>NW_028274822.1:32134015-32437045 GCF_037043125.1 Eumetopias jubatus
TATCGTGTGCTCAATAGATATTTGTTGCAAATAGCCAGTACTTAATATGTAATTGTTCAGTAAGTGTCCAGAACGATAGGAACTTGGGTTCAAATCCTGCCTCTGGCATCAAAATTAATCAATGGCATCCAGTTCATAAATAGAATTGACTGTGGCTCCTGATTTAATTTTTAATTAGTTCAGTAAATAGATTCATAACTGATTCCATTTATTTTATTAAAAAATTATCGAAACATACCTATTATATTCTGGCTCTGTGTAGGAACCTATATACCAAAAATGAAAGTTACAGTGAAAATGCTTATATTCGTTATGATGTCAGTAGCATTCATACCCTACCCCTTCTTGAATGGCTGTCTGTAGCTTCAGAATGAAAACAGTTCAAAATTCACCTCTGGTATTTGAGGGTCGGCTCACCTACTCTCCAGTATGGATGTTCAATCAAACCACCGTGGAGTCCTTAGCATTCTTTAAACACCCATGTTTACTTTCAGTGCCATATAATTGATCGCATAGAAGTATGGTGCATTGGAGTAGAGCCAACTTTAAAGCAAGGTGGGTCAGTTCCAAGGTGTATCACATGTTTTATAACCTAGATTGACGAATATTAACTTTCAGGGTTGTGAATGAAGATCAGAGATAAGATACAATATGCCTAGCATAGGATCTGGACAAAACATAACCTGATAAATACAAATCTATTTATGAGGACAGCAGGTAAGAAATAAGGTCCTATGCAGATGATTTAGGGAGGTGAGTACATAGCTCTGCTAAAATCTCAAATTTTCTGAACCCAGTGCCTTACATTGTGCATGCTTTTATTATTGATTTACATTGCTTTAACTGCTAAAGTTAAACAAGAATTCAAAAATGCTAATAGATTCAGCATAATTTTTTTTATTTGACTGTTGACAAGAAAGATGATCCAAAAGACACACTTTGGCTGTTCCAAGAATCTAATTCACAAAGTTTCTATTAAAATGAAGGAGTTCATCAAATTGTATAAATCGGGGGGGGGGAAGGAAATAGGGTGAAAAAGAAAAAGCTCATTTGGAAACCTTGATAATTTTAATTCCATTTATCTAGCATCTAGTATTTATCAGATTTTTCTTCATTTCCTGCTGCTTAGTTTCAGACGTTTGGTTTCTTTAATAAAGTAGGAAGATTGTGGTCTCATCAATTGTAGCAAAGCAGAGTAGAGTCCTAAGGTAATTTTTAGGTAAGTTGAAGCAAGAAATAAAAAGTAAAAGTCTCTAAACTGAAGTATGTAACTCTCTAAGTAAAGCATTTTTAGGGTCTAAAGTCTCTGGGTGATGCCCTCAATTCCCAAGTAGACTGTATATAGAGACCTGTCCTGAACACAGAAATTCTAAAGAAGAAAATGAGACTGTGTGTAACTCCTGACCTTGACCTCATCCCCTTCCCTTTTAAAGATGGGGATGAGGCTCCTCAAATAGACTGGCCCAGATGAGAAAGAATAATCAATGTCCCAGCTACAAGAGGTTTCTCTGGGGTTAATCTTGCTAGTTATTGAAAGCCACCCAGGACAATTGCTATTCACTCTTTTCTTAAGGGAAAGAGGACTGACTCCATATCTTACTGTTGTCTTGGAAAAAACTGTGGTCAGTCACAGTACCATTTCACTGCCATCTAACTTCAGGGCGGGGGGTGGTAGGGTACAAAGACAAGTGAACAGGCAAACAAACGAACAAAAAAATATAAGGCAATCAAGGTCTCCCACTTGGGACACTTTGTGGAAAAATGATGCTAGGTCATGTCACTCAGGACTCTTGCTTGCCATACTGTCAACCTACTTGTTTCTCTCTCTTTTTTAAAAATCACTTTCCAAAGTTTTAATAATAACTGAAAACCTAAAAGTTCATATATTGCTTTAATTATTCATCTGCAATCCAGATTTTTATATAGATAGGTTCCAATTAACAGGACAGGACTACGAATGTCAGGGTATGTGCATTGTAGATTTTATTGTTTTTTATTTTTATAGTTTCCTGTATTTGGTGAATACAGTTGATGTTATAAAGGGAGAAAGAGAGAACCCAGACAGACACACGTGTGTGATCAGAGACATTTAAAATGAGCATAATTCCAACCCCGTCCTTTAAGAGTGGAGAGTATTGTCCCACTATCAGCCAGGGCATTTGGCTGTGAAGTCAAAGACAGGAATATTTAATTACTATCAGCAAACAGAAACCCAGTGAAGAGTATTTGTGTCAGTTAGATGCCAATGAAACTAAGCCTCTCTGAGATGGAGAGGATCGATTTAATTTTTTTCTCCTTCTCCAGATTTTTGCTATGACAGAATGACATACTCTTCATTCAGCCACTCAAGCAAAAGAGTGACTGATGATCCAGTGAAGGTCAAATAGTTTTCCAGCCAGCTGACGCTGTTTCAGACAGACTTAACCCTCTTCAGCAAAATGCCTGGACCAAAAGGTTGTCTCTGAAGACCCTATGGGCTACCTTTCCAGAGACAATCTCCCCTTACTTCCTCTATCCTCAAAATACACACGTAAAGAGAACTTTCCAGTAGATGGTTTTACTTTCTCAAAAGGTTCCGCCCTTTCCTTTGTGTGCAGTCGAAACATCCTGTGACTTTCATTCTACTTTGCTGGCGTTTTCCTGGTCTCACACCATTGTTGGGCTCTGGCTTTATTTCTCATCAATGTCAGTGCGCCCCAGGGAATTAGTTTTTCTCTTTCCCTGAATGAACAAATGCTTTCCCTAAATGAAATCTGGAAATATATGGCCTTTCTAACAAAGTCATAAGGGAGGACTCTCCAGGAGGTGG
Source organism: Eumetopias jubatus (assembly GCF_037043125.1). Classification (NCBI taxonomy): domain Eukaryota; kingdom Metazoa; phylum Chordata; class Mammalia; order Carnivora; family Otariidae; genus Eumetopias; species Eumetopias jubatus. The sequence continues at coordinate 32,136,825 of NW_028274822.1, forward strand.
GAACATTTACATAAAACAAAATCTCAAAGGGATTAGTGAGTCCTTCAGTTCAGAGCTCTATTAGCAGGCCAGAGGGATTCTTGCCTCTGACCTCTGATTCTTTAGACTGCGCATTTGTCAAAATAGCTTCACATTCTTGAGAGCTACCCTGAAGTCAGGGAGGATTTTGCCAAATATCATCAAGTGTGCAAAAATGTGACAAAGACAGGTGAGTATAGATGACTTTGCATTTTGGGGTATTTAATTCTAGACATTATTAGCTGTAGTTTGTGGGTTCTTGAAATTTTATTTTTATTGTCTTGGAAATTCAGTGCCAGCCACCGCCAGCCTGCCTTAGCACAAATCCCACTTGGCTATTTGGCCCCTAGGGCCCTTTAATTCCTCCACTAGTCTCTTGGAAGTTATCTCTTCCATTTTTACCTTCCCATTTCCTGATTTTTCCATTTTAAAAAATGTGAAGGATTAGTGGTTTCTTTTAAAATGTCTATCAAAGTAAAGCACAGCAATGTGTAACAGTGTTTTGTATTTAGCTAAAGCACAGACATTCATTCGGGCCTTTGCTCTGTATTTCACAGATTAGAACACATGTTGTAACTGATAGATGAGAAAAAAGAACCCTGAGCTGTTGCATTATTTGTACAGCTTCAACTTACAAGTCACTGATAAGCCAACAATGTGGGTAGAGCTTCCTAACTCCTTGGATAAGATTTATTCTACTCTGTGTTGGTGGTGCCTCTTTGTTTTCAAGTCTAGTTAAGTATTACTGGATTTAAGAAATCACTCTTCATGTGAGTTGTTATTAACGGTAGTTATACCCAACACTAAGGCGAGGAATGTGGCCCCCACGGAAGGAGAAAGAGACTCATGGAAAATAACAACAGGTGTGCCGGACAAAATCTACCAATGGTGGAAATTCTATAATTAGTAAAGAATAATTCTACCACTTAAAAAAATAATGCAGCATTTAGTAACTTAGTTTACCAAATAACCTCAGTTTCCCTAACCTAAAATTTCTCTTCTCAATTTTACTAAGTTGGAATTGATTGAATATCAATATTACAATATACCCTTGAAGTGAAAGAAACCCTGAGGTTGAAAGGAGGTGATTGTGCCAGTTGGTTTGGGTTTTGGTGAATGTGCTACCCATGCCAGTACATGTGGAATGTCCTGCTTCTGGCCACAGCCACAGAGTCTGGGTCAGTGACCTTAGGTCTTTTCAGGGGTACCTGACATAGAAGGGTACAAATACAAACGTGAGAGTTAGTCCCACCTGTGTCATTTTCTAACCATGTAACTATAAGTAAATTACTTAATCAACCTCCAGTTGTTTTCACATTTGTAAAATAAGGAAAAGAAAGCCTGGGTGTCACTGGGAGGATTAAGTAAAATAATCTACATATAGGACATAGTGTTTAATAGGTACCTAGTGGTATAATACTATTATATTGTTTTCTCTGTGCATTCTCCCTTTTTCCACAAAGACAAAGCAGGTAAAGCACCTGAGATCTATCAACACCATTCGTGTGGGCAAACAACCTTTTCCTAGACTTGCCTTTGGATGTAGTTCTCCAATCCTGAATCTTCCACCAATTGATTCAAATCATGGGCTACTCAGTTTATTAATTATGCACCCCATCACACCACGACGCAAAGTAGCTGAGAATGTGAAGGTCAGTACAATTCCAAGTAATGTGTTGAGTTAGGAGGAAAATGGACTGTATTTTAATCTAGGTGAAATCAGCCTAAAATAATTTTTACTTAAAAAAAAATGAAATCACTGGAAAATGGGGCCTTGTTTTCAGAAGTGCTCCAATGTATAGGAATATAAGCAGGGACTAAGAAGAGAAAGATGGCCTGATGTTATTTTTAGATGATATAAAATACCTGAGATTCATTTATAGATGAGGATTCTGCATTTTATCCCTGCCCCAAATCCCTGCAGCATAATACCTCTTGTGTTGTTTTGCTTTGTTTCTGTTCAAATCTTCCCTTTCTTTTGGAAATTGCCCCGCCCCACCAGGCACATGACAGCCATTGGAACTGCCCTGTGAGTATAAACATTGTATTATTTCCAGGTGACATCTTCCACATTGCTTGTATATAGTTTATTGTGTAAATGGTACCCCATAGGATGATACAGGTGGTGGCCCCCCTGCGGTATGACCCTGCCCTTGACCACAATTGATTGATCCAGGGATTTACCCACAATCCCAGAATTAAAAGATGCCAAGAGAGAAGGCCCATTATCTAGCTGCTAAAACCCATTAATCTGACATAGTTCCTCTCTTTTTGAGGTTTGGGTATTTAATACCTGCTTGGATACTCTGAGAAGTCCTTTTATGTTTCTGGTAGATTCTCTGTTGTTGCATAAAGCAGCAAGATTTGGTAATTCTACTTGAGAGAAACAACAAAGAACCTTGACTAATAAAAGCACTCCAACCTCAAATGAGCATCCTCACACATACCAGGCGTGTGGAGCAGATGAATTGCCTACTCATGTTTCAGGACCCAGATCATTGTGATAGAAGATGAAGGTTCTGGGTTCAAATTTCCTGGGCCCAGATCCGGATCTCACCATTAACTGGTAATGGCTTTATGCAAAATATGTAAATTTAGCACCTCAGTTTCTTCATTTACAAATAGGGATAAGAGTAGTACCCCCTAGGATTGTTGAAAGGATTAAGGGATTTGAGCATAGCCTACTTTTCTCTTTATAGTATCAGTTGTTATTATTGCCATGTGAAAGTCATCTGAAATTTCTTTCATAAATTTTCCAAATCTCCATTTGATATGATTACTTTTTTCTTTTGTGCTGCCACTCTCTCTTGAACACTCCTCCATTAGATCTCCTAATACATTGTTTTACAATTATTTACTTACGTATCCATCTCACTTTCCTATTTGTGATCTCCTTGAGGGACAAGGCCCCTGTCTAATTCAACTTTTGCCCAAATGCCCAGCTAGACCAATGTCAAATGAGCATGCTCAATAAATACATTTGAAAAAATAATAATTAGCAAAATTACTGAAAGACTACCATATAAAAATCACATTCTGCTGTTTGTTATTATGAGTTTCTCTCTTCATTGATCCAGACTTTCTCCATTCTTCCGTTTATTCATGCACTTATTTGGTAATACTTGGGTAGACAACTATAATTTGATATGTTCTGTGGAAGTATAAAATAACATAACAATCTCTCTCCTCTAAAGAAGTTTGCAATCCAGGAGGGGATAAAACAGGTATCCAAATTGCTGTAATATAAAGTAAAAGGTGATGGGTTTTATAATAGAGGCACTAGGAAATTGCCATAAGATCTAGAAGATGTAGAGATCGTTTCAGGCTGCAAAGCTTGAAACAGACTTCAAGGAGGAAGTGCATCTGAGGCCGTTCTTAGAGAAATGAATATGCTGTCAATAGACTGAGAGAATATTACCCCAAAATGGGAAAGGAAAGGTCTGCAGGTTAATGAATTTCTGCAAAGTATGACTGTTAACTGACATTTCCTGTCTGTCAAATGGACTTTGAGGAATGTATTTGCAGTCTGTGGCTTGGGTTTGATAAAGGTAGAAGTCAAGCCTAGAGATCTGTGTTTGCTTAGGCTTCTACTTTCCCAATGAGCCACTTTAGTACTACCTACATCTCTCTGTAGATTGAATTGAGCAAATTGATCTGTTTTAGTTTCATTCAGAACAGAACTCAATATTGGAAAAATAATTTTGTTATCCATTATGAACAAAAATGATGCAACTGACAACCTCTTTGAGGTGTTTCCTCAATATTGGCTGTAGTTCTTTGCAGGGAAAAAAAATCTGGAATTCTTCCTGGGAATAATATCATCCAACACAGATTTATTGAGTGCTGACTATATAGCAGACATAGGCTCTCCATTGGATTTTTTTGGTCAAGAATATTTGATTGAAGTATGATTTATGTACTATGAAATGCACAGACAAAGAGTGCAGTTTCATAAGTTTTGACAAATGTGTGCATCTGTGTATCCCATGCCTCTATCAAGATAGAGGACATTTCTGTTACCCCAGAAAGTTGTGCTTCCCTGTAAATATCCATCCCAACTCAAATACAACTACTCATCTGATTCTTTTAACATAGATTCATTCTATCTGTTTTAACATTTCTTGGAAATGGAATAATACTGTACTCTTTTGTATTTTACTCTTTCACTCAATATACTTTTTTTAAGATTCATCTATGTTGCTTCATCTATCAATAGTTCCCTTTTATTGCTACATATTATTCCCTTGTGTGAGTAAAACAGTATATTTTAATCTGTTTTTCTACTAATTGGCATTTGGATTGTTTTTAGTGGTTAGCTACTATGACTAAAGTTGCTATTCACATTCTTATACAAGTTTTTTTGTGATATTATCATTATTATTATTATTATTATTTTGAGTTAAGTACCTAAAAGTACAGTTGTTGGGTCATGGAATATATGCATATTTTAACTTTATGAGAAATTGCCAGACCTTTTTCCAAAGTGTTTGAACCATTTTACACTTCCACCAGCAATGTTTGAGAGATCTGTTTGCTCAACATTCTTACCAACCAACATCTGGTGGTGTCAGTATTTTTAATATTAGCTATTTCGATGGGTGTACTGTAGTGTCTCATTGGGATTTCACGTCACATTTCTCTGATTAGAAATAATGCTGAGTGCTTTCGTCATGCTTTTTATACATGTATATATCTTCATTTGTAAAGTGTCTGTTAAGGTTCTTTACACATTTTCAAAATTGGGTTGTTTGTTTTTTTATATTGACTTTTCTAAGTGGATTATTCTGGACAAATCCTTTGTCACATACATGTATTGCAAGTAATTTTCCCCCAATATGTAGCTTACCTTTTCATTTTCTTAACACTGTTTCTTAATGAGAAGTTTTAAATTTTAATAAAGTAAAATGTATCCATTTTTAATTAGGCTTGGAATGTTCTAAGTAATTGCCTACACTATGATTGCCTATGTTTTTTTCTAGAGCTTTATAGGTTTAACTTTAGGCTTAGGGCTATTAGCCATCTAGCATTTAATCTTTGTATGGTGTGAGGTAGAGCTTGAGGTTCTCTCTATTTTCTATGTAGCTATGCAGTTGTTCCCGAATATTTTTGGAATATTTTATTTTCCTCCATTGCATTACTTTAAATTTTGAAATCAATTGAACGAATACAAGTGGGTCTATCTTTGAGATCACCATTGTCTGTCATTAATCTATTTGTGTTTCTTTATGCAATACCACATTGCCCAAATCAGTGTAGATTTGTATTTGATCTGAATGCCAGCTACCATAAATCCTCCAAATTTTTCTTTCTGAAGATTACTTTGGTCACATTAGGTCTCTTGCATTTCCAGATAAATTTTAGATATAGCTTATCAATTTTTGCTGCAATTTTTCTTTGAGATTACACTGAACCCATAGAATAATTTGTGGAGAACAATATTGTGACTTCTAGTCCATGAAGACTTTTAGAGCTTCTTTATTTATTTAGAGCTTCTTGAATTTCTCTCAGCCAAGTTTTGTAGTTTTCACTGTGCAGATATTGCATAAATTGTTAAGGTTATCTATTTGTATATCATGGGTTTTGGTTCTATGATAAATAGTATTTGTAACTTAATTTATAATTCCAATTTTTAAAATACTCATAGAATTATAATTGAATTTTGTATATTAATCTTGTGTCCTGCAACTTTGCTAAATTTACTTATTAGTTCTAGTGGTGTTTTTTACAGGTTACTTAGAGTTTTCTACATACATTATCAATTGTCTGCAAATAAAACATTATTTCATCATTCCTTCAAATCTATAAGCCTTTTATTTATGTTCCTATCTTATTGAATATGCAGATATACCTCCAGTACCATTTGGAATAGAAGTGGCAAGAAGTCTTTATTCTTTATGAAGAATAAAGAAGTTGTCTTTATTCTTTATGAAGAATAAAGAAGTTTTCTTTATTCTTAATCTTAATTGGAATGTATTCAGTTTTTCACCATTAAATATGAAGGTACCTTCAGGTTTTGCAGAGATGTCCTTTACCAGCTTGAAGAAGTCCCCCTCTATTATAGTCTACTGATAGTTTATTTAGTTTTTTAATTATAAATAGATGTTGAATTTTTTCCAGTGTTTTTCTGCATCTATTGAGATGGCCTATACTTTTTCTCTTATTTTTGTTAATGTGGTGTAAAACATTGGTATGTTTTTGAATGTTAATCAAATCTTGCATTTCTAGGGTCAACTTCACTTGGTTATTATGTATTACTCTTTATATATGTTGCCGAATTGAATTGGAAATATATTGTTAGTAATTTTTATATAGATTCATGAAGACTGTTGGTCTGTAATTTTGTTTTCTTGTAATGATCTTCTCTGGATTTGGTATCAGGGTTATGTTGACCACATAAAAAGAATCCAGAAGTATTTCCCTTTTCCTCTATAGTTTCTGATGTTTGAATAGTTTCCAGTATCCTGTCTTCAAATTCACTGATCTTTTCCTTTGTAGTTTCTATTAACTTTTAAATATATATGTGTGTATGTGTGTGTGTATATAATTATATATATGTATATATATATACATATATATTCATATATATGTGTATATATATGTGTGTGTATTCCTCGATATATATTTTGCCTTGAACAAAATTGTAATAGTTCTTTTTAAAGCCCTAGTGTGCCAGTTCCATCATTCCATGGTTTATTGCTCCTGGCTTTTATTATTATTGTTTCTTCTTCTGGTTCTTCTCTTGCTTCTTCACATATCTAGTAAGTTTTGGTAGTGGGTCAGGTGTTATGATTTCTGTGTTGTTGAGTATATGGATAATTTTGTTATTTTTCTTTGAAGAGTGTTAAGTTTTATTCAAGCAGGAAGTTAGTTTGTGCATAGGTCAGCTTGCTTCTTTAAAGGCTTTGTTTTAAGTTTGAATAGGCTGAGTCTAGGTAAACGGTTACTCTAGGATCAGATAAGCTTGCATCTATGATTTGTCTTTCTGGGATCTCTACTGAATGCTTGAGCTATTTAGTACTTTCTCTTTATTCTGGCTCTCAGAACTCAAATCTCTTAGTCCTGTTTGAGCCCCATTAATTGTTTGGGTCATAGTTCCCCCATGGTTATTCTTTCAATACTAGTGCTTTTGCTTGGCTTTGTAGAATTTCATCCTAAACATACTACACTGAGCATTTATTCAAAGACCCAAAGGGGCCCCACACAGGTTTCTGGAGCTCTTTCCTCTCTGGAACCATGCCCTGCAAATTTCAGCTGCCATCATCACCCCCAAAGTCTTATCTTTGTTCCGTGTCTTATGATATAAGATCATCATGGTCTGTCTGAGCTCTCCACACATGCTGTGGCCTTGAAAATGTGTCCAGGCAGAAATCATGCACAGTTATGGAACTCTTTCATTGTTTGCCTTCTTTTGGGATTGTAGTCGTGTACTACATCTTATCCTTTATCTGAAAATAGTATGTTTCATATATTTTGCCCAATTTTATGATTAGAGTGGCTAATCTGTTACCAATTATTCCATTACAGCTATAAGCAGAAACCTCCATTGGATTTTTTTAAATGTCTTGTCAAACTAGTGATATGGTCTAGAGCTAGAGAAGTATGGCAAATAATGTAACCAAACATAAATAACCTGGTGAACTCAAAAGTGAACTTGTAGTTTGATGGAAAATGTGCTTTCTGGAATCATTATCACATAAGAACCATGTGCTTTTGGATTTTTTTTTAACCCTACTGTGGAAGAACAATAAAAATTCTGAAGGACAACAAAAATTTGTGTGTCTCATATGTGCTTTTTAGATAGCTCTTCACTCTAAAATTTGAAAGGTAGCCAGGGCTATTGTATAGTTTGTCATAGCCACACCTAACATTATAATAATTTTATTGGAACATATCTGTTTAATTGTGCTTTCCAAAGGGGAGCCAGAATTAGACCTGACCCAGAAGTTATTGAGAAAAGTGAAAGTTGAACACTCGGGTATAGGGAATCCAGAGAAAAATAGTGGTTTTGTGTTCATGAGTTGTAATTCAGTATGCCGCATCCCAGGATTTGTACTCAGAAATTCCCCTTCTTATTGCTATTCCTCTGCATGTACGAAGGGTTAAGTAGTGATATTTCTAATGATATTTTCTTGCAGACTGGCTTCTAAGGCAGAAATATTTTATTGAAATCTTCAGATTCTGCAGATGATGCAGATTTTCCGAGTGTCATGATTTTTAGGTATGTTGTACAAAATAGATAATCTGGATTCTAGTCTTGGCATGTGAATTACAAGTTTTATGACTTGGGGAATTTTTTTTTACCTGGCTCAGACTTAGTTTCTACATCTGTAAAATTGGAGTCATGAGAACACCCATCCTGCAGGATTGTTTTGAGCAATAAATGAGGTCATGTATGTACAACACTTAGTAGAGTGCTAGGTACTCGTTAAAGACTAAACAGATGCTTACCTGTATTTTTAATGCATTAATACAAATACTGAGATAACAAGTTGTTAAATTTTTTTTAAAGATTTTATTTATTTATTTTAGAGAGAGAGAGAGCGTATGTGCGAGTAGGGAGGTGGGCAGAGGGAGAGGAAGAGAATCTCAAGCAGACTCCCTGCTGATCACTGCATAGTACCTGGAGCCCAATGTGCGGCTCAGTTTTACAACCCTGACTGAGATTATGACCTGAGCCGAAACCAAGAGTTGGTAGCTTAACTGACTGAGCCACCCAGGCACCTCTCAAGTGCTTAAATTGAGAAATTTAACACGTACATATATATACACACACACACACACGTTTATTCAAGAGCCAATTATGTTCTTAAGCAATACCAACTGGGTTGGTTAATTTTATGTGTCAACTTGTCTGAGGCACTGGGTCAAACATTATTCTGGGTGTGTCTGTGAAGACGTTTCTGGATTAAATTAACATTTGAATTGGCAGACTGAGTAAAGCAGATTACCCTCCCTAATGTGGGTGGGCCCCATCCAGTCAATTGAAGACCTGAGCAGAACAGAAAGGTTGAGAAATACGGAGCTCCTCTTGCCTAAATTGATTGAGCGGGGACTATCAGTAATTTCCTGCCTTTAGACTTGAACTGAAAAATCTACTCTTCTTGAGTCTCAACCCTGCTGGCTTTCAGAATGGAACTACGGCATTGGCTCTTCTGGGTCTCCAGTTTGCTGACAGCAGATCTGGGGACTTCTTTGCCTCCAGATTGCATGACCCAATTCCTTATAATAAATCTCTCTGTCTCTGTCTCTCTGTTTCTCACTCTATATGTGTATATCCTATTGGTTCTACTTCTGGAGAATCCTCTTACACCAAGCCTCTGTAATTTTGGCCATTCAGCTACGTTCTCATAGATCATAGGGGAAGAGTGATTTTCTGACTTTCCAAAACCCCTCAATACCCACACCTGATATTTGCTGCAGTTCTTCCTTATTGCTGTTACTCTGAAAACAGAAAGGGATAATGACATATTTATTTACATGTACTGAGCAGTCACGGAGTAAATAGCCTAGGGGGGGCGGAAATAAAAGTGCACCAAGAAACAATTGTTTTTCTTATTCCAGAGACCCACAGGATGAATTTATAATGTGAACTGTAGGGGGCCAGCCCATCTCTGACTTGAAATACGTTTGCCCTGAATACTTGCTCAGCCTTTTCTGATATCAAACTGTCTTAGTCACTTTTAAAAACAAAGCAGAGATAATTTTAAAGGCATTAAGTTGAAAGGCCAGGTACAATTATTCCTCAGACACATTTAAACTGCCCTATCGACAGGCAGTTAGCACTTACTAGAGTGGTACAAGTTACCAGAGACACAGTGCCGTCCTGAATCTGATGCTGAGAAAGCAAGTATGAAATGCCATGATAATAAATGACAACTTCTTTCTTTAAAAGAAATTTTTTGGGATACACTATTCTGATGAAGGGAAAGATAAATGTATGTTGTCTGATGTATTTCTCATATCAACTAATGGCCTGGGTTCTCTATCTGAGCCCCAGACCTGGAAATTAGGTGTGCTCTGCTCTGACTTAGCTTTCATCTCTTAAGAGTTTAGCTCATGTGTTTCTTCCTTAACTTTAAAGCAACAAATAGTCATTGAGTTCCATCTATTTACAAAAACATTGTTCTAAACCTGTTAAGGATGTAGATGTGGTCACAGTATAATCCCCTCTCTAAAAGCAGCTTACAATTCACTGGAACATTTTAACGAACATTTATTGGTCACCCTTATGTGCCAGGTTGTGTTCTAGGTAGAGGGGATGCATAGATATACATGACATATTCTTTGCTCTTGATGAATATATACCTACTGAGGGACAGACACACAAAATAAATAATTGCTGTAAAATAGAGGTATATACAAGGAGTCTAGAATGAAGAGTGAATAATTCAATCTGGAAGAGATAGGCTTTGCTACAAATAAAATATTAAGATGAGAGTGGGGAGATGTGTATTCATGAATCCAGCACCTTTCTAGAATTCGTATTTTAAACAAAGAAAAGCATAGAGTTTGCAGGGGGTATAAACATTTTTTTTAAAGATTTTATTTATTTATTTATTTATTTATTTATTTATTTATTTATTTATTTTAGAGAGAGAGAGAGAGAGCACACATGTGTGCACACGAGCCAGGAGAGGGGCAGAGGGAGAGAGAAAGAATCTCAAACGGACTCTGAGCTGGGCATGGAGCCTGACCCAGGGCTCAATCTTATGACCCTGAGATCGTGACCTGAGTGGAAATCAAGAGTCAGTTGCTTAACTGACTGAGCCACCCGGGCACCCCACCACGTTGCTTAAATCCAATGCCAGCAAGGGGGATATTGGCAGTCCTCCATGGGTCTGGTATGCCCCTTCTAGTTCCGGATCTGGAAGATGTTCTCTAAGCTTTTTCAGCGTGGATAACTTTCTATATACAATTTATCTCTTACAAATTACTCTTGCCTTATAGGTGCTGTCTTACGATTCTATAGCCTTGCTCAGAATTTGAGGGCAAAGGCTGTGACTGACATTTCTTCTGCAATAAACACAATGTTTTGTACAAAACAAACAGGATATATACCAGCTGACTGATAAAAGATCGTTTTTACTCCATGACACAGACATTCAAAGCCCACCTTCCTCAGCAGTGATGAAAAGGCCCCTCAGAGTGATGAGGAGCCTTCCCTTATCCTTACAATATTTGTTATGCAATGCCCTCAGAGCATTATTCACCGTGATTCAAGGATTTCTGCAGTCACTCCATTGTGATCATGTGTGGGACCAATGGAAATGTAAGGGCCCTACTTAAGAAACAATTCACTGTTTAGGAGCTAAGGAAAGAACATTTCTTTAGAACATAAAGGAAGCATAGAATGCCTTCTAAATGGAGAATATATAAATGATGATTTTTGAGTACCCATTATTCTTTAGCCAAATTAAAAAATAATAAAATGTGGATATGCATAATAGGGAGAGATAAGGATATATTGCATACATTCCTGGCCTAAGTGATAGTTAAGAGTCACAAGAGTTCTTGGAGCTTAGTTTGCTTCCAGTAAAATAGGGTATATGAAAAATTATGCACCAAAAAAAGACTTCTATTTCCTGGTTTCAGCTTATGTAAGATTTATAGATACTTAAAATAAATGTAAAAAGCATGTAAATATAGCTGGAAGGTATAAGAGATAATATAAAGATCCTACTTATTTCTGCAATAGGGACAAGCTAAATATTAAGTAGTAAAGATTTAGAAGCAAAAGTGCCTGCTTTTCTGCAGGTCAGATTTATTCAATGACTGGCTCCTTAAATTATCAAAAAAGATACCATCGTGAAGTATTTGGGTACACAAAAACTGAAACACTCATTTTACTCGAACATTCAATGCAGAAAATCCGTAAGTTTTTAAAATTCAACACCTCATATATACAAAAACACTATTCTGATTGTCACAAAGAGATTCAAATAGGCATGGGATATGCCCTCAAAAAGCTTAGAACCCAGCCGAATTAAAAATATCAGACGTACACACATTCATACTGAGATAAAACAGCATCAGCCCCTGTAAAGTATAACCTCAGTGAGTGTTTATATAATCAGAACCACAGATTTATAAGAGGGAGGGGATGCTTTACTGAATGGTTTATCAGGGATGCCCCAGTGGTCTTGGGGATGAGGCATAGAATGCCTACCCTGACTAGAAAGGACCGTCCCTATATGGGATTCTCGGGAGAGAGTTTTAGGAGCAGTTCTGCAAAGACCCTGGTATTAGGGCTGAGAAATATGAAGTTGAACCTGTGAACAATGCAAAGAATTTAAAGGATTTTGAGCAGGGAGTTATTTATTGACGGAGGCACTTTTGGATTTTGGATCTGGATGAACTATGCAAGGTGATTTTCAGAGAAGAGATAGCAAGTAGTCAGATGAGAGCTAATCCAAATGTGAAGCTATGAAAGTCAGAATTAAAAGCTCCAAAGCAAAGCGCATGGAATTGCCTGGATTCTGGAGTTAATCTGAGGCATCAGAGTGTCCTTTCCACTCTATTTGCAACACTTTTTTCCCCCACATAACTTCATATATTTGATTATAAAAAATCTAAATTCATTGAACGCACATAATTTTGGGTATATATTTTTCTCTGATCCTTTCATACCAGAAGACCCAAACCAATCCCCCCAGACAAAGATTTGCTTAGCTCTCCAGCCTTCCCAACTGAGCTATGGATTGTGTATTCCCAGGATACTTCCTAACTCAACCTCATACATCTGAAGATTGGGATTGAGTTGACAGAGGAATTTAAGAAGTTTCTCTGTGTTCTTTACCCACAACCCCTTAGCCAGGGTCATGCTTCCTGGTAGTGAGGACATACCTGTCGGAAAAGAATCCAAGACTATTTTGCATTCAGAAAGAAATAGTAAGATCCTTACCAAAGTGCACACATTATATTTAATTCTCATTTTTTAAAAGAATGGCCTTAACAGAAATCCACAATTTGTCTTAGTCTCTCATTCATGAAGCTGGTGCTATGGTTTATAAACAAGCGATAGGAAAATGGCATAGCTGAGGAGGTCTGGAACAGTAATGCAGGACCCTGGGTCAATGGCAGCCTTCTAGAAGTCAGCAGTCCAGGCAGGAATGCACCAAAGAAATAATGACTCCATGACCTGCTGCATCTTCCTCTGGTCAAGAAAGGACACTTTCCCCTTGTTTTCCTGATCTCCTTCCCTCTTCTCTTTCCCTCTTTTCTCTCTTCCTCTCTCTTACCTCCTAGGTCAATCTCCTTTTCTCTCCCCAGTTCTTCCCTTTTTTCCTTCGTGTCTCTCTTTTGAGGAGGAAAATGAATTTATGTTTTAGTTTCATTGAACAAAAGGTTGAGGAGGGAGTGCGTATTTCTAGTTGTTGCCGGTTTTCATATCCTTTAGCAAAACAGACCTTTCCCTTTAGAAACCCAAAGGTGGAGCTGTTGCAAAAGGAGAAAGCCAGACAGGCCAGCCGCGCCCTGCGGGGCCCCCAACACACACAACGCAAACACTTACATGCCGGGTCTGCACGGAGGAGCCACAGATCCTGGAGGCTTTGCTTCCAAAACATAAACATTTCCTTTCTTTTTTTTTTCCCAAAGAGAAATAAAAACCCTGATTACAGCAGATGCATTACTGCCAAACTGTGCAAAATAGAACAAGTATTAAGTGTCTGCTTAACCCCCTTTAATTGTTAATTCCATGCACTTTAGTAGATTCCAGTATTATCAAAATAACTGCAGGGAGAAAGGATTCAAATTCATTTGGGTTCATTAACACCGCCATTTATCAGTGTAATGTCCTATAGATAATGATTGGAGGGTCATTCTCTTTTCTCCATTTCTACACTTCCGTGTAGTATGCTGAAATGCTATCGGATGGTTACATTTCTGTGGGAAAGACCTAGAAAAAAGGCTCTTTTCAGCAGCTGAAAAGAGACTTTCTGCCTCTGCATTTGGTCATTTCTTAAAATATTTCCCACGATCCTAACATTATATTTTACTTTCATCATCCTGAGAAGCAGCAGCAAATTTTGAAAACCCATTTTCTGGAGAGAAACACACAGAGCTCGCTTGCATTGTTCTGGTTCCTCCCAGAAATGGGATGAACTGTCACCATCCATTTCCACAGATTTTTAGCTCTTGGCTTTGTCGAATAATTTTGACTGTTCTACTTGAAAAACAGAAAGCTCCCCCACCCCCGGCCCAATCACTGACCTCTTTCTTTGTCTCTGTCCCTAGAGCAAAGAGCTCCAGATTGATGTCTCGAAAGCTGTTGAAGCAAACAATTTAGCTAATTTCAGAATGTCCTCATTTACTCTCAGAATATGATTTCACCCTCATCACTTTAATGTTTACTTTCAACTCTGAGTTGCTGGTAAAAACAGGGACAAAGTAACCTGGGTTGTATGCCACCAGGACAAAAAGGTATTGATCCTTTTTGCCTCTGGAAAAAAAAGGTTTCTAATAATTTCCAGATATATTGTAGATTGCATTGCTATCTTTAATTAAAACATGACACAGGACAGAAACCAATTATTTACTCTTTTAAACCATAGGGCTACCTTTGTCCTAATGGATTCTGATGTCCCATTTGCAAATTGGCAAGTTTGTTTTTAGTACCAGTGTGTGTGTGTGTGTGTGTGTGTGTGTGTGTGTACATGCACTTGTGCTATCGTGCTTGAATGCAAGCATGCTTGTGAATTTATTCTTGGCTTTGCTACTGGTGACATTTAAATGTGGGTTTATATCAGGCAGTTAAAAATATATAAAAGGCTGAGTTATACCAACACTGCCTATCGTGCATACCCCCAAGATGACTGAGGGGGGAGTTTCCAAAGTGGTTTTATTTATGCAGTTTGGGTGCCCTGTGAAACAGGACTTAAGAGGCAGGGGCTAAAGCAAAGTGGAGTAAAAAGAAATGCCTTGAAAGGGAACTGATTTCAGATACAGAAATAAAGCAACCTCATCCTATTACAAGAATACTTGAACTGGCTCAGTCCCTTCCTTATTTCTTATTCTCTCCCAGCTGTTTCAAAAGGCGCATCTCATTGCACGTCTCTGGGGCTTTTCCTCTGATCCAGACCTGGCCTTGTGTTCTGTTCTTTCCTTTCAGACACTGCTGGTCTCCAAGACATCTCCTCGGCAGCTTTTGCCATCTGGAGCTGTCTGCTTTCAACTCTGCCGTGCAGACTCAGGCTCCTTGAAACTGTCATCTCGAAACATATTTATTACTTCCTCACGCCCGGGCTTCTTGGTGCCACATTCCTTCTGCTCTTTGATTATGCAGGGCAGAGGCAGTGTTATTTTACCATCTGAATTAGTGCTATGGGGTGCTGTTGGTGGGAAGAGCACAGCCTCTGAAGGAGAGGGAGGCATCTCATGATGCCTCCCCACAGCCCAGGCTGCTGTCCCTCGTGCAGCTCTGAGGCTGGCAAGCAGGACCACCTTCTCCTCACTTTGCTTCTGCTGTCTAGACTGGGAGATACAGCTGATGTGCGATGAATCTAATGCAGCTGTTCCTCCCTCTCACTAGGCTGATAATGCGCCCGGATACCTCAGGTGGCAGTACTTTTTAGGTCATTGCCCTTATTGACTCCATCCTGTGGAAGAGCAGACTCACTCACAAAATAGAGGGGAAGTTGTTTTCAGAGATCGGAAAACATGGATGTTTTGAAAAGCCCTTTCCCAACAAAATGGCAGACCTGTGAGAAATATTAACATTTTCCATTAATCCCAAAGAACTTCCCAAATTTATGTGGATTTCCATAGCTAGTATTGCGGTGGGGATTTAACAGAAGCCTGAGGAAGAGAAGGAAACTAAAGTCTTTGAGGGTCTACTAAATGTAGGGAACAATCATGTGTCTTACATTTATAAGGCTGTTGAATCTCATAACATCTTATTGGCAACCACAAGAGGCAGGTATTTTTATCAAAATTTTACACATGAAGAATCTGAGGCTTAGAGGACTAAGGTCAAGGTGACCTCCTGATTAAAAAAACTTGCCCCCAGGGTGTTAGTCTATTAGGAAAGGAACTTTGCTGGTCTGTCCTTTCAGAGATCCTGGCAAACAAGTCACAACCATATAATTAAGATCCCAAGGGAACAAATGATGCAAATAGGGACCATGGAGGACAATGAGGCACAGATCCATTCGGTGAAGTCTATCAATCCTCAGGTTGCAGGATTAGGGAGCACCCAACCTGCTAGATCTGTCACTGTGCTCACACCTCCCTGCCAAGGACCAGGCTGAGGACCAGAGCCATCTGGAAGAGCGTTCTCCCAGAGCACTCTCCAGGGGCCATTTCTAAGTGGAATAAAATTGTTTTGCCCAATTGCTGGCTAATCTTTTAGAAAAGAAAGAATTTGTATCGGATGGGGAAATAAAAGGGCAAGTTACTAACACCCTCCTGGACATGAAGGATAGACTCAGGTTTCAAATGTTATTAAATTTTTACCGAAGACTGAGAGGAAGTGAAGGGCCTAATGTGGAGTTATTATTATTTTTTAATCTCTGTTCTCATTCTTTATGCTCTTAAGAGATGGGTCAATGCCCTCAAAAGTAAAGGAAATAGAAAAAAGTGCATTGAAACACTCAAACAAATAAAACATCGGGGAAATATAAATGGTGCTTTGTGAGCAATGGGAAACCCAAATGACCCTTGTTGTCTTGAGACTTATAAGTCTGCATATTACAGATGCCCTGTTGCTTTATTCATACTGTTCAGGGAGAAGGCAGCCCCTAACCATCAGCACCCATCATTAAATCATTACAGGAGTGCTATTGTTAAAGAGACAAGGCTTAAAAAAAAAAAAAAAAACACCACACACACTTATTGTGCAGATTTATTTTACCAGAACTCAAGGTGTTTAGATAATTTGTTTCTTTTTCCAATATGATCATTGTTTGGAGACCTGATCAAGGGTAGGTTTAAAATGGGTTGAAGAGAGATAGATGGACTGGAGTAAGATGAGTTTATTTTACACCAGTGCTACTTTTAAAAATGTTAAATTGGTCACTGTGCATGTGTCTATTGATTAGGCCAGTTCTAAGAAGACTGCTACATACGTGCTTATTGACTACACCAATTTTTAGAAGAATTCTGATCAGGAGTACTCTGATCTTCCTTGAGTCCCGACATCATTTCTGAGATATCCTCTCTGCTAATTAGATTACACATACTTTAAAGTTGCCTGGAAAGCCTGTTATATTCAGCACCAATTTCTACTTTCCATCATGTGTCCTGAATCAAAATAAGGATAAGTGGTAAGAGTATAATCTATCTTCAGAGAACTACGGTTGTGATTTCAGAGAGTTGCTTCACTCTAAAAAAAAAAAAAAAAGCATCTTCATATGTCTTATATTTGTAAAGCAAAGACTGCACTCATGTTGGTAAACATTATGGTGACATATAAAAATCCTCAGGTTCTTGGCCCTTTTATAATGATCATTCCTCAGCCAGTAAGATCAACCATATTTTTAAATGGGTATATGGAAATCAACATGGTTTATAGCAAATTTTACACATTCATCAAATGGTAGCTCAAACTTCTCTTCCTGGGGGAACTTCCCGATCAACTGGTCCCCCATGACTTCTGTACCTTGAATTCTTATAGCATCATTATGTCTACTGTCTACTTTGTTGTCTATGTGGACTTTGGCATAGGCTCAGATATTGATTTAACTGGATATGGTTTTGAAATATCAACTAAATGTTTAACTTCTCATAATTAAAACTTTGTCTTAAATTTTCCTTCAGGAAATTCCTGCTGTAATGAATTTCTAGCACAGTGTCTCACAATCTCATTTACTTATTTATTCATTTGCTTGCTTATCAAACATCTTTGAGTACCTATTCTCATTGCTTATTGAAAATGGAGGAAGTTGCTACACCCACATAAATGAGATATTTTAAAATAATATAATCTCTATAAAAAATAAAAAGAGTACAGTTACAGAATGAATTCAAATGTACCCCAATCAGTGTAGAAAGAGAAGAAACTGATCATCAGCTTTATCTGTGGTGGGTATCAGCAGAGTCCTCCAAACACTACCTGAAGTTCCACATGAAATTTATAACTGGTGGGACAGTCTTGTTTGCAAATGTATGCCATGGTCTGAGATTTGCAGAAGCCCAAGACACTTACCTTGTTTAGCAGATATATCTTTTTTATTCACTGGTCATTCCACCATTTTTATTGGATTTCAAAGGTGAATAAACAAAAGAAAAGCCAAAGTATTCAAGTATTACATACTTTTTTTTTTCTCTTTTGGATGTCCTAGAGGAGAGCCAGCTTAGGTAAAAAATTGAAAGTACATTTTAGGTGGCCTTGACCAAAAGAAGAAATGGGTGGAAGAGATATACTATGAAATTTTGTATCATTTGAGGATTGGAGGAGGTGGAATGTCAGACTGAGGTGTTAACACTTTTCTGATGAAAGAGAAGTCTTTTGCTGAGGAGGGAGCCTAGGTGCCCGGTGGCCATGCCGTACAATCTGGAGAGATGCCATTTATATTGGAGTCCATGTGGATGGTGCTTCCTGGGATTGTGCAGTGGAGCTGCAAAGGACATGTCTGCAAGGCCATCCTGCTTCCTTGCCTGGGTCTGATCCTTAGGGTTGATATCTGGGTGTCATCATGACGACTGTTTTGCGGTCCTGTGTGTGAAAATTTCTATCCAGGGCAGTGATGTTATTAATGCCTAAAATTTAGAGCGAATATCTCTAGAAAAATCATTCACCTATCATTGCTACAGGAAATTGTTTTCTTTTTTTTTTTGAAAAATGTTACTGTTCATGTGCATATTCTTTGCTTTTCTATCCCTTGGGTGCCACATACTTCATGTGAGGCTTTTTTTCCTTCCTTTTTGGCAATTAGAGTGCAAAGGTGCCCATGAGGACAGGGTTTGGCGGAATTTTACTAGTGAACACAGGGGTGCCTACTGCTGGCAGACAGAACCACGACTTATTTTGAAAACATACATTTGGGCTAAAAATGATAAATCTGTATTTATCTTCTTAAAATGCTCTCAAAGGGGAAAAAAAGCTTGGATTTGGAAAGCACAGAGACCAGAGAAAAGAAGAAGGCAAATCTGCTTTTCCCAATAATTTATCTTCTCGGATGCTTCCCAGTGGGCATCGGGTACATTTCCAGTCTGTAATTTGAGTGGTAAAATGAATATTTCATTTAACCAACTGTATTCCAGAATACGTAACTATCTGAAGCCTCCATATGAAGAGCCAGAAGAGGCTGCTTTACTTCATCATATATATGGCAGAAGAAAGTGTTTTCCAAGTAAGAAATGGTAGGCGTCACCCCTGGACGTCACAGCAGCTGCACTTTTGATAGCTCTGCAGTGCTTTCCATCAATTCTTTCTGGTTAAGTTAGTGATGATTTCCAAGATGCTCCCATAAATGTTATCTAGGACCATTTTTTCCCCATTGTTTAAAACTTTGTAAGCAAGAAGTAATTAAATATTTTAGAAGATCAGTTGAATGAATGGGGGAATTGGGGATGTTCATGATGAGAGTACCAACAGCTCAGCTTCCCCCAAAATGGATAATCCAGTGTTGAGAATTAGTCCAGTTATAGTACAATCATATTATAACAACAGGTTAACAGATATGTAAATTAATACTTTTGTCTGCATTGCCTAAACAAAAGACTGGTTATATTTTTTCTTAATTTTCTTTTCTTTTTTTTTTCCTAAAGGCCAGTGACTATCTTGTTTACTTTACAGTGCTCATCCAACTTTAATGTGCATATGTATCAACTGGAGATTTCATTTAAAATGTGTATTCTGATTTTTGAGGCTTGGGTTGTGTCTTAAGTTTCTCCATTTCTAATACCTTCCCAAGAAGTGCCAGTGCCATTTGTCCGCAGATCACACTTCTGTAGCAAGGCTCCCCATTCCACTACTTAGAATATTGTTTGGCAAGTAAAAGACCCTCAATAAACATTTGCCAATAGGTGAATGAATAGATAAATAAATCTCAGACACATTCTTATTTTCAGATTCCTTTTTATCTTTTCTCCTAGTTGGGTTAATTTCTGAGTTTAACTAATACAAATGAAATTGGTATTTATACTAGACCACTAAGTGCTAAAATGTATAGCTTTTCAAATTAAAAATAAGACCTTCTTGCTACAGGGAAAATAAAATTATAGCATGTAATGGCATCACATTATTCAACAGATTAGGAAAAGAGAGCCAGTAAAGTAAACTATAAATAGCCATATGATGTAGTGAAAAATAAAAGTTGGGTGAGGAGGGTGGTTATGCCAGACACACCTGGGGTTAAACCTTACTTACTCATTTTGTCTGCTGTGTGGCCTTGGGAAGTCACTTTCCTAAGCCCCAAGATCCTCCTCCACAAAATGGGTAGGATCCTTCCTATATAAAATTATGAGGAGAGAGACTGAAAGAAATTATATAAATGTTAGGTTTCTTTTTCTCTTCCCTCACCCTTGCCCAAAATAACATCATAAGAAAGTGTCACAGCAAGATGGTAATTCTAAATCACTTTGTTGCCGACCCTCTATTCACAGAAAGAAAAAACAAACCAGATTTTTGTAGACATGCTTCTCCAGTTTTGGAGATCAGATGGAGGCAAATGTTAGATAATCTTAGGAGTATTTATTTCTCCAGCATTAATTATCTTTTTACTAGCTTTAGCAGAAATGGCCACTAGCTTTATGAAGCCTGAGAGTCTGAGAAAGTTTTCCATCCTCTCTACTTTAGAAAGCTTTTTCCAAGAAGAAAATAGAACATTGGCCCTAAAATGTCAGCTCTTTCCTTACATTTTCTTCTTCTTTTAAAAATTTCTACCAGCTTTCCTCAATAGCACATTCTTGGTTTTGTTGTCCTGATGGCAAGAAATTCTCATGTTGCAAATGCAGTGATTTAAATATATTTCCTTCCTCCAGGAGTGCCCGGGTGGCTCAGTGGGTTAAGCGTCGGACTCTTGGTTTCAGCTCAGGTCATGATCTCAGGGTTGTGAGATGGAGCTTTGGTTCAGGCTCTGGGATCAGTGAGGAGTTGGCTCGAGATTCTCTCTCTTTCCCTCTGCCCCTCCCCTTGCTTGCCACACACTTTCCCTCTCTCTCAAATAAATAAATAAAATCTTTAAATATATTTCCTTTTCCCTTTTTATTTTTTAAAAATTTTTATTGTTATGTTAATCACCATACATTACATCATTAGTTTTTGATGTAGTGTTCCATGATTCATTGTGCATAACACCCAGTGCTCCACACAGAATGTGCCCTCTTTAATACCCATCACCAGGCTAACCCATCCCCCCACCCCCCTCCCCTCTAGAACCCTCAGTTTGTTTTTCAGACTCCATCGTCTCTCATGGTTCGTCTCCCCCTCCAATTTACTCCCCTTCATTCTTCCCCTCCTGCTATCTTCTCCTTCTTTTTTTTTTTCCCTTAACATATACCTTTTCCCTTTTTAGATAGAACTAGAAGATACTAAGCAACCTCTTCCTTGAGGAGAGGAGAAAAAAGATACAAGCAATATTTAATATTCTATTTACTTTATATTTTCTCATTTAATCCTCTGAATGATCTTTAGCTGAGTGTTATTTAATTCCTCTTGTAGATCTTGGAATTGAGTTTTAAGAAATTAAGTATCTTTCCCAAGATTGTAGCTAGTAAGTGGAAGTGAGGGTTTGAGTCAAGATTTCATTCATTTGAGGGTGCCTGGGTGGCTCAGTTGTTTAAGCAACTGCCTTCGGCTCAGGTCATGATCCTGGAGTCCTAGGATCGAGTCCCATATCGGGCTTCTTGCTCAGCAGGAAGTCTGCTTCTCCCTCTGACCCTCCCCCCTCATGTGCTCTCTCTCTCTCTCTCTCTCTCTCTCTCTCTCAAATAAATAAATAAAATCTTTAAAAAAAAAAAAAAGATTTCATTCATTTGAAAAATGCATAAAGATGAAGCCTGGCCAGTTTGGTGTTCTATACATTGGATATGATGGTGCAGGGTCAAGAAGGCACCTCTTCTCATGGATATTATAGAATTGAGAAGTAGATGGCCAAGCAACGATTTTGGCTCAGCATGATAAGTGTTCTTGTCTCCTTGAACTGAGCTGTGCAATGGGAGCTCCTGACCAGGGAATTATGGGCTATTTGCATCCCAAAGCCTCACTTTCCCCCCATAAGGTGTCATGTCTGAATGTTGATAATAAAAAGAGAATCATTATAATATACCCGAATACATGAATTCAGTCCCCTCCACCACATAGTTCAGGCTTACATTAAAAGTAATACAAATACTTTGATTTTTCAGTCAGCCCCACGGGTCCAGGTCTTTATTTATTTATTTATTTAGCCTTTTCCCTGAAGCAATGAATGGAATTTTCAATAAAGTCACAGACTCAGTTAAGAATAAAAGGGGGAGGCGTAGTGAGAAAGATTGTAATCTAGGAGTCAAGCATTCCATTTTGTTCCTCTTTGGTAGGCAATGAGTATGACTACCAGGTCTTGATTATGGCATCTCTCTCCAATAGGACACTCAAGTTATGATTCCCCTGATAGCCCAAGGAGAAAGCACTATTTTTGTTCTTATTTTTAGATAAAGGCCCGACTTGATCCATGGGTATTGGTAGTCCACAGAACTTTCTCCTGAATTTCAAATAAGTTACAATCTGAGCCACATAATTGTTTAGCCTTTGAGTCTGTCCTCTACGGTATTTTTCTCATTGTTTCAGGCCTGATGGATTTATCTTTTCAGTAAGTTTATAAATTATGTTAAATCAAGTGTTGTGACTTCTTCCTCCCCCTCTTCTTCTCCTTCCCTGTCTTCTTGTTCTTGTGGAAATAAATGAAGACCAAACAAATGAGAAAAGCAAAGGCTATTAATTTTGAGCTTTCTATAGTGAGGGAGTCAGCAGCTTCACTTGGCATTCAGTCAGAGACTCAAAGGAAGGCAGAGGACTTGGAAAACTTTATAGTGGAGAAAAGGGATGGCTTCAGATATGCCCTGATTGGAAGCTTTGACGTAGGGAAGCTGTGCTTGGGCTACCTAGAAGCAGGCCATCTGTGTGATTGGCTAGCAGTGCACATTTAATTTTCTCTGGTTGGTTTTAAGTTAGAAACAGGGACAAAAGGGGCCGCCTGGGTGGCTCAGTCAGTTAAGCATCTGCCTTCGGCTCAGGTCATGATCCCAGGGTCCTGGGATCGAGCCCTCCATCTAAGAAAGAAAGAAAAGAAAGAAACAGGGACAAAAATTAGGGAAGCTGTCCGAAACAAATTGCCATTTTGGGCCAATTATCACAGAAATTATTGTTAAGATTCCTGCGTTGTCAATACAGATAGCAATCTGGCTTCCTATAAGTCTGGTTTATAGAAGGCTGACTTCCTGGCTTGTTTGTTGTAGATAAAGGAGTAGGTTTCCTGTGCAGGTGGCTGCAGGTACAGCTCAAAGTTCTATTTTTCATATATGATCTGGCCATTTATATATTCAATCTCTTCTACCTTTCTCCTCCTACTTTCCCCCCTTTTTCCTCTATCTTCTTCTTTCTACTTTAGTACTCTCCATGCTAAAGTTAGTACAAGTATGACTGTTGGATATTTTCTTTTCAAGACTTTCATATTACAAAATGTCTGCATGCCTATTGAAAAAAAAAAGTCAACCAATACAGAGTGTATACAGGACAAGAGAAAGGTCACCCTTTCCTTATCATTGTAGAATAACCATTGGTTAGCAGTTTGGTGCTCATTTTGTAAATTATTTTTAGATACAAATGTACCACGCATTTAAAAACTAAAATTACAGCATATTATATTTTAAAACCTGCCTATTATCACTTATCAAAATATCACAGACATTCTTCTAAGTCAGAACCCACAAATCTATTTTACTATGTATTCAGTCACAGACTCTAAGCTCACTAAGTTATAAACTCCATGAAGGCCCAAGATGGTAGCTCTGTTTTTAGTTCTGCTTTCCCAGGCCTGAACGGAGCTAGCACACTGTAGGTACTCAATGATCTTGTTAAATGAATGAATTTAGGTTTCATTTTGTTTTTTAAATTAATATGTCAAGTAAAAAAAAAATCATGTATAATCTTGAACTTAAATGTCTGCACACTTGTATTTCTGTCAGGCAGAGATTGCTAGAAATAGAATTGTGGCAAAATAGATAAACATTTTAAATCTTGATATAGATACCAAACTTTCCTCCAAAATAAGTTAGTTCTTATTGTTTTGTTATTTGTTATCTTGTTATCATTTGCATTAATAACAACAGAGGTAAGTTTAGATAGATATCAGTGGCTGCTTACCCAGAATCGATTGCTTCCCCTAGTCTCACCAACCACCTCTCCTGAAAATAAACCAAATTTTATTTGGGGTGTCTACCCCACCTCTTGGATCCTATTCTTTTAAAGAGCTCTGACTCCATCTCTGCCCCATTTTAGGGACCTGGTTGTTACAAACCAGTCAGCACATTCTATTCTCCTGGCCACATTCACTAAACATCTGTTTTAAGCAATATAAACAGTCCATTTCTGAACTTTTACTAGGGATACTGGGAGGGAAAAAGTTCTCTTTATCTCCTTCAGGATGGTGGTGGTTCTGCAGACGTGAATCCTGGAACTGTAGCAACAAATCTATCCTTATTGGGGAGTCTAGTCATAGGATCAGGTTGGCACCATGAAAGCAAGTAGGAAGGTAGAACTGAGCCAGGTCTGAATCAATCCAACCCTGAAGGCTCATCCACTGCAGGACTTGCACTTACAGTAAGGCAGTGGAATTGTTTTCTGACATATGGCTCTACAGTTCTTCTCTTAATTATTTTATTCTTATATTTTTCCAAATCATCTTGGACCTAAGGATACTCAGGAAGAAAGTGTCTTCTAAACAACTCACCTTCCCAAATACTTCTAAAAGAATCTGGTCACCTGAAGAGTTTCCCCCTGTGCTTTACACTTCATTGTGTTCCCGTCGTGTTCAATGTTTCCTTAAAATGCTTATCAATTGCTCAGGTGTGGGGGATACTGTGCCAAATCCCATTTTAATTTCATTTTCCTTCATCCCCTGTAGAGGAGAGGCATCCCCTTTCTCACTGTGGGCATCTGCACACTATCAGCTTGGTCACAGTCTGGCTCAAGACCCAATTTTGAGGCCAAGCCAAGGGAAAACCTCCTTTGTGTTCAGGTGCTTCCCATGCTGCTGCTGATAAAGTTGTGCCTGAAAATGGCTCAGCTTCTGAGCCCTCATGGAGCCAGCCAGGTCTCTTGCTAGATTCGTCCAATCAATATAAAGAGAAGAATTATTAAGATCCAGGCAGTAGGGAGACACTCAAGATGAAGAGGGGATGGAAAAATTCTGTGAGAAAGTGGCATTTCAGTTTCTTGATACGGGTATGGTTTGCGCTGGCCACTGCTCAGGGCAGACCAGCATGTCTGATCCGCACCAGTGAGAGTACAGCATAGGCACACACACTGGGGGACAAAACTTGGCCCAGGAAGCAGAACTGTGAAGGCCTCCAGGTATGTACATGCTCTGGCACCAATAGCGATGCGTTGCAAGTGGCCGCTCTGCAGGGCTTGCCCTGGTGTAGGACTGATCTTGGTACGCCTGCCATTCTTTCTTCTCTTCCTCTCCCTGCCATCTTCCCCATCCAAGGTGTATTCAGACACGAACCAGGGGCAACATGGCACCAAATATTGTAGCTGCACCTGAGAACACACTGTGGTGCAGACTTCGTAATACTAAGCATCTCCACTTGTTTAAAAAAACAGACACAATTTTTTTTCAGATCTCTGTAAAATATCTCCTCAAATATTTCTTAAATCTGTTCCTCCCTCTCCGTATAAAATGTGAAAGAAAGAGGAATGGCTCTTGTGATTGCGGTCGCTTGGTTTTTCTCAGTTTGTATATGCATGCAGTCTGTTCACATAATGTTGGTAAATATATGGTAGAACTCTTATGTAGATCTAACTTCTTCCAGTAGCTTGCAGAAGGAAGGAATGCTTCTTCATTATTTTATGACATTTCCAGTAGGGCAGGAAAAGGTGATATATGCCATATAGCAAGATTCCATGGCTCAAATTATCTGTAGGAATTTATGAACATGTGCAGAAATGGGTATGTTATTCATATTATAATAGAAAGTTTGTCTTTTGTACTATAGAAAGGATACTTTAACCAAATATTGATTCCGTGTTTATTCTGTCAGTCATAGAAGTGTGCCTTTTGTTATACCTCTAAGTCTATTTGAGACTGAGAATTTATGTAAGTAAAATGGAACTCTTTAAAGAAGTGCTCTGGAAGTTCTTGACTAGTTCTAATGTTCTGAGATTCTATCTCCATTATGCCATGGATCTTTCAGTCATAGAGCCTCTGTATATAATTATAACAAGAGAAATACCCACCTCCACCCTTGACCAGTAGATCCTTAGCACATTGGATCTAATGGAGTGAAAACAGCCTGCTGCAAGAAAGGTTCCAGGGTGATCAAAGTGGGCAGAAAATACAGTGTTTTTTTCCTTAAGTCAATAGCATAAGTTTGTGTCAAGAGTTCCTGTGTTACTAAGGACAGTCTGAAATTTTAAGTGACTTGCACTTAAAAGCATACACGGCTGTTTTATCCAAGTAAGTGAAATGGATCCAAAGATGAAAGCCCCATTTTTTAGTACTGCCACAAATCCAAATTAAGGAGAGGTGTCTGCAAAAGCCTTTGATTATAGATCATAAAATCTCCAGCTTATATCAGACACTGTAAAATTGCTCAGTGACAAATGAAATGCCTATGCACTAAATATATCTTTTAAGCACCTTGCAGTTCAGGTACGTTTATCGCTGAGATACAATAGTACTTCTGCAGGTCACAGGTACAAGGTCAGAAATGCTGGTTCTGCTGGTTTGGAATGTAACACTTAATGGCCCATTATTTGAGGACATAGAGCAGAGGCTTCAAGCAAATACACAGACTATATTTCATGTGGAAACTTCAGAAGCCAATAGACCAGCCATATTTAGAAATAATGATAGACCAGACCCAGCATGTGCATGTATGGCTCAAAAAATACGGGGACCCACCGGGATTCAGCTTTGTAACAATAGCTTGCATCTGTGTAGTGTTTTGTAGTATTTCAAAGAACTCTCACTTACAGTATCTCATTTGATCTTCACAGCAACATTGTGAAGTTGGCAAGGCAGGAATTATTATCCTCATTTTATAGAACAGGAAACTAGACTTAGGGAGGTTAAGTGACTTGGCCAAGGTCACCCAGATGACATGCAGCAGAATCACAGGATTTGAATATACATCTTCTGACTTCAAGTTCAATATTTGTTCCATTACAACAAGCAAACAAAAGCTGATAATGTCTATTCAACTACATTGTTGATCATTTCTGGTTCTAAAAGTCTGCACTATGGAGTCGGGTATAAAAATGTAGTAGGCATTTGACAAACTTCTTTTTCACTTCTCTTGCCATTTCCAAATGCCTAGAGATGAAACAGGTGTATTTTGACAAATGATGGTAGCAAAATATCTCAGTTGGATGGCCAATATGAGAGGTTTCCCTAAGAGCACATTGGGATATATGAAAGGGAAAGAAAGCCAAGAATGACTGGATACTGAAATATGAGAATGAGAGCAAGAGGAAAAGATAGCAAGTTGATAGTAAATGGAAACCGAAATACTGAAAACCTGCTTCTCAACATTGTATTCTAATCCAGTGAACACCTGCCTTACCCTCCTCCAGTCCTTTCTCCAGCCATTTCTCATATACTGATGTTTTTGTCTACCTTCTTGGTGTTTCTTGACTGTTGAGGAGCCCAAAGATCTATTTCTCTCTCTTCAGGTAAGTAGGTTAAGTTTTGCTCCCCACCCCCGCCCCCCCGCCTTGAAGTACCCTCTCCTGCCTTCCTTCGCAGGAGACAGTGAGCCAATCCACTCTAAATGTGATAAACAAAACATAATTTTAGGTCATGGGCTGGCATCCAAAGAAGACATGCCAAATCTAGACCCACCATTGCTGATCACTGTCATGGAGAAAGACGTTCCTTATTCCCACTCCAGTGGCATGTACCATCCTTTGATCTCAGAACTTTTTTCCCTTGTTGAGCTCAGTCAGGGTATCAGATTCCTTTGTTATCTGGTGTTTTAGACAGTTGCCAATTCCTAATCAGAAGGGGCAAGACAGATGGGATCTATTTAACATCCTTGTTTACCCAAATATCTTTTGAGTGGGGTAGGTGGGGGATTTTCCATAACCCCTTTCCTGCCCAAATAAAACCACGTATTTGACCTAGAAGGCAGCAGCTGGTGAAGGCTTGACTTGACTTCGCCTCGCTATAGTCCCTCTCCCACTTGTCCTGCACACTCGGAAGCACTCAGAGAATACCTCGCAACCCGGAGTGAGCGACAGTGAGAGTTCCAAATCTTACCTGTAAAAGGACTCAAATGAGCATTTTGTTTTTAACACTTCTCTCTGTCCTGTGATTCTGACTCGTGTGACCAAAATCAAAATGCTATGCAGGGCAGCAAGCAGGATCACTAAGTGTGTCAATCAGTGACTTGAGCCTTAACATCTCCCACTTTCTCTGAATTTTTCAGAGACTGAGAGAAAAATTGCTCTTTCAATTTTGTTGTTGTTGTTGAAAACTCGAGAGGATATGCACGTGGGTGTTTGGTAATTTCTTGCCTTCTCTGTAGAGTGGACAGCATGCAGACTCTCCTCTGACTTTGCACAGTGAACCTCTGGCTTCCATCCTTCTCACCGAGGAAGCTCAGGGACCCAGATAATAAGGAAGTTTGGTTGAGATGATCAATAAAGGACCGCTGATTCCCCCTCGCATCCAGAGTGGCAGTACGTAAATGCATTCGCAAAGGGTATTGGAAATAGAATTAGACCTCCTTACAGAAAGGGGAGATGCCGACGCTCCTGCCAGGACTGCTTGCATTACATCTCCAAAGGGACTTCGCTAGTGAGAGACTTGCTCCTCGGAGGTGCTTTGTATTAAGACAGGAGCAGGTGCGCAGGGAGGCAGGGAACAGGAATACGGAAGGCAGCACATTTAATTTAAAAAGTGAATACATTCAACTGGAGAAGAACCTTGTGAGAACTCTGCATTCTGTTTTTGATGATGAGTTTCGGGGAGCAGGGGGAAGAAAGAGGGGTGCTGGAATCTGTAAGGTTGTGCACGGAAACCAAGGTTTCAATGTAGGCTGTGAGTGAGCAAGAGAGGGCAGTGTTGGCACATCTAAAGCAAGGCGTGGAGGCTTACAGGCTGCACTGCGAGAGACATTTTTTTGTTGTTGTTTAAAATTTATGAATTCTTATTGTTGTTTGTCTCACCCCGCAAACTATACCTCCCCACACACACATTTCTCTTGGAAGTTTTGCCTGACCCTGGTCAAATAAGAAACCCCAAAGTAACATCTAGCTGGAACCTTCGCAAAGATTTAACTGTGACGATGGAGTCGAGAAGGGAAAACAAAGTAAACCTGGGAAGGGAAAGAATAACATGATAAATTACTTGTAACTAAATGGAATCATTTCAATCAAAAGCATTTTTTTTAAATGAATGAACTTGCTTCTTTGCTTGATTTTAGCTTTAGCAAGAAGATCAAAGAGATTTATGACCTGTGTCTCTTCAAGCCTGATGCCAGAGATGGACATGTTCTTATTAATAGTCATTTTCTCGTCAAAAGAAGGCTTTTATGCAGACAATGTGCATTGCTTTCATAGCTTGCTTGTTGGCAAAAGTTTTTATTAGAAGTTGGATGGCTCATCTTGGGGATGATGTGTTGTATGTGTGTTTGTGTGTGTGTGGGGGGTGCATTTAATTGGTTTTATGTTACAAATGTTCCAAACTTATGTGGCCCGTATATTTTTCAACTTTGAGAATCCTGCCTATTTTGTTTGAAGTAGGAGATTCACTGACATAGTGAGAGGTCCAGCAGACAAAAGTAAATCTCCAGTCTTTTGGATGTTTTGAGTCTGATGACATGAAGAGATTAAATTTCCTTGGGAGTTCAAATTTTGCACATTTTGGTATAGTCAACTTCATGCTGAGACTCCACAGCATGACTCTTGTAGAGACTTAAACAATTATCTGCTGAATTTGAGCAATAAAATTCAAAAAGCTGAATAATAGAAAAATAAAATAAATAAATACAAATCTTTCTTCTCCATTTGGGAACACGTTGTTTTGTTCCCCTTCGTTGAATGGTTTCTGTTTGCTTGTGTTTTAATATATATTTAGACACACAAAAAAATTATCAAGTAGGAATGACTGAAAAGTTCAGTTAAACAGTTTGAATCTTTGTCACCAAGTTAACCAACAGACCAGTTCTGGGACATTATATAACTATGTGTAAAGTAGTGACATAGGCTTGGAGGAATTTTCCAGGTTTGACTTTAATATCGCCCATGGGCCTCAAGTCACTGCAGCTGGCTTATGTCCCCACTTCTACACCAGGAGTGGCTCTGCCCATTGGCATTTTTTAACCTTACCTTGCTGTACAGAACATTCTTCCAAACTGACTATTTTCTTTCTCAAAACATTACATGTTTTGGCTTTTATGATACTACACATTCCTAATTTTCTTTCTGCTTCTCTGGCCGCATTTCCTCAGCCTCTTTCAATTTCTGCTTATTTCCCCAGCTTCTAAATATTAGAATTCCCTCAGTCCTAGGTGCTTCTGTTCTGCATTTTTCCCCTAGGGGATCTCATTCATTGTCATGCTATTAAATGGCATTGATGGGGTTCAGGGCACACTATCCCAAAATATGGCACCTTAGCCTACTGATTATTTTAAGCTGAAGGAATTTGAGAAACAGCAGGTGTAAGAAGGACTCTCTGACCTTCATCATATTCCCTGAAGCAGGTCACAAGACCCTCATGTGAGAGGTCCCTCCTATACCTGGAGTAAAGAAGCATCCTTATATCAGAAAATGGAGTGATTTAGAGAGGAATCTGAAGTAGACCTTACTCACTGTCCTCCAGTTTACTACCCTTAGCTCATACCCTTTTGTCTTACCACATTTTCCCACAACTTTCCACTCTTCATCAAACCTAGTATAACAGCACTCAGATTTACCCATTTCTTTGGGTCTTTATTTCCTTATGAAGGTTTCTGTATCGTAAAACTTATATCAAATAAATATGTATGCTTTTCTCTTACTAATTTGTCTTTTGTCAGTCCAGTTTACAGGGCTCCAGCTGGAGAACCTAGGAGGGTAGAGAAAGAACTTTTCCTCCCCTGTAGCATCTCTGTGTTGGTGACTCCCATGTTTCAATCCACCCTGACCTCTCTTTGAGCTCCTGATTTTTGCATAGCAGTTGCTTCCGAGGTTGCCACTTGGATGGCTCACAGAACCTCAAAGTTGAGAGGATCCAAATGGCATTCTCAACTTTCTTTTTCCTAGTGCAGTTTCCTCCCAACCCTTATCCAGAAAGGCTTCCACCATTTATCCATCTGCTCAGTTTGATTCCTCTCTCTCTCATACTCTCTCATTCATTCATAGCTCTGTTCATCTGTACGTCCTGGAGTGTGCATGTACATGTGTATTTTCAATGCATATATTTCTCTGCATCTCCACTGCTCTAACCCAGTTCCAAGCCACCACTGTCCTCTCTCACCCAGACTATCACATTTTGTAACTATTCCTCCTATTAACATTCTTAGCCTCTGCATTGCATTCATTGTATAACAAGCAGAGTAATCTTTTACAATAGTTGCCTGATCATTTTGCATCCCTAAATTCTTCATATCCTTAAATTCTTCAGCATTTCCCCTTTCACTTTTAATTATATTTTACCTTCCATGCCTTGGCCCATGAGACCCTTGCTTTCCTTTCCAGCTTCATCTCATGCCTCTCTGCCCCTCCTTCACTCGGCCCCAGCCCCTTCCTTGGACTTCCTTTGGGCACACTTGCTAAACTATTTTCTAATTCAGGGTTTCTGTGCCTCCTGTTCCTTTTGCTCTTCCCAGGAGAGCCTTCATGTGTAAGTTTAGTGTCCACTCTTCACAGAGACTCCCTCTGACCAACCTACATGACAAGTTTCCTCTGTCTGCTTCTGTAGGTCACTGTGCCCTGTTTTGCTCCCACAGCACAATGCAGGAGAGCAGAGAAGATATTTGTTTTATTCACCCAGTGAATACACTCAGTGTTAACAGTGCCTGCTACATATTAGTCCCTCAATAAATATGTAGTGAAGGAAGAACTTTAAAAAGAAGGAAGGGATGGATAAACCTTTCATAAGAAGCAAAACAGCTACTTTGGAAGGCAGACTTGAAAAGAGTAAATTTTCTTAATAAACTAGAAAGGCTTCTCTCCAAGCCACACATAGAGCTTTATTTATAGAATAAAGTAGCTTTTGTGGTTTGTAGGCACTTTAATATATAAACTGGTCTCTCTTTGTCAGGCTGGGGACTATCTGCTTATGATATGCAGAAAGCAGAGGTCACTTGAAGATACTGTCTGTCCCTAAGATCATAGCACTTTTTCTCTAATGAGCTTGAAAATTCCTGCTTGGAAACATTTAATGCATCAGTGCAAGTATTACATTTAGTTAATTCTGAAATGATGGTATTGATTCAAAACTGCTTGTCCAATGTGACAGGAACAGTCATTTAAAACAGAGTTTATTTGGCCAGGCACATAGTTTAGGGGTTGTTCCCTTAAGACTGAGACAGTCCCTGTAATGTGGAGTATCTGCTTCCTAGTGGGATGGTGTCTTGCTCATTTATGTGACCAGAACATTTTTTATTTTTTTTTTAAATTTTATTATTTATTTTAGAGCGAGCGAGCGAGAGAGAACATGGGCAAGGGGAGGGACAGAGGGAGAAGGAGAAGCAGACTCCCCCGCTGAGCAGGGAGGCCCCCGTGGGACTCGATCCCGGGACCCTGAGATCATGAGCTGAGCTAAGGCAGACACTTAACTGAGCCACGCAGGTGCACCAATCAGAACATTTTTTAAATAAATGCTCCACTAGTCTAACTGGATAGTGAGAAATGGTAAGAGCTGGATAAATCTAAAATAAATAAATAAATACATAAAAAGCAACAAAGAATAAAGCCTAGACTTGGTCCAAAACAGTGAAAACTTCAAAATGAGTTAGGACATTTCAAAAGGAAAACGAGGCAGGAGGATCTTCTGTTTTGTGACCTGCACGGTCCCACTCTGGTCAGCAGTGTTTCCATTGTTCTCTGGGATGCACTGTAGTTTCTTTGGCAACCTGTAGACCTGGGCCTCTGTACGTTGCTCTGATGGGAAAGATGAGTTACGTTAGGAATGGCATCCTAAATAACATCTAACTAGAAAATGAACATGAGAGTACAGAATGAAAACAATTATGATGCTGAAGTTCCTAATCAAGCCAATTCAAAAAATGTGCATTATTTCAGCATTATACACATACATTAGTTTACATTGAGTGAACTTTTTCACAATTTTTAAAATACCTTTTTTTTCCACATCAAAACAACATGGGACACTGAAATAAGCAGAAACAAGGACATCTTTCATTCCGAAAAAAATTATAACAATCTGTGAATATTAGAATGTGCAATTATTGAACACATTGAAAGCTGAAGTGTTAAGATGGGATTTAGTGATGAGTTTTTGGAATCTGGGCCAGGCCTTACTCTCCAGAAGGAGGTGGGTAATGACGTATAGTGTCAAAGATATGTGAAGGGCAGAAAGCAAGGAACCAGTGTATATATTCTCGTATGGAACACTACAGACCCACAAAATTCTTCCATGTTAAATGCACAATCCTAGATTTACCGTCTAGGGTCCGCTGTCCCTAACCAGAACCCTTCTCACTTGTCCATTATATTTTCCTCCACACCTTTACACACGTTTTGTTCTTCTGCCACTTCCTGAAGGCAGCCGTGGCTCTAGTCTGCTGTCACTCACACTTTCCCTGCTCTCTTGAACATCCCCTCTCTCTTCTACTTGTTTATCCACATCAAACCCAACCTCTGTAAGCCCAGAGGGTAGCCCATATGCTTTAATCCAGCCTTTTCTGGCCATTTTGTTTAAGGGGTACAATCTTTCTCTTTTGAATTCCTATAAAATACTTATATGTATAGTCCATGTCACAATCACATGCTGCCTTTTGACGTGTCTCCTGTTATCTTGAACTCATATTTGCATTTTGAACAATTATTTTCATTTACTTTTTATAAATTTAAGTTAGGATATTAAAATTGGATCGTGAGTCTTGAGGCCAAGGTCCATGACTGATATATTTACTTTGTAGTTTCCACAGAAGTCAGAACAGTGTTTTGCAAACATCCATTTACAACTGCTAGCTTCCTTTTTCAGAGCCTCCTGGACCTGCTAAATTTCCTGCACAGAACTGCTGTAGGGAGGGGTTGGCTTCAGACTCTCCAAGCTCTTTTGCACCAGGTAGAGACACAATCTGATTTTTTTTTTTTTTTAATTTTGGTTTGTAAAGTTACTCAAGGATCCCTCCATCTCTCCTCAGACTCTAGCAATGTAGGTTTTACTCCAGGGTAAAAACCAGCTGTGATGGCACAGGGAAGGGGGGGGCGCTCGAGCTGGGAGTATCCTGACCCCCTGGCCTGCCAAGGACAGTGTTCCACGATTCTCAACTTCCTTTTTGTCCTGTTTGTTTACTTTTTACCTTCCCTTGTTACCTTTATTTGCTCGTGTCACAAAGCATGGACTCTAATCGGCAGGAGCAGATTTTGGTTTTGCTCCTGTGATTCGCTGTGTGCCCTAGATACAGCGGAGCTCTGAGTGGGCACAGACTCCCAGTCAGGTGTGTTTTATTGTCTCACTTAATAGATGAGACCGTGGGGCTCAGAGAGGGTGTTACCTGCGATGTCAAAACTAACGTGGCAAGATTGGTGGTGTTTTGTTTTGTTTTGTTTTAAAAGAATATGACATTTGTTGCACATTGATCACAAAAATAAGCCTCTCTAAATAGGGACCAAGAGCTCTCCTTTTATCCCACTCCAGGTGCCCGCAGGCCTTCCCACTCCAGTGCCAGTAAAAACACCATTTCCAGTATCCTGCAGTTTTAGGAATGTAGGTATAAAAAGAACAAAAGGTGGTAATTGGTGAGGCTTTATGAAACATAAGAACACTGTGGGATGAGCTG
Source organism: Eumetopias jubatus (assembly GCF_037043125.1). Taxonomy (NCBI): domain Eukaryota; kingdom Metazoa; phylum Chordata; class Mammalia; order Carnivora; family Otariidae; genus Eumetopias; species Eumetopias jubatus. The sequence continues at coordinate 32,171,940 of NW_028274822.1, forward strand.
AGGCTATCCTCATTTTGAAGCTAGGTACCCTAACCATCTTTTTTTTTTCCCCTGGTTTTCAAGCTCTCCCGCCGCTGTTGGGCTCCTGTGTTTGGGATTTGTGCGAGTGGTCGAATTTGACAGGTGTTGATCATCTGGGTTACAGAAAGGGAGCACGTGAAAGGGTTTGCTGTAATGACAAGAAATTACGGAGCAGCAGTATTCAGTGTGATGCAGCACAAAATCCTCTCCGTGAGAGCTGAAACTGTGCATCAAGCCACAGCAGTGCCGGACTGTGTGGAACGGTCACCGGCTACCTGTAGTGATAATGTTGCTAGGATATGAAACTCCAGACGCACTGTTAGTGTGAAAGTGGGATTTCATATTTGGGGGGAAAAAAGAAGAAGAAGAAAGAAAAAGGAAAAAAAAAGAAAGAAAAAAAAGAAAAGTCAGGAAAACAGTCAGTCCCTGGTGCTTTTCCTGGGCATAGAGGCACAGGGATGACATCACCAGCAGCCTATCAGAGCTCTCCAGCTTTGTTCAGGTTCCGAAGCCATGTCATCATCACCGATGTATCCCAGAAATGAAAATAGAACCATCTCTAAATATACAACAATGAGAGTCAAGCATTGCTTTAAAAGGATGAGAGAACCAAGAAAAACTCCTTAAATCATAGCGTCTTCCTTTCATCAAGTATACATAAATCTAGAATTTTGGCTCCTGGAGCCACTAACCTCGATATTTAATTTAGTCTGCTTGAGACTTTCCAAACTGACAGTCAAAACTAATTAATACACAACTGAGACCACCACCCAGTCGTGCCGGTTTGCCCCCGGATATGGGAGAGAGGCAGGCCGACTCTTCCCTAAAAGGCAGCTGTGGAGTGGGATCATGGCTGCAGTGTCAAAGGGACAGTCTGCCTGGTTTGGGGCTGACATGGGAATATAGGGCTCCCCAGCAAGGTGGGTAAGTGGCTGTCATTGTCAATATGTTTCACTTAGCTAAAAGCACAGTTTACAGTTGTTGAAGTTTGATTGATCTGTTGATAAACACTAATGTTTTCCAGTTGACAATTTCTCCATGTTAATTTCTTTAACGCTGGCAGACCTGCCTGGCAGGGCCCTATAAATAGTATCAGTGTCATCATCCTTTTTAAGTTATTAATGAGCCATCGTGTTTCAAGGGGCTGGGATTTGGGGACAGGTTGTGCTTGACTGCAGTTTCTGACATTGATACGTTAGCGTTTGGAACTTGGTTGAGATGAGAACATATTTCTTAAAAAAATCAGCGCACTGATCAAATGCATCCATAACAAAAGAGAGTTGTTTATAATTAGTGACTAAACTTTGGAGAGAGGACTAAACCGCCAAGCCCCTACATGCAGCATGTCCTTGATACTGGGGCATTAGTACCGTCCCCACCTCACCTGCAGCCACCCTCTGCTTTCTTTGCTACCTCTCTCTACACATACCCTGTTATCATGGAGATAAATGAATGCCTGACTCTGGGAATCAGCTCCAGCCCAGACTGTTCCGTCTGCCAACTGGTGACAAGGGGCCAGAGCAGACTTCTCCAATTAGCAGAGAACCCCATCAGGCGGCTGGATGCACTGCGTTTATGTTTTCGGACAGCACGGCTGCAGCAGCCGAGCCTCTGGCTGAGGTCTCCTGCACTGGTAAACATGAGTCTAAAAGTAAGACAGACAAATGGACAAAGTAGCATGATATCTTTTGATGACATTCTCGCAATCCAACTCTTCTTGCTCTTTTGAGGTGATTCCAACGAGCACCGAAGGCCTGCACTGTAATGATGGTAGAGATGGCTTGCATTCCGGTGGCAGGAATGCTGGATAGGTACATTGCTTCTAAAGGGCACCAATACGAACAGGACACCTGACCAACCTAGGTTTCTTATCACAATAACTCGGGTATTTCTCAACCCTTGAATTCTTGCATCGCACAGAAGTGACCCTTTGCTGGACCAGGATTTTCTGTTTAAATGCTTGTCCCCAAATCTTTCGTAATTACCCTATTTCCTTCACTTTGAATACCTAATTTTTAATTATATCTATCTGTTTTCTTCAGAGTTGATTTTGGATCCCTGACTCATGAGTAAACACATTGCTATTATGGTTTTAAAAGTTCCTATATGTATTTTCAAATTAATATTTTTTTATTGTTTCGTTAATCACCATACATTACATCATTAGTTCTTGATGTAGTGTTCCATGATTCATTGTTTGTGCATAACACCCAGTGCTCCACGCAGAATGTGCCCTCTTTAATACCCATCACCAGGCTAACCCATCCCCCACCCTCCTCCCCTCTAGAACCCTCAGTTTCTTTTTCAGACTCCACCGTCTCTCATGGTTCGTCTCCCCCTCCGACTTACTCCCTTCATTCTTCCCCTCCTGCTATCTTCTTTTTCTTTTTTTTTAACATATGTTGCATTATTTGTTTCAAAAGTACAGATCTGTGATTCAACAGTCTTGCACAATTCACAGCGCTCACCATAGCACATACCCTCCCCAATGTCTATCACCCAGCCACCCCCTCCCTCCCACCCCCCACCACTCCAGCAACCCTCAGTTTGTTTCCTGAGATTAAGAATTCCTCATATCAGTGAGGTCACATGATACATGTCTTTCTCTGATTGACTTATTTCACTCAGCATAACACCCTCCAGTTCTATCCACATCGTTGCAAATGGCAGGATCTCATTCCTTTTGATGGCTGCATAATATTCCATTGTGTATATATACCAAATCTTCTTCATCCATTCATCTGTAGATGGACATCTTGGCTCTTGCCACACTTTGACTATGGTGGACGTTGCTTCTATAAACATTGGGGTGCATGTACCCCTTCGGATCCCTACGTTTGTATCTTTGGGGTAAATACCCAGTAGTGCAATTGCTGGTTCGGATGGTAGCTCTATTTTCAACTGTTTGAGGAACCTCCATACTGTTTTCCAGAGTGGTTGCACCAGCTTGCATTCCCACCAACAGTGTGGGAGGGTTCCCCTTTCTCCACATCCCCGCTAATATCTGTCATTTCCTGACTTGTAAATTTTAGCCATTCTGAATGGTGTGAGGTGGTATCTCATTGAGGTTTCGACTTGGATTTCCCTGATGCCGAGCGATGTTGAGCACTTTTTCATGTGTCTGTTGGCCATTTGGATGTCTTCTTTGGAAAAATGTCTGTTCATGTCTTCTGCCCATTTCTTGATTGGATTATTTGTTCTTTGGGTGTTGAGTTTGATAAGTTCTTTATAGATTTTTGATACTAGCCCTTTATCTGATACATCATTTGCAAATATCTTCTCCCATTCTTTCGGTTGTCTTTGGTTTTGTGGACTGTTTTGCTGCACAAAAGCTTTTTATCTTGATGAAATCCCAAAAGTTCATTTTTGCCCTTCCTTCCCTTGCCTTTGGCTATGTTTCTAGGAAGAAGTTGCTGCAGCTGAGGTTGAAGAGGTTGCTACCTGTGTTCTCCTTTAGGATTTGGATGGACTCCTGTCTCACGTTTAGGTCTTTCAACCATTTGGAGTCTATTTTTGTGTGTGGTGTAAGGAAATGGTCCAGTTTCATTCTTCTGCATGTGGCTGTCCAATTTTCCCAACACCATTTGTTGAAGAGACTGTCTTTTTTCCATTGGACATTCCTTCCTCCTTTGTCAAAGATGAGTTGACCATAGAGTTGAGGGTCCATTTCTGGGTTCTCTATTCTGTTCCATTGATCTATGTGTCTGTTTGTGTGCCAGTACCATACTGTCTTGATAATGACAGCTTTGTAATAGAGCTGGAAGCCCGGAATTGTGATGCCGCCAGCTTTGCTTTTCTTTTTCAACATTCCTCTGGCTCTTTGGGGTCTCTTCTGGTTCCATACAAATTTTAGGATTCTTTGTTCCATTTCTTTGAAAAAAGTGGATGGTATTTTGATGGGGATTGCATTGAATGTGTAGATTGCTCTAGGTAGCATTGACATCTTCACAATGTTGGTTCTCCCAATCCATGAGCATGGAACGTTTTTCCATTTCTTTGTGTCTTCTTCAATTTCTTTCATGAGTAATTTATAGTTTTCTGAGTACAGATCCTTTGCCTCTTTGATTAAATTTATTCCTAGGTGTCTTACGGTTTTGGGTGCGATTGTAAATGGGATCGACTCCTTGATTTGTCTCTCTTCTGTCTTGTTGTTGGTGTATAGGAATGCCACTGATTTCTGTGCATTGATTTTATATCCTGCTACTGTACTGAATTCCTGTATGAGTTCTAGCAGTTTTGGGGTGGAGTCTTTTGGGTTTTCCACATACAGTATCATATCATCTGCAAAGAGTGAGAGTTTGACTTCCTCTATGCCGATTTGGATGCCTTTGATTTTTTTTTGTTGTCTGATTGCTGTGGCTGGGACTTCTAATACTATGTTGAATAGCAGTGGTGAGAGTGGACATCCCTGCCGCATTCCTGACCTTAGAGGGAAAGCTCTCAGCTTTTCCCCATTGAGAATGATATTCGCTGTAGGTTTTTCATAGATGGCTTTTATGATATTGAGGTATGTACCCTCTATCCCTATACTCTGAAGAGTTTTGATCAAGAAAGGATGCTGTACTTTGTCAAATGCTTTTTCTGCATCTATTGAGAGGATCATATGATTCTTGTTCTTTCTTTTGTTAATGTATTGTATCATGTTGATTGATTTGCAGATGTAGAACCAGCATTGCAGCCCAGGGATAAATCCCACTTGGTCGTGGTGGATAATCCTTTTAATGTACTGTTGGATCCTATTGGCTAGTATTTTGGTGAGAATTTTCGCATCCATGTTCATCAAGGATATTGGTGTATAATTCTCCTTTTTGATGGAGTCTTTGTCTGGTTTTGGGATCAAGGTAATGGTGGCCTCATAAAATGACTTTGGAAGTTTTCCTTCCATTTCTATTTTTTGGAACAGTTTCAGGAGAATAGGTATTAATTCTTCTTTAAATGTCTGATAGAAATCCCCTGGGAAGCCATCTGGCCCTGGGTTTTTGTTATTTGGGAGATTTTTGATGACTGTTTCAATTTCCTTAGTGGTTATAGGTCTGTTCAGGTTTTCTGTATCTTCCTCATTCAATTTTGATAGTTGATTCATCTCTAGGAATGCACCCATTTCTTCCAGGTTATCTAATTTGCTGGCATAGAGTTGCTCATAATATGTTCTTAAAATTGTTTGTATTTCTTTGGTGTTGGTTGTGATCTCTCCTCTTTCATTCATGATTTTGTTGATTTGGTTCATTTCTCTTTTCTTTTTGATAAGTCTGGCCAGGGGTTTATCAATCTTGTTAATTCGTTCAAAGAACCAGCTCCTAGTTTCGTTGATCTGTTCTACTGTTCTTTTGGTTTCTATTTCATTGATTTCTGCTCTGATCTTGATTATTTCTCTTCTCCTGCTGGGTTTAGGCTTTATTTGATGTTCTTTCTCCAGCTCCTTTAGGTGTAGGGTTACGTTGTGTATTTGAGACCTTTCTTGTTTCTTGAGAAAGGCTTGTATTGCTATATACTTTCCTCTCAGGACTGCCTTTGCTGTATCCCAAAGATTTTGAACAGTTGTGTTTTCATGTTCATTGGTTTCCATGAATTTTTTTAATTCTTCTTTAATTTCCTGGTTGACCCATTCAGTCTTTAGTAGGATGCTCTTTAGCCTCCATGTATTTGAGTTCTTTCTGACTTTCCTCTTGTGATTGAGTTCTGGTTTCAAAGCATTGTGGTCTGAAAATATGCAGGGAATATTCCCAATCTTTTGGTAGTAGTTGAGACCTGATTTGTGACCTAGGATGTGATCCATTCTGGAGAATGTTCCATGGGCACTAGAGAAGAATGTGCATTCCATTGCTTTGGGATGGAATGTTCTGAATATGTCTGTGAAGTCCGTTTGGTCCAGTGTGTCATTTACAGTCTTTATTTCCTTGTTGATCTTTTGCTTAGATGATCTGTCCATTTCAGTCAGGGGGGTGTTAAAGTCCTCCACTATTATTGTATTGTTGTCAATGTGTTTCTTTGCTTTTGTTATTAATTACCTTATATAATTGGCTACTCCCAAGTTAGGGGCATAGATATTTACAATTGTTAGGTGTTCTTGTTGAATAGACCCTTTAAGTAGGATATAGTGCCCTGCTTCATCTCTTATTACAGTCTTTGTTTTAAAATCTAATTTGTCTGATATAAGGATTGCCACCCCAGCTTTCTTTTGGTGTCCATTAGCATGGTAAATGGTTTTCCACCCCTTCACTTTCAATCTGGGGGTGACTTTGGGTCTAAAATGAGTCTCTTACAGACAGCATATTGATGGGTCTTGTTTTTTAATCCAATCTGATAGCCTGTGTCTTTTGATTGGGGCATTCAGCCCATTTACATTCAGGGTAACTATTGAAAGGTATGAATTTAGTGCCATTGTATTCCCTGTAAGGTGACTGTTACTGTATATTGTCTGTGTTCCTGTCTGATCTATGCTGCTTTTAGGGTCTCTCTTTGCTTTGAGGACCTCTTTGAATATTTCTTGGAGGGCTGGTTTTGTGTTTGCAAATTCCTTTAGTTTTTGTTTGTCCTGGAAGCTTTTTATCTCCTTCAATTTTCAATGCCAGCCTAGCTGGATATAGTATTATTGGCTGCATATTTTTCTCATTGTTAGTGCTCTGAACATATCATGCCAGTCCTTTCTGGCCTGCCAGTTCTCTGTGGATAGGTCTGTTGCCAATCTAATATTTCTACCATTGTAGGTTACATATCTCTTCTCCCGAGCTGCTTTCAGGATTTTCTCTTTGTCTCTGAGATGCATAAGTTTTACTATTAGATGTTGGGGTGTTGACCTATTATTTATTGATTTTGAGAGGGGTTCTCTCTGCCTCCTGGATTTTGATGCCTATTTCCTTCCTCACATTAAGGAAGTTCTCTGCTATTATTTGCTCCAAAATAACTTCTGCCCCTCTCTCTCTTTCTCCTTCTTCTGGGATCCCAATCATTCTAATGTTGTTTCATCTTATCGTGTCACTTATCTCTCGAATTCTGTCCTCGTGGTCCTGTAGTTGTTTATCTCTCTTTTTCTCAGCCTCTTTATTTTCCATCATTTGGTCTTCTATATCGCTGATTCTCTCTTCTGCCTCATTTATCCTAGCAGTTAGTGCCCCCATTTTTGATTGCACCTCATTAATAGCCTTTTTGATTTTGACTTGGTTAGATTTTAGTTCTTTTATTTCTCCAGAAAGGGTTTCTCTAATAACTTCCACGCTTTTTTTAAGCCAGCTACTATCTTTAAAGTCATGATTCTGAAATCTAGGTCCAACATCATACTACTGTCCGTATTGAGTAGGTCCCTGGCTGAAGGTACTACCTCTTGTTCTTTTTGCTGAGGTGATTTTTTTCGTCTTGTCATTTTGTCCAGAGGAGAATAGATGAATGAGAGAACAAAATGCTAAGAGGTTAACAACGTCCCCAGCAAATATACTCTATACAGATCAGAAAAGACCTGACACCAGGGGAAAAGAAAGGGAAAGAAAGAAAAAAGAAAGAGAAAAGAAAGAAAACAAAAAGAAAAAGATAAAAACAAAAACAGAACAATACAAAAATAAAACAGAATATGATCAAATATGATCAGGCTAGTGCATAGATCAGTGCCACACACTAGATTTTGGGTGTACTTTGGTGTGTTAGAAAAAAGTGCCTCCTAAAATTTTAAAGGAAGAAAGACTTACCTATGTACAAAATAAGGTTTGATACAATGAAGGGATGGAAGATGACTGTAAAGATGAAAATTATAAAAGATTTTATAAAAGGAATTGATAAGAAGTTTGAAAACAGAAAGAAGAAGATTTTAAAAAAAAGAAAAAAAAAGGGAGAGAATGGTTCAGGCAGGAGACTAGAATAAAGCCATACACTATTGATTTAGGGTATATTTTGATCTGTTAGAAGAAACTATATCTCAAAATTTTAAAGAGAGAACAACTTATATATATATATATATATATATATATATATATATATATATATATATGCCAAAAATAAGGATAACTGCTATGAAGGGATAAAATATGACTCTAAAAATGAAAAATAAAAAATGTTTTTTTAAAAAAGGGATTGATAAGATGTTGGTTGAAAAAGGGAAAAAGAAAAATTAAAAAAAAAACAGTTAAAAACATTAACTTTGAAAAACTAATGAATCATGGTAAAAAAAAGCCTTGTATTCTATGTGCAATATTCCACTAGCGCTGGAGTTCTCCCGTTCTCCTTGATTGGTAAACTTGGTCTTGGCTTGCTGGCTGTTCCTGCTGATCTTCTGGGGGAGTGGCCTGTTGCTGTGGTTCCCAAATGTCTTTGCCGGAGGCGGAATTGCCCCACCCTTGTCGGTCCGGGCTAAGCAAGCTGCTCAGGTTTGCTCTCAGGAGCCTTTGTTCCCTGCAAGCTCTCGGTACAGCTTTGGAGGACCAGGGTGAAAATGGTGGCCTCCCAATCTCCACCCAGAGGAGCTGAGAACTCAGGGCCCCGCTCCTCAGTGCGCCCCCAGAGAAAAGCAGTCAGTCACTCCCGTCTCCCCGGTCTCCAGCGGCACTCCGTGCTCACCCGGCCTGTGACCGAACGTTTCTATCTCTGGCACCCGACTCCGTGTGGAGTCTCCAAACCCAGCAGATATCTGTGGTGCGCTCCTGCGCCGCTCCTTCCAGGGGAGGAAGGGGAGTCTCCCCGGATCTGCCGCTTGTTGGGTCCCTGCTGGAAGAGCAATGGCCCGACTGTGTTGCCGATCACAGTTTATGGCAACCCCGAGCTGAGAGCCCGCGCCTAGGCTCCGTCTCTCCAGCCGTCTTCCCTGCTCTAATACTTGGGAGCTCTGCTGCACTCAGGCACCCCTGGTCCTTCTGTGACCCCGAGGGTCCTGAGACCACAGTGTCCCGCAAGGGTTCCACCTCCCAGTTAGCTACTGGAGCAACGTCCCTCAGCGGTCCCTCAGCGGAGCCGACTTCTAAAAGTTCCAATTTTGTGTTCCGAGGCTCTATCACTTGCCAGAAGCAGCCGACGGAGGCCCCCTCCCCCGCCGTCTATCCTCCCGAATATCGCCTCGGATTCACTTCTCTGCACATCCTACCTTCCAGTAAGTGGTCGCTTCTCTGTTCAGAGAGTTGTTGCTACTCTCTTCTTCAGTCTCCTGTTGAGTTCATAGGTGTTCAGAATGGTTTGATCCCTATTCAGCTGAATTCCTGAGACCAGATGAAATCCGGGTCTCCTACTCCTCCACCATCTTGCTCTGCCCCCTCTATTTTCAAAATAATTTAAAATAAATTTGTTCCCATTCAACATACTACATTTGGAAGATCCTGCTCAGATATCCTAACTTAAGGAAATGCAGGGGCTGATGGTCCAGTGTCTCAATCCCAACATATGAGGCCTGACACCTTAGGAGCATGGAAATGCAGAGAAGAACGTACAGAAGAATTTAGTGTCCACATATATTTAATTTGTATATAGCTATCTAAATTATACCATATATAATATACACAGATGTATTTGTGCATTACATATATATAAAAAAATGCATGACCAATCTGGTAGGAAACCCTTTCTCTAAAACTTAAAGTATAGTTAACCAGTTATAAGCATCGTCTTTATAGGTATAATTTTAATGTATCTTATGACAATATCCAAAGGCAGTCCATCTTTCTACATTTCAGAACACATTTCTCCGCCCCGAAATTCTGTCCAGATTTGATTAAAATGTCTCTTCTCAGGTGTAGAACAATTTAAAACAATTGAAACAGGCAAGGGAAAATCTGCCTTAGGGAGCTTTATTCCATCAGCTAAGGTTCCATGATTCAAGGTAACGCTCTAGGTGAAACAGGACTTAGCCAGGTGGGTTTTTTGAGAGGGAGGGGAGGAGGTATATTCTCCGTACTAATCTCTCTTGGCCTTGATCTGAAGAAGACCTTCTTTTGCTCAACAGGACCACAGATAGTGTTATGGGGCCTGAGCCTTTCCTTTCTCTTCATGGGAGCACTCACCAGCAACTTTAAATCAACAGTAATCCTATTCCTGGTACCATGGAAAGAAACCCCCAATAGGTTTCTTCTGATAGTTCAAATTTTAAGATAAAAAGGACAAGTTACGAAGAAAGAAATGTCATTAGGGATTTAAATTTTGTTTTGTTAAATACATTCTTTGGCATAGCATACAATATGCTCTACATATTGTAGAGCAACAACAGTATGTGTTGACTGATACACTGCCTGTTGTTACAATGTCGTCTTCTTAGCGAGTGCAGTAGTCATCCCATTTGCTGCCTTTCTGGAAGAGCAGGGCATTGACCTCTGACATAGGCGTCCCTGTCCATGAAAACAGGTATTCTCCTGTCCCTCCTCATTGTGGTGCACCGTTCACAGATCCCTCCTCACCTAGCAAAGACACTACACGGTCCGCTCAATTTCCCCTGGGGTGGCTCAGTCGTTAAGTGTCTGCCTTCGGCTTAGGTCATGATCCCGGGGTCCTGGGATCGAGCCCCGCATCGGGCTCCCTGCTCCACGGAGAGCCTGCTTCTTCCTCTCCCTCTCCCCCTGCTTGTGTTCTCTCTCTCGCTTGTCTCTCTCTGTCAAATAAATAAATAAAATCTTAAAAAAAAAAAAAAATCCCCTGGCCTGAAATACCACTCACACATGAACATTTCCCTTCAGATATTACCCATGCCGTCTTATTACCCACTTTTAAGTTGACAGTGACCAAAGGTGGCGACGATACACACAATGAATCAGTGATTACACCATCTTCAAAGAATTCAAAGAATGATACAGTTATAGGCACCCAACTGCCCTGATTGAAGCAGAAATAAGGCTACCAGAGTGCTTAGAATAGTTGCTCAGTAAAAACACACACTCAGTAAAAACACACACTCAGTGTGTGTGTGTAAAATTGTAAAGTGGGTCAATATTTTCTAATGAAGAACTGAAAGAGGAGAAAAGGATTTCAGTTTAACACTTTATTGTGCAGAAACTCAATAAATCTCATTTAATCCAAGTTTTATAGCATTTGCTATTTAATTCTGATCTGAATTAATGTCTGTTATCATTATAAATATATATTTGTTAAATACTAGATAAATGTTGTTTTGGAAACTATAAATGTTGACAAGATATATACTCGTCTGGGTGGTATTCTGTTGTGTAGCAAAGAGAGTGTCTCCAGAAATTTTACCTAAATCTAGAAAAAGGTTCATGGTAAGTTCAATTATAGAATGACTGGCTAATTCCTATTACTTGTTTTACCTATTAAGCCCTCCACGCAGACTTTAGAGGTGTTCTAATGAATACCCTGCCAGAACTTCAGTGTAATGTGATTTGTATTAGAACCATTTAAGGAGAGTCCTGCAAAGGAAGGTTGCTACCATTTGTTCTTATTATGTGTTTAGAAGGACACAAAGAAGATTTGTTATCTAATAATTTTTCTATGATTTTTGGTACATTGGCTCACATGGATACCAGTTGGGAAATTCCCCAACAGTGTAGACATTGTGTATTATGGGAAATGGACAGCTAGTAGACACTGTTGTGTGTTATGGCCTCTTCTATCCTGTGAGTGCCATATATTTAGAGAGACACTGCCAATGCCTCAGGATAAACACAGCCTTAAAACCTTCCACTCCAAAATATAAACTGCATGCTACCTCAAGCCAAAGCCTTCCTGGAATACTATATGCGTTATTGATTTCCCTCTTCTCTGAGCTCCCAAAGCTCTTAAAGTGTGTATCACCCCATTAAGAATGCTTTCATATACATCTTGTACTATTAACTAATTGTTTCATGTGTATTGGCCTTGTTCAATTTGACTGTTAGTACCTCTTGAGTAGAAACCCTTCTTCCTCTTTTTACCATCCATCATCAAGAAAATCCTTGGAATGTAATTGACACAAATAACTCTTTGAATTGCTGGCTAACTGATTAAAACACCTGAATTAACAAATTATATCTTAAATTTGAGTTATGCTTCTGGTTTTGGCTGGGTTTCAATAGGAGGATGATATAATGAAGTGATTCTTCATTATATAAGAAATTAAAATAATACCTCAAATGTCATCCAGCTGCCAGGTAGTCTATTCCCAAAGAACACTAAGTTGTTATTTAAAAAAAAAAAAAAAATGGCTTGTCTTCCCAGGGAAAAATTTGAGAATATGAACATAATTACAGAAATAATCTAGAACTCAGAAAATTGCCATTGAAAAAAATTAAGGAGATTTCAACCCAAGTTACAAGGTTCACTATTTACCTCCGTGCAAAACAACCCTGTGAGTATTCAACTCTTCAGTGCCAGGCACAATAAGTGTCTATATCTTTAATAAGTCACATAAATGAGTGTTATGTGGTTCTACTGTAGAAGCATAATGTTATATATGAGGTGTTATTCAAGTACAGAGAGTCAAGGGTGGGGGGAATCAACCAAATGAACTCAGAGAAAGGGATAGGAATAAAGGGGGTGTTTACAGAAGAAGTATAACCAAGGTTAAGGGGACCCATAAGGCCGTGTTGAAGTGTGCAGGGGCTAGCCATTATTAGATGCTGATATCATTTCTAGACTTGGAGAACCGGGGAGGGGAAATAGTGTTACAGGAATTCAACGAGAGCTGCTACCATGGAGAATGAGCTGCTCGGAAGGGACTGCAGTCAGGTAGAGGTGGACACTGCCAGAGATGTGATTTGAAGTAGAAGGAAGAGGGGAGGAACCTCTTGGAAAGGAAGTAGATTGGAGCAGGTCTTTGAGGAAGGAAAAGCAAAGTCATCCAGGAGTGGTAGGAGGTGCTGCTGCTCACCACAATACTTTGGTGAGATGGTCCTTATTAGAAATATCTGATGTCTGGGGGCACCTGGGTGGCTCAGTTGGTTAAACTGCTGCCTTCAGCTCAGGTCATGATTCCAGAGTCCTGGGATCGAGCCCCACATTGGGCTCCCTGCTCATGCAGGAAGCCTGCTTCTCCCCTCTGCCTGCCGCTCCCCCTGCTTGTGCTCTCTCTCTCTCTCTCTCTCTCTCGCTTTCTCTGTGTGTCCAATAAATAAATAAAATCTTTAAAAAAAAAAAGAAATATCTGATGTCTGGGTAGTATTATTCAATCACAGAGGAGAGCCCTCAACATTTCTAAAGACACTCCTGTCAGATCATCCTTATGAAAGAAGAGGACAGATTTGATGCCGCATTTCTGACAGCTTCTCTCTCTTTTTTTGAAGTAGGTTCCACACCCACTGTGGGGCTTGAAATTACAACCCTGACAAGAGTTACATGCTGTACCAACTAAGCCAGCCAGGCATCCCTTTTTTGTTTGTTTGTTTCCTTTGTGTGTTTTTTTTAAAGCAGTCTCTATGCCCAACATGGGTCTCAAACTCAAGACCCTGAGATCAGGAGTCACATGCTCTTACCAACTGAGCCAGCCAGATGCCGCTGATAGCTTCTTTTCATAAGTGAGTCTGCAGCCTCTGAACATGCATTTTTTTCTCCATGAATGCCTCCTGCTCTTCTCTCCCAAAATGCTTCCTTTCTGCCTCTCTACCCATAACAATTCTCACCATGGCTCAAGATCTCACCATATAGTACCATCCCAATGAGCCTCTCCAGTTCACCCCTGTTCTGATTCATCTCTCCTCTAAACTATAAGACTCACTGCATATAGGGCTCACTGGCTAATTAATCATATACTACTTACATTGCTCATACTGTTTCCTTGTATTATTATTTAACTTTTCATGCGTACATATCATCTTCCTATCTAAGAAAAGTGTTGAAAAAGTAATTTTACAAGGCCGATTCAATTCAGTGCACTGAAGACCATCCGGTGCCCGTGTGGTAATACACTCTTTGCGGCCCCACCTGCAAATAGAATCGCTGGTAGCTCTTTGGGATTTGGGGGATAGTTAATGAAGATAGCCTTGTAATTTGATTTTTAAATGTGAAAAGTGCTTCTGGTATAATAATGCATTCTCTATTTTCTCATACTGATGGGAAGAAAGAGAACATTTATTCATCTAACAAGGAGTATCGAAACTATGGGTGGAGATACAGTGACGCTCTGGAAAGGAGGATATAGAGACAAGACCCAGCATTGTGAAGAATGCTAGAATCAATAAGAGGGTATGACCTAGGTGCCTGGGCAGTGCTCAACAAGGCTTTCTTTCTAGGGCTTTCTAGAGCTACCATGTTTCTTTAAATGAGTTGCTTTGCCAGACTTTCAATGCAGAACCATTCAGGGAGTAAGACCAGTTACAAACTGGGAAGAAGCTAAGGTTTCTGGTCCAAAGACATCAATCAGTTGACATCCTAAATTAGAATGGCTAGAACACATAGGAATTGGTATGAAGGGTAAAATACAGAGTGAGAAAATACCCTGCAGTGCAGAGAGGTATGAAGCAGTTTGGGACAAGTCCCAGGAATTTGATTTTTGATTGGCAGGTAAGCCTGAATGGGAGAATTACTACAGAAAAAACATGCAAATAAACCAAGGTCCTTGAATTTTTAAATTATCATCAAAATGTTTTTCCTGCATGGGACACATAGATGAATACATTGGTAAATTATTTAGAAAAAGTACAATAATGTGCTTTAATATTTATAATGATTATTTGCCCTGTAATAAGGTCTGTTCCTTAAGTATACATTATGTGTTTGCTGCAGCCCTTCATGGTTGCTGCCCGTCTCCACCCTTACGCCAGGGCCACACACCAGGCACCACATTAAAGGTGGACTCTGGCTCTCTCTTGCTGTTCACAGCCTTAGTTCTTAACCATTGGTCTTGACCCATTTTTTGTGCCACATTCCAGACTGCCTTTGATCATCTCAGCTTTGGCCCCCATTGCCCGTTCTCTCCTTTCTAGCATCACCTTGCCTCACCCTTTATCCTTGATGTGTTGCACTGGCGTTCCTCGTTCTCCCCCCAGTGATGCTAACTCCACTGCCGTGGGTAAATGCTCCTCCTCTTATGACCAGGTCCCGGAACCCCATAGATCAGTGCTGTTCCCTTCAGTCTCCTGTAACTTCTGTTCCCTCCCACCAGGTAGCACACCCTTTCTGTTCATCTTCAAAATGGGCACCAGGAATATTGTCATACAGCTCTCCATTTCCCTGTGATGAAGGGAATGCCCCATTCTTCCCTGTATCCTGTTAGTACCTATCAAAAGTTTGAACACATGTTGAGAGCCTGAGACATGTTTCATAATTTATTCATACATTAAAGAAACCTCTAGAACACGAGGGCAGATGGAGTTGTAGAAATGGAAAGTCGGTGAAAAAGCAAACTGCTGATTTTGCAGCTTCACGTCAGCATAGGCTTTTTGTTGTTAGCAAACTGGCTTTTAGGTGTGGGAATCAATCAGTGACAGTAGACGCTGCAGAGGAAAAGCAGCAGCAGGTTACCATAGGGCCGACTTGTCCCAGCGTAGGCTTGGACCATGGTCCTGCATCCTCCTCCTTTCATCTTGAGGGGTGGAGCCACATTCACTGTCACGGCCTCTGCTCAGCTCAGCTCTTCCCTCAACAAACCAACCTCCCGACTGAACCTATACAGATCTCCTGTAAGTTCCCAGCACTGGCTTGTTGTAAATAGTTTTGTTCAGTAGCTAGTTTGGATGAGAAATTATCAGTTACTCTACCCTTTGTCTCAGATGGGGTTGTAACTCTCACAGCAGTCTTCATAGTTAGCCTCTGCAACATTGTTTCATATTTAAGCAATAAGAGGAAGAGGGAAAATCATGGAATTTTTTTACATGGAAGTTTGGACAAGAGATAATTGAAGACCCAGGCAGATTGAAACATGAGTACTCTACTGTCAAGAGCAGCATTAAAGTTTGCCGCTTATAGAGATTTGAGAGACACTTAGGTAAGTGGTATGATCTTAGTCCACAAACTGAGAAATATGGAAATAGTGCATTCCCCCCCCCCCTAAAATTCAACTCATTAAGAATTCCAAGCCACTGTTTGGTCATAATGGTAGGAAATTTAACCGCATTCATTCTGGATTTTTTTTTTTTAAGATTTTATTTATTTATTTGGCAGACAGAGACACAGCGAGAGAGGGAACACAGACAGGGGGAGTGGGAGAGGGAGAAGCAGGCTTCCCGCTGAGCAGGGAGCCCTATGTGGGCTTGATCCCAGGACCCTGGGATCATGACCTGAGCCGAAGGCAGACGCTTAACAACTGAGCCCCCAGGCGTTTGCCCTATTATATGTTGCACATTATAAAGATGACTTCTGGTCTTTGGTCACCTGCCCATTCAAATTCTTACCTAAGTCATAATGCCACATTAAATTGGGAAAGGACATTAAGAAATAAGTAAGGTATGCCTCCAAATGTATTGGGGTCATTTGGACAATATATTCAAATATATTGACTTTTTTGTCCTCCTGCCTATTTCAAAAGGTATAAAGACTTTAGAAAGAGATTTAAGTCAGAAATAGAGCTATTGGACATTTCTGAGACTTGTGATTTAGTTTTCTTTGCTAGTTTAACAGGGTAAAATAATTATTAATCAAGAAGCTTCAGCCACTGAGGGTATGATCATAAATCAACTTAGTAAATGTGTTTATATGTAGTTCAGGAATTTGCTGAAGTTGAACTTAGGACATCAATATCACTGGAAGTTTTGTTTTGTTTTTTGCTTAAACAACAGAAATGTATTGTCTCCAGTACTGGAGGCTTGAAGTCTAAGACCAAGGTCTCAGCAGGGTTTGTTTCTTATGAAGGCTGTAAGGAAGTATCTGTTCCATGCCTCTCCTCTAGTGTCTGGTGGTTTACTGGCAATTGTTGGCATCCTTGCCTTGTCAAGGCATCGCCCTGACCTCTGCTGTCTTCGTATAGCTTTTCCTCTGTGTGCTTCTTGTCTGTCTCTGTGTCCTCATTGGAAGTAATTTTGACTTTTTTGAGAAGGACACACCTTAGCCATTAATTTATATATATATATATATATTTTTTTTTTTTTTCTCTAAGTAAAGAGCTAACTCTTTGAGAAGATTCACTGTGTCTGCAGATTTTGGAATTCCTTCAACATCCCGGAGTGTTTAGTAAATACTTCAGAAATAGACTGGGGACAAAACAAACAACTCCCCCCCAACCCCCGCCAAAAAAAAAAACCACTCAGAACATTGTATGGAATGTTTCAGTCAACTTGATTATTTTGTTACAACTCATATCCAACTTGTATATTTACCCTAGTTCAAACAAATCCAATGAGAAGACGAGTAAACTCAATAGTATTATGTCACTATAAACATGTTACTTTCTTTATCTTCTTAAGTGTAAATTTGCCCATATTTAAAATGACTGTCGTCTGATGTGGAAAGATGCCTTTTAAGGGGAAAATGGCTGCAAATACCACGAGCGATAATATTAAGGTGCCCAGATGAGTCTTGGAGACCCTGCCAGGCCATGACTGGAGAGAGGTAAATAGGGCCAGGGGATGTAAATAGGAATAGTGTTTGAAGTTCAGCTGACTGTAATTGTCATAGGTTAAAGCAAGTACTCATCCTCCTAGAGATTGTCTTTTTCTCTAAAACTTATCATTCTTAACCACAGGTTTTGATAAAAATGAGTTTGAATTGTGGTTCTATGTCACAACAAAAGAGCCCCTGGAGAACTTAGGATGCTTGGACTTGAGGGCCTAGGGAGTTGTTAACCTATTGATCCCATAAGGGAATTGTGTACATTTGTCCACGGGACCCAGAACAGCATACTCTACTGGAATGTTCTGCATTCTTGCTAGTGGCAGTATAAAAGTTGCTCAGCCTTTCATGAGACCTGAGATTCTCAGACCTGGAAGCAGGTGAGGTCTTGAGAACTAGAGGTAAAAGGAGGACTAGGTGTGAAGAAGGGGGAGTAAACCTACCATCTAAGTTTAACAGGACACACTTTGCAAACTTTGTCTCTACTTCCATGTTTTATAGTCCAAGGCTGTGTTCCACATTCACTGATCCTCAAAGGAGCAGTTCAGGTGTTTAAAAGCCTTGTGAAAGAGGCTTCCTGAGAACTGGGATTTGCCACTCTAGGAGGAAAGAGAGAGAGAACTTTATTAGCATAATGCATCCACTCCATCCCCCACCACAGACCCTCAGAAAGTCAGTATTAACCTAGAGGGAGGCCAAGTAAAGGATGAACATCAGAAGTGTGAGAAAAAAAGCAATTTTGGAGTGCATTAGCCCAGGCAGATAGGAGAAGAATGAGAGCTACAGTCCAAGGGAAAATCAGAAATGAGGTTTTCTTTTCCTAAAACAAGAAGGGGAGACGATTACTGTGGACCTGGTTGGCAGGCTTGCTTTGAGATACTAATTCACACTGAGCCTTACTCCTCACCCTGAAGGGTTGGTGGGAAACAGGATTGTTGCTAGAGGGAAAATCAGAGCCCTGTTTCCTTAATGCCACCTCCCCGCCCCCACCCAGCCACTCCCTGTGGAACTTCTTAATTCTGGATTTGCTTTAGGCATTCCACCCCAGCAATACACAGCCTAGGGCACAGCTCTACTGATAAGCTTTGGGTAGTGGACTGGAGTGGGAGGAGGATTCCCCATAGGAAGAATGGGGGCCCGCAAATACGAACATTTCTTCCTAGACAACTATAGAAATCTCTTGTAAGAGACCTGAACAGGCATTCCCTGATAAACAGCTTAAATTCACTAAGAAATAAGGCTAGAGTGTGGAACAAAATTGGAATCATTTTTTTCCCAATATATTTTGCTGCCTATTGACCCACCCCCACCCCCACCCGCATGTGCGATGGTTGGCTTTGGCAGTATCCTCCTAGGTTCAGTATAAAGGTTCCTAATGTCCTAGGAAGTCATAGACTCCTTTGAGAGTAGGTTTGAAGCTGTGAATTCTTGTGGGTGGGAAGGACAATGGATAAGGGACAAAACCAAATGCACACAACATTTTGCATTCAATTTTTAATTCATTAATAAGATCTTTGAAACCTGTTCTTCAATACCCTAAAGATTCCTGGATATGAGGGGCACCTGGGTGGCTCAGTTAGCTAAGCCACCAACTCTAGATTTCAGCTCAGGTCATGATCTCAACTTGGGATCAAGCCGCTTGGGCTCTGTGTTAGCAGGGAGTCTCTTTCTCTCCCTCTCCCTCTCTCTCTGCCCCTCCACCCCTCAAATAAATAAATAAATCTTAAAAAAAAAAAAAAGACTCTTGGATGTGAGGTTAAGACCCCTGCTCTAGACATGTACAAGCCCACTGATTCTGTGGAAATGTTTAAAATGCACTCAGCAATAGATCATTTTGCTCTAGTGGTTAAGGGTATGGAGCCAGCCTGCAAAGCAAGTGCTTCACAAGCGTTGATGGTCACACTTTATTGCACACTAGTAAGTGTCTAGCATCCTCGTGCCTATCCCTGCCCATCTCCATGAGACCTATAAGACAGGAGAAAAGACTATTCCAAATAAATTGACCTCACAGAAATTACAGGATAAGGTGAGGGAGGCAATACCAATGGACAAATTAGCTAATGTCATAAGACAATAAGTGACAGTACTGAATATTGTACAACAAATGTGTGTAGAGAGAGGACTATGTGGGGGAGACCAGGACTTCAGCAGTGCCCTAGGTAGGGAGTAGGATTTTAAGAGATGAGAGGACATTAAAAAACAAAAACAAACAAACAAAAAAACACAGAAAGATGTGAAAACACGCTAAGGTGGGAATGAGGCAGGCTGCAGAATAATCCTAACTATACTAATAGGATAATGGCAAGTAAACATGACAAGGTAGAGATATCCCTGAGAGATTCATATTGTTTTGTTGAATGGGTTATAAAGAACCCTGAGAGCTAGCCAGATAATCCTCAACTATATCCAAAGGAATGGGAAAACTATTTGTTTCCAAAAAGGACCAACCTACAGTTTAATCTACTATAGAACTCGTTGCCATTGGTCGATCACAAATCTAGGAAGATGTGGCCAAGGGAAATTAAAAAAAAAGTCTTTACCAACGAGGAGTAAAACCAAGTCTCATTTAATACAGGAGCCATGGATAACTTGGAAAGTTCAAACAAGAGTATTCAACATATTTCTTGCACTTAAAATGATTAATCAGTAATCATATTAATAAGTCAGGTTGTCACTCTAAAAGCCCCCATGGAGAACTCCCACTGGAATGGAAGCTACATCCTGTAGCCTCACAATTGGGATGAAAATTGGACTCAGTAATAGCAGAGGAAAGGAGAAATTAAATGTTATAAGCCTGATAGAAATGAGAGGGCATAGGCAATGAGAGTTGAAGAGCAAAAGGAAATTTAATAAAGGTAATGTAATAAGCTCTTCTGTCTGGCAGACACTGAAGGAGATGACTCCCCCACCCAAAGGAGAAGGGATGACAGGGATGTCTAGAGAGACTGATTATTCAAGGGACGCTCAGAATATGTCCTGAATGAGCTAGCTACGATGGCAAAAAATGCCAGGGCTGGGGTACTGATGATACAACCGATACACCTCTCCAGCATCCACTCCATCTGCACTGCAGCTCGGCCTCTTATGATGTATTTTTTAATATTAACTCTAATGGGCAGCCTGGTCCTTACCCTTGTCCCACCCATGTCATTGCTCAATAAAAGAATTGCCTTAGCTCCTCACACATGTCTGTCACTACATACTTTGGGACAAACCGTTTTTATTCAACGCTCTTGCTCTACAATAACTCTAGGAAGTCAAATCAGGAATTATTATCAACACTATACAGATGTGAAAATCGAAGTACAACATTGGTAAGTGGGTTTTCCAAGGTCAGTTGTGAAGCTGGACTCTGAGGCTCCTGGTTCAGAGTTCTGCTAGTATACCTTCTTGTTTTCTCTAAGAGTAGCAAGGGAGGCAGTAAGGATTCTTTCCCCTCATGTTTCCAGTACAGGTCAAAGAGCAGGGCTCTGTGCTGCTAGCTGTGTAGAATAAAGTGCTGTCATAGTAAAATCTGATTCGGATTTTACAGAGAGACATTTTGCATAACAAAGTCATTCTTGTATCCCAGGAGGAATGGTCTACAGTAATAGCATTTTGTGGATCTGTTTGCAACAAATAATCTACAATTAATAACACTATATAATAAATGTTTTCTTTCTTGGCTGTTCATAAAACATGCAGTCTCTAAAATAAAATACTTGTTGGTTTAATGCTTAATTATTGTTTAATTATGGCTTTTTAATAAAAAAAATTGATGGAAGAGTATATTTTGTTAGAACCCTAGGTGTGGAAGGCACAATGTCCAGCTCTGTACCAGCCCAGCTCTTCCAAGTTTGGTTTCTGCTCTCAAGCATTACTGGTCAGCACTACTAATCTTTCCCAGCTTTCATGTATCACCATTCAGCTGCCTTTCTAGCAGAGAAATAAAATGCTATGCAAGCGGCAGTTCTAATAAACAAATCATCTTGGAGGAGGAAAGGAAATATGGAGTTAAGTATATCAGAATACATCTTTTCATTTCTGAAGTCACTATAAATTTCTGAGTGCCCTATAAATATTTGATGGATTGTTTTGTTTTGTTTTGTTTTGTTTTTAGCTCCAGCTCATGCCAAGGGTAAATATGGTTCACAGAAAAAATCATTACAAGATGAAATAATTTGAATTTTTTTGCAGGATTGCTATAATGAAGTATGATTGGTATCTCTTTTCATGGTATACTCTTATGCAGAATTAGAAAACAGGCAGTTAATCCTACCCTTCTGCCATTCAGAGGATTCTTTTGAACAATGTCTGTTGTTTTCCTTTTTAATCACCTTTCCCCAAAGTGCTCTTTGATCTTTGTCTGTCTTATATAAATATATATACATCTGCACGTGCCCCTAGACATACATATACGTGTATGTGTCGGTTTATCTTGTAGTGTGTTTAGATTGAAATATTGTCAAAAAAGAATCAGATGAGGGAGGGCCAGATTTTAAAATGCACTCACCTTTCATTCAGTGGGAAGGGTCTAAATTGGTTTTGATTGGGCTTCAAAAGCATGGTTGTTACAGCCTCCTTGTGGAAATAGCAATCCAAGACCAATCCAATAATTAAAACAATTATAATACACACTTACCAGAATGCCCAGCCTGTGCCCAACCCTGAGCTAAACGACTGCCTTGTAGTACCTTAGTTAACATTTGTGTATGGTGGGTGCTCTATTTCACTGTGCAGACTTAAAATACAAGCTAAGAGAGGTTAGTTCCATTGCACAGAATATGCAAGTAGAACTTAAAGTGGGAGTCAAACCCAGATTTGTTCTCCTGCAAACTGTTTTTTAAACATGGGAAAACTTAGTAAAGATAGGTTAAGAACAATCAAACTACTGCATGATGGAGGGTGCATTTAGGAGGCACAATGCTCTTTTTTCTGAATCAAAACAGGGTAGTACAGATAAGATTTGAGCTTTGAAATTTTAGACCAGTATTTCTCAATCTTTTTTGGTTATTAGCCTATCCCTCCATGGAGCCTTTTAGAAAATGTTTTCCTAATTGCTTTCCCCATGACATGTTCATTTGACAATACATTGTTTTCTATATATGTACTATATGTGTATCTGCACTTCATACAGAGAGAGAGTAAAATTTTTTTCATCCTCAGGAACCAATTTACATTTCTGTTGAGAATGCAAGTTCTAGAGTTATGTAAGTAGTGATTGAAAAGTCTTAATATTCAAATATATAGATCCCAGAGTAGTCACAAAAATCTTTAATCTTTATATTTCTCTTCTTCTTTTAACTGTAATTAAAGATTCTTCTGGTATTTATAAAAAGTGGATACAATTTAATCAATATATAGAATTTTGCTTAATTAATTTTTAAACATATTTAATTGACTGTTACTTTGCTTCATAATCAGCATGTTAAAAGATAAATAAAATACTGGTTAGAACTGAATTGACCTAAGCAGATGCTACTGTTAAACTCAAACAGTTACCTGAAATGAAGACACAATCTTTGTTAGCAAGTTTTCAAATATTAGGAGAAGTGAAAAAGTAAAAAGAAAAACTTTAAGTATAAAACAATCATCATTTGCTAAACAAAGTTTATATGCATGAATAGATTACACACACACATTCAATTTTCACAGTACAGAAGCATAAACTCTTTAATACTGGCTTGCCTGAAATTTATATACTTTCTTTTCATGTATGTATTGCTGTTGTTTTGCTGGTTTTGGCCCCTCTTGCTCTCTTTCTAGTTTTAACTTATGTCTGAATTGCTTTATCTTTACTTCTCTAAAACTCTTAAAATTCCAAGAAAGCATCATCATTTTCTGTCCTCAGAATCTGAAGTATTATATATTTTAATTCCTCTGGATGGAACTTCATGATTTATTTCATCCCTTACGCTTGATCCTTTGTGCAACCCTAAAGTTGCTATTCATTTATATGTAGTGAGAACCTCCTGCCATGTCACAGTGGTGCCCCAGACCTAGGAGGTGGCAAATACACAAGTTAGGCATGGTTCCTGAGTGTGGGAAACGAATGGCAGAGTTGGGGAATGCCAAGAGATGACATTTAGACACGAGTTTGAGATGAGTCATGGCTTTTGAAGTTAAGCTACTCTGCCCCTTCTTATTTTTATGACTTTTTAAAAAAATCCGTTTAACCTCTGTCCACCTCAGTTTCCTCCTATAATAAATAGCACCACTCATCCTCCTCCTCCTACTGTTAATAACAATGGTTGTTATTACTAAATAATAATAATAATAGCAGCTAACATTTATGAGATATTTGCCATATGCCAGATGCTACACTTATTTAATCAACGCAGGGGTTCCTGAAATATGTACTGTGATCATCTGCATTTTATAGATGAAGCCAAAGCAAAGAAAATGTAGTCCTCCTGAAAGGGATGGCAGCACTAGAAAATAACAGGAGGAGATTTGAACACAGTCTTGAGTCAAGAGCCCATAGTTGTAACCGTTACATAACGTGTACTGGATTAGACTCCTCCAAACTCAACCACTTTCTGGTTCTGTGATTTTCCATTATTCCATCCAGGTGACAGTGAAAGCTAAGGCTTTCCTTCAGTGAAGACACGGAATATAAGGGCTCTAGGATATGGCCACAGGACCACAAGGGGGTCACACCGTGGCTACTTTTAAAAAATGTTATTAGCCCAACAATGATTGACCATTAACCATCACCAAAAATTGGGAGAGAGAGAAGTGGGGTGGGAGGAAGGAAAAAAGAGAGAGAAGAGGGGAGAGAAATAACCATTGAGATAGCATATCTTCACAGAGAGACAACCATTGTAAGGAGAAGAACCAGCTAAAAAGTATGCAAAGATAAGGAAATAACCAGTGCATTTCCATGGATAAAATTTAGGAGAATTTTTATTTTGAACAGATAATAAGTCTTGATGGAATTGGTCACTTACAAGCATGTCAGTTCCTCATCATGTCTAAGTCATGGCTAAAAAGTTAAGCTAATGATTTGAATAACTCCAGTTGACTTCCAGAATTTCATATAAATGGACTTGCTGCTTTTTTTCTGAATTAACTGAATCTAGTACTTGCTTTGATATCAAGAAGGCCGCATGATCTCTGCCTTCTTAGAGCTTCTGGTCTAAATGTATGCCATTGATATAAGAAAATCACATATAGGCACAAAGCAACTTTTCTGTTTCAGTGAAGGAAGTTCAGCATTACTCAATCTAATAAAGTAGATTTATTGAGTGGCTACCATATTCCCTGCTCTATACAGAATGAAATATCAAGACTCTTTTGAGGGATACTATAAAGCATTCTTCGCCTTTGAAGAGAAATCCTGCTCTCTTTTGGCAAAGTTTACTCTTTACATATGGCGAGTACTCCAAAGGTATGGGCTGTGCCTTTTGTACTAACTTGGGATAAAGCCAGAACATAACATATTTGGGTTGGTGTAAACTTCTTGACACCTGGTTCTTCATTGAGGAGTGAGAGCCTCAGCTGGGATGAGCTACTCTAATTCCCAGCCCTTCAAACTAACCACCAGACGATAACCACTCACAACAGATATTGACTTTCCATGCATAAGGATTCATTTTATGTGCAAAACATTTCATAGCATTCCAGTCACAGCTCACTGGTTGTTATTCCAGAAGGCATCTGTCTGGACCACTAATCGGGGTTTCTTAAACAAACTGCATTAGGCATCTTACTTGGTTTTGCAAATTTTTTAGAGGAAAGATAACAGATTTGAAACGGTTGTGTATCATTATCAACAGTATGATCAAATATGCAAGGTATAGTAAGGCATATGGTAGGGGCCTATTTTCTTCTGAGATTAATAGAGTTTTCATGTAGGGATAAACATTTCTCAAAATATATTCTTTGGAATACCTAGAAAAAAAGATTTTTAGTTAAATAACTCTGGGAAATATATACTGCATATCACCCCTAGAAATTTACAAATATGCTAGCCTATTAGGACACACACACACACACACACACACACACACACACGAGTACCAACAAAAAAACTAGTGCCCCATAGAACTCTGGAACAGGAGGACGTCATGGGAACAACTGGGGTTAGTAGATAAGAGATTAGCTCCTCCTTTAAAACCAACTCTGTGACCTTAGACTCAATTTTGCCTCTTTGACTTGGTTTACCTGTCTGCCAAATTCAGGTAAAAGTATTTAACACGTCAGATAAAGCTACAGAATTTGCAGAAAGAACAGTTGTTAAATAGCTGTGAGAGCACATTGATGTGTAAGAGCAACGTAGACAAGTGACGTACTTCTATAGCTCCAGATCTTGGCTTCAGCACAATTCTGAATGTATCACGGAGGTTTTTTCCATTGTTTGTAACTCTCATCTTCATAACAAAACATTTACTGAAACAAACTTGTACAGCTGGTTAGGTTAGTAGACTGTAGTTAGCAGGATCTGCATGTACATTCAGGTAAAACATTATACAAGTTTTACCCCCAGATAGTAGTGATTGAATACAATCCTCAAATACTACGTAATCTGACTGCTTTACTCCAAGACTTGAATTAAATGATCTCTCTGTAAATTTGTAAAATTTCTATGGTTCCTTTATGGTTTTATGATGCCCAGACCTCTAGAGAACCCAATTTAGAAACCCTATTGTTTTTTCAGATAAAGAAGACAATGTCTAGGGGCGCCTGGGTGACTCAGACGGTTAAGTGTCTGCCTTCAGCTCAGGTCATGATCCCAGGGTGCTGGGATTGAGCCCCACATCGGGCTCCCTGCTGAGTGGGAAGGGGCTTCTCCCTCTGCCTGCCACTCCTCCTGCTTGTGCTCTCTCTGTCAAAAAAAAAAAAAAAAAAATCTTAAAAAAAAAAGACAATGTCTAGAAAAGTAGCATTTTCTAGGTTCCCCCTTGAAGTCTGTCCTTTAAAGCAGCGCCTGTTTGAGACCTTTTTGGTCCTGACCACTCTCTTGGGGGTCTCACCACTCATCATAGCAAACATGTACCACATGTATGTTGAGACACAGCTGGTTAGTGGAAGTGATGCTATGTTTTACAGATGTAATGAAATACTTATAATTTTGATTTTTAAATTTTCTGTTTAGATTTTGGGTATTTACTGTTTTACGTTCCAAGCATCATTATTGCAGGCCCTCGGAAACCTCATAGGTAACTAGAGATCCTAAAGGATAAACACCTTGTTTCAAATACCCACATTTTCCTAAGTGCAGAGTCTGTCCCATCCAAGTGATCTCTGTCTGCCCTTCTCTCCCACTTGTCAGCCAGGGTGGCTAACAAAATCCATCTCTTGGTAGGGCCAAACTCAAGCCCCACTCATAA
The DNA here is from genome assembly GCF_037043125.1 of Eumetopias jubatus. Lineage (NCBI taxonomy): Eukaryota > Metazoa > Chordata > Mammalia > Carnivora > Otariidae > Eumetopias > Eumetopias jubatus. The sequence continues at coordinate 32,198,648 of NW_028274822.1, forward strand.
AGATGTTCTTAACGGGTTTCCTCCATCTCTGTACTTCAAATTTGAGAATTCAATCCAGGAGCATAGTTTTCCATAATTGTTTTCTAGCTGGGACTCTTTGTCTCTCCATTAGACTGTGAATTTTCTATGAGGAAGAACTATACTTTGTTTTCTCCTTTTTCCTTACAAAGATGGACATGTGCTCCAGAGTATGGTGAATTGAACTTGAGGGCATTGGTTTAGATTTAAAAATCTCTTCTAGTATGTTTTGGAGGTACAGTCAGTGCAGTGTATGTCCATAGACTATGTGAGGTTGTTCTTGGCATTCTTGCCCCTGGAGTGCCCTCTTTGTCCATGCACCACCCTGGGAACAAGTGATGAGAGAAGTGTTGCCCATGGCTCTAGGTCTTGTATAGTTTTCCAGTTTGCTGTCCCCTGATGTAGGTAATGTAGGAACCAGGACACAAATGTTTGCCAATTCCCACACAGTTGAGTAAAGGGGGATTATAGTAAACCTGAAGAATGCACTTGCTTCTCTTCTGACTGCCGTCACAACAGCTGATTTCATAAACATGGTCTCCTCTCCCCAGCTTCCAGTGGCCCAAGGTTGGCCTGGAGAGGTCTTGCCACAGTGGGGTAAAGAGAGCATGCACCTGCCAATGGCCTCTGTCTCCTGGTACAGCCTGCATCAGCAGTGTTCTAGGAGGCTGATGGCAACCCCAAGCCTGGGCAGTGCAGCTTCTGTTACTTCCCAGAGGGTTCTGGTTTGACCCCTGTCAAAGTATTAGGAAGCAAAGGCTTAGGTTTATTTTGAGCTGGCAATCTGTGGACTGAGCAATGGACCATCTCTGGGATACGCCCAGGAATTGGAATGAAGTTGGATACTTCCAGATAATAGATTCTTGACTTCAGCCCATGTGTATCTCCGCACATCACACTTTCTTGTGCCACACACAGACACACACACATGTGCATGCAGGCATATGCATCCATACACACCACATATTCATGCCAGACACACACCACAAACATGCATGCATGCCACACACCCCACACAAGCCAAAACATGAATTCACCACATTCATTACACATTCAATCTCTCTCTCTCTGAATCTCTCCCTCTCTCTCTCTCTCTCTCTCACACACACACACACACACACACACACATGCACAGACACACAAATGAGAGCTTATGCTTCATACCAGATCTGGAGTACCAGGGACGTTGCAGCGAGAGTAAACAATGTGCAGGGGGTTAACCTGAATGCTAAATATACAAAAACCAGTCCTGAACCCCATATCTTTGCCTTGGCATGTCACTTTTGATCCTTCTAAATTTGTGCACACTACATCATGTAAAACTTGAAAGCGACTTTGTAAGGGAGCATCCCCAATTTATAGACAAGAACAGAAAATTCAGACATAGTTTGTGATGTGACCCAGTTCTAAAGGGAATAAACTAGATGTCCAGATTGTCAAATGAAGTCTCCTCAGTGCTGTTTCCAGAACTTGTCATTTTGCCATTGACAATAGAGTGACGTTGGCAAATATATAGCCTTTGTGCCCCAGTCAGTCTTGTTGATGTTGTCCTACCTTCCACAGGGACCTCTCTCTCAGGTGACCCTGGCTGTCCAGATCCCTTACTGTAAGAGCCAGGGAAAGATTAGAAAAACTCATCGTGTGGAAGGGGGGGAAAGAAATGATGAAATGTAGTGTGCTTCTACTCCCAAGAGCACCAACCACATGGGCTCTCTTGCCGTTTCTCTAAGATGCTGAAAGGCTGTAAGCTTTCATAAACGCTGTTTCTTTATCTAGGTCACTTTGTTCCTATTTTTCACCTACATGTTACTACTCAAGTTTGGGGCTTGGCTCAAATTGCACTTCCCCAAATGGGCTTTCCTTCACCCCACAATCCAAGTTAGATGTCCTAGTTATGCCCCACATAGCACTCTAGGAATTTTTTTCTTAATTCCAAAGACACTTCCACATTCTGTGCTTATTTGCTTGTTTTCTGAACATCTAGTTCCACTGGTATGTATGCTCAAGAAGAGGGACAACACCTGGCCTTTGTCATTGTTATTTCATCAGCTTCTAGCATAATGCCAGGTAAATGGTAGCCTTTCAATGAACATTTTTGAATGAATGAATTTGTGGGTCAATAAAAGAGTTCATGTCCTTCTTCCCCAGAGCAAGCTCCTTTCTCTGTTTTCCATTAACATGTGCTTGTTAGGCTCTGCTTTCAGGAGAGATGCTCTTTCATGGATTTCAAGGAATTAAATAGTTTGGCCCAGAACTTCATGTAAAAGATCTAAGTCACTTATGGCATACACATGGCTGTAAATGGCAATTGAAATTAGATGGTCAATGTGTCAGGGATTTTAGAAGGGGAAAGATCATACATGTGATGTGGCTCAGGAGACACTATGAAGAAGATAGCATTTCATATGGCACTTGTGATGGACATGTGTTGCTTAATTGTTGGGCTCCTCTAACATACCCCATTTTCCTTGGAGGAACTCTTTCCATACAAGCTTAATTGTATGATTCTGGTGGGATTTCTAATCCCATGGCCCTTGCTTTCATGTTTGCTCTGTGACCCATGTTTGCTCCATGACCATACCAAACCATTCGTAGTACCCTACTCAGCAGGTCAAGCTGGCCTTATTAAGTGTCCTCTTTTGGGAAATTTTTAAAATTTAGAACTGGAAGATCAGAGGCCTTATCTTGAGGGTCAAGGAGTTTAAAGGAGTTGAAGCCTGAACTCTTTGCAGTCCTGGACCCTGCTGCCTAAGAAATGCTTTCTTATAATAAGAGATAATTAAACAAGGTAGAGATAAGTCAGGCAGAGAGATGGATGAGGGGGTGAATCAGAGAGAGTGGGAAAATGAACATGAGGCAGGACATGATGACACCATGGGAGTTGGTGGACCTAGTGACCCGGAGATTAATTCAAACTCTGTCCTTCTAGTTACATAAAGTCAGTAAATGTCCTTAGTTGTGTGTTTGCCTTCACCGAAGCTAGGTTCAGTGGTGTTTCTATTACAACTGAATAATAAAGCTGTCGAGGTATTTATCCATTAGATAGATGATAGTCTTATAGGCAGCATAAAAAAAGCAAAGACACTGAAGTTAAAAAGAAAAAGAAAGAAAGAAAGAGAAAGAAAGAAAGAAAGAAAGAAAGAAAGAAAGAAAGAAAGAGAAAGAAAGAAAGAAAGAAAAAAAAAGAAAAGAAAGAAAGAAAGAAAGAAAAAGGAAGAAAGAAAGAAAGAAAGAAAGAAAGAAAGAAAGAAAGAAAGAAAGAAAGAAAGAAAGAAAGAAAGAAAGAAAGAAAGAAAGAAAGAAAAGAAAGAAAGAAAGAAATACATGGAGGGTACTCAGGAAATAGAATTAAGATCAAGATCACAGTACAAGGGGTAGTTCTACTTATCATCTAATTGTAATGATTATCTTCCATGTCTGTGTCTTCCACCTGTGTCTCAAAGCACTAGAACAATGCCTTAAGCTTGTGAGGAACTTAATATGTGACTGCTGAGCAAAATGGATTCTGGAAATAAGTAATAATCAGATAAAGGTTGGATTGTAGACTATTTTCAGATTCTGGTTTCTGAGAGCTGGTATGGAAAGAACAACAACAAAAAAATACACAGGATTTAGAATAAGACTGGTATGAATTTATATACTTCCCCCTTAATTCACTAGTTTTATAAACTCAAACAGTTCATTTCCTCTCCTATAAAATGAGCACAATAAAATCCAGACTCAAAGGTTTGAGAGTAGTGTGAGTTATGAGATAATCTATATAAAATGCTTCTAGCAATATCTGACTTATAGTATTTAAGAAAAGTCCATTGAAGTTCTAGAATTCTTGAGAAGTGGTCTTCCCCATTCATCTGGCAAAATAGGAATCGTCCTTCTAAGATTTTTGTTAGATGGTCACCATGCCTCTTTTTAAATATATTCACTACTGGGGAGATTCCTGCTTCGTGTCCCATATTTGGACCTCTTGAGTTGCCTTTTCCTATGTTCAACCATGACTTTTGGTCCTGTAATTTTACCCATTGTTTCTACTTGAGCTGTGGAGATATCAGTCATTACAACTGTTGTTAGAATTTAAGCTAGAGTTTAAGCTGACAGGGTCAGACATAGATTTTAGTACAATCAGTCCTTCTCTTGGATGTAGTTGAAGAGATGAAAGAATAAATATTTTTGAGGATAATTCTAGGGTTATTTTTTCCCTAAATTTAAAAGATTAAAAAATGTGTGTAGATATTTTAATTTAGATGTAGAATATAGGTTTTTGAAATGAGTTCATGTCACAAATCAGAAAGGAAAAAAGTCATATATGTTCATTAGTTCAGTCAGCCCTCTGCAAATTAGTATGATTTTATTCAGTTTTATTTCATAATTGGGATTTATAGATTAAACAAATTTTCTGAAAATAAAATTCAGAGTTCTTACAAGGACCTATAAAGTCCTACATGATCTGTCCCCTCTATTACCTCTCTGACCTCGTTTGTCATGGTGATCTTCCTTGCTCACCTGGCTCCAGCCCTCCTGGTCTCTTACTGCTTCTCTTTTCTCAGATCTCAGATTTTCAATTAGGCCTCTACTGGCAACCCTATTTAATATGCAACGTGTTGCTCCTTCTCCTTCCTTCTGCTCATTCCCCTCCCATTTGTTTCCCATTAAATGGTTCAATTCTCCCTGCTATGTAGATCTTTTAGTATGTTTATTATTAACAGTCTGTTTCCCTTTGCTAGAGTTTCAGCTCCTCAAGGGTGGAGCTCTTTATCTCTTTTGTCACTGATGTATCCCAAGAATCTAGAATAGTACCCGCTTATACAAGTCTCTTAATGAGTGCTCATTGAGTGGGTGAATGAAGGAATGTGTCCATACATGAATGAAAGGTGGGGAAGAAAGAGACAATTAACACTCTACCCCAGGAGCAATTCACTCCCCTATGATGAGGAAAGATCCTGGTCATGCAGAGAGGCCATAGAACCATGAAAAGGAGAGAACAGTGTGGGATACTTCAGGAAATGTCCCTAGGAAGCTTGAATAGTGGAAGAATCTGGCTCAGACTTGATGGGCAGGAGAAGAGACGTGAACAGCAGTTAGGAAAGGCTAGTTTTCTCCATGAGAGTATCAATACATGTTTCCACTCCCAATTTACTGCCACTGAACAAAAGCATTTAGACCAGATCTTTGGGTTGGTACCATGAGAGGCATCCCAGGAAAATGACCAGATGACATTTGTTGGAAACACTAAGGATTCCAGACTTTGCACTCTGACTGTTCCGCTTGCTTGTCCAAAATTCTTTGCTACTACATAGCATTCGCTTTTGTCTAGGTCTTGTGTTCTACTCAGGTCCCTCTAATAAGAATTAAATCTGAAAATTGCTGAAGACTAGATTTTATGTTCTCTTTTGTCCACTAGAGCTCCTAACGTGTTGAGACTATTGAAGCTGCTTCAAGGGTAGAGTTGGCCAATTAATAATAGATATTTTGTAAAAGCATGATTGATTATTGTATTTATTTTGTAATGTGTCACAGAGTGTTTACACAGAAGATTACCTAATATAGGGGCACTTTACTGAATATTTCCAGGAGACCAGTGAGGGAAAAACAACACAACAACAAACCGATGACCAGTTCACAAAGGGGGCAGGACTCTCTATCTTACCCTCCTGTGTATGAAGAAGTCATGTGGTGTGTAGTGAGAGTCCGCAGACAAGAAACCAGCCAGGCTTCCAATCTCTGACATCAGCCAATCTTTAACGGACAGCGAGACCAATCTTCTCAGCTGTTCCTTCTGTACTTGTTATTGCTATGTTCCCAAAACAAAAAAAAAGAAGAAGAAGAAGAAGTAACTTAAGTCTTTTAAGAATTCTGCACCTTGTGTTTGGTACTCAGTGCAACTTAGGAGGCCACCTTTAGCTGTCAAATTAATTGACCTGTTTTTGGACAAAACCTTTTTTTTTTTTTTTTTTTTTTTGCCAAAAACTGTTTTAGAAGAATATCACTCTTCAGTTTTACCTCACCTGACTTCCAAGCCTCAAACCATCTACTGAAAAAAAAAAAATGCTGGGTACCTTCAAAAGAACATAAATGCAGTAGGTGAATATATCACTTACCATTTCTCATGCCTAATTATCCAGAAATCTATAGTCGTGTCATGCGTATTTGCTTCAGAAGCTATTTGCTCTTTCAGACTTCCCAATTCAAAAGCTGACTGTGCATTAACACACCCTTGTTCTCTGCCGCTCCTTTTCTCAGGTTGTATCTCTTCTTCTTTTTACATTTCATTTTCTCTTTTATGTATTATGCCTTTTTATCACTTGGCCCTGGCTTTTTTTCTAAAATACATGTGTGTGGGAGTGGGGATGTGTGTGTGGGGGGGTGCGCGTGCACATGCATGTCTGGATCCTGCAGTAACTGAGCAATTTAAGTTTAATAGAATTTCAAACTTGCCTTTGGAGATAGAGGTTTTCCTGGGCAAAAAGGAAGAAATACAGCCTTAATGAAGCAGAGAGGTAGTGCCAGCGAAAAATAAGATGCCTCAATTTATAAATGTTCATATATATATATTTTTTCAAAATCTGTCCCAAAAATTGTTTTTGCCTAAATGCCACATAACCCCATCATTGACCAAACAAAAGCAAAACAGCAAAATTTTCCCAAATAACAAAGTAATTGGAGTATTTCTGAGGTTTGGAGTTTCATTTTACTCTTATGAAACATTAATACGATCTCCAACAGAGGGAAATGGGCTGATGTTAATACACTTACAATCCTTTTTATAGGGTTTTAAACAATTTAACAGCTGTTTAAAGAAACCAGTGTTTTGATGAAATAACAAAGGTGAGATTGTTATGGAGAGGAGAAATATTAGGATTCATGAGAAATTATTCAGGCCTTCATAAAAGATGAGCTGCAGTGTTAAGCAATATTATAATAGATGTTTTGGCCCCAGCACGTAGCAGACATTTTAGTGAATATTTGTTGGATAAATGGAAAGGAAGAAGGAAGGAAGGATGGAAGGAGAGAAGGAAGGAAGGAAGGAAAGAAAGGAGGAAGGAAGGAAAGAAAGTAAGAAAGAAGGAAGGAAGGAAAGGAGGAAGGAAGGAAGGAAAGAAAGGAGGAAGGAAGGAAGGAAAGAAAGAAAGGAAGAAGGAAGGAAGGAAAGGAGGAAGGAAGGAAGGAGGGAAAGGAGGGTGAGAGGAAGAAAGGATGGAAGAAAAGGCTCTTGTTTTCAGTTCCTGTGAGCTGTTTCAATATGTGAAGTGAAGCAACCATGTTGCTTCTGGGGAAAAAATACGTTCAAGAATAATTTGTCAGTAAGAGAATCCTGAAACTCTAGCCCCCTGTAATCCTCCAGAGTTCTTCTTTATCATGCCTCAAGCAGCACCTGACCCACTAGTTGTCAAACTGGGCTCCCAGGCTGGAGATGAAGCGAGGGCCGAAGGTGAGGTGCATTATGAAACAGAAGGATCTGGACTGAGATCCGTATGCATCTTTCCTTCCCGTGGGAGGAGACTGTGGTCCTACGGACAGGGAACAGTACACTGGAAGAACATTGACTTGGCACTTCACTGAGTTTGAGTCCAAAATCTGTTAGTGATGCACTTCTACATTCTTGGCTTCCAATTTCCAAAGGACATGTGACAGCAACTTTCTTGCCCTCTCCCCCTACCTATTACTCAGTGTTCCCCAAGGAATGAGTCACCTACCTGTCTGGTGAGCAGTCACCTCAGAGTTCTCTCCTGCTCTCACATCCACCTGCTCTCAGAGGGTGTGTTCTGATCTACTGTCAGGCATGAGGTAGGCAGGAAGGATCGTGGTTGTCACCCCTGACAGCAGCGGGGTGAGGCAGATCAGTGTCTTCTTGGTAGGGTCCATTTTGACTGCACATCTAAGCCATATTCTCCAGTCTCATTTTCATGATCTCCACTGTAACTTACTGCTAAGTACTTGGGTAAATCATTCATTTCTTCTGAAAAAGGTATGTTCAACTATAAAAGATTCTTGTGAGGGAAAAAAATAAGACAATATTTATAAAATGCCTAATTCAGTCCCTAACACATCATATGTCCTTTATAAGTGGCAGCTAAACCTTCTTTGTAGTTCCAACCATGACTCTTTTGTAGCCAGTATTCAATAAATATGTGTTAATTCACTACTGTCAAGTATGGTACCCAAGATTAAATCAGGTAGAAAAGCAAGATTTTTAAGTGTCCTTCTAATCTTAATTACTTTTTTATATAACTTACTCCCCACTAACCCCACAAACCTGAAGCAATATAGGAAAAGCAAAGTGTTAATTTAGGCAGTTTTTGGTGACGTTGATTAATGCAGAAAGATATTACTCACTAATTACAGACAGAATCCCCTCATTTGAACTCAATAACAGTTTTAATTAAAATTCTTAGTCTCCCAAATCATGGCTCCCTTAACCTGGTTTAATTATTTTGTGGGTCTTGCCTATGACCTTGCATTAATTTGCATGGTGCTAAACATGTTTCTCTATTTGTCTGGCTTTGTGCTATTATGAGGGAATTTCACATTTTAGCTAAAATCAACATTAACCAAAGAAGCCAGCTGATTAATTGGGCTTAGAGATGTGTCACACATGCACTCAAAATGCAAATAAATGGTGGACTTTAATGGTGAATATTTAATAATGTGTAAGATTTCAGCTTACTTATAATTTTTATTAAATGTGAATTTGTTAACTATGTACCACTTAAATAGTGCACTATCTGAAGGCAGTCTTCTTTTCAATATTTTCCAACCTGTGTTATTTCATGATGGTGTACAAATCAAATACGGGGTTTACATCAAAATTTAAAATGAGCATACCTCATTTTTAAAATTTAAAATGAGTTGCAAACATATAAGCAACTCTACTTTAGGAATTTACCCTGCAGATACATAAATATATGTATGAGAAAGTTTCACACAGAATTATTTGTAATAAAGAAAACTTGAAAATTACCTGGATGTCTATCAATACTATGCATCTCTACAACAAGGCAAACATGTAAGTATATTCTCATGAAACTGTGTTCATGGTAGACTGTGCAGCATTGCATACAGGTTGCAGAGCTGAGGAAAGAGATGATGCCTGCTCTGAGGATGTCATCTGTTTAGCCAGGATGCAGAACTAAAGCAAAGTGAGGTGATAGCACAGACGGGGAACTGGCACACCCTGCCTTAGTGCAACTTACCCCTTGCTCTGGGTTCCCTTCAAGAAAAGAAAGCCAGTGCCAGACATTCTCTACCTAGGCAGGGTCCTGAAGCTGAATAATCAAGAAGCTGAATTCTTGCTTTGCCACTGACTTTGTATACCCTCGATTCTGTACCATTCCAGAACTTAGTCTGACACTCTGTACCTTCTGTTTAGGGTGATGTTTACAACATCAGGCCCTACTGGGCTTGATCTGAGGTCAGCACCAGCAAGACCATCTCCCATCAAAGGAACGAAAATAGAATTGACACCCAGATGTCCTTATCCAATATTTCTGCATCTAGAGCTCTGGAGTCCCATAAATCCCATCTCTCCTAAAATTATTTTAAAAATAAAAATAAGAAAGAAAGACATAAGCAGATGATAAAATACTACTGATGGTGTGAACTCAGTCTTAACGTTCACTCCAGAAAAAGTAGAAGAACATACATGAAGGCAATAGCGAAGTTGGACTTCAGGTGGTGAGTTCATACTAAGTTATGTTTTCTTACTTTAGTTCTTCTGTATTTCTGTTATTTTATTTTATTTTATTTTATTTTATTTTATTTATTTGTCAGAGAGGGACAGAGCACAAGCAGGGAGAGAGACAGGCAGAGGGAGAAGCAGGCTCCCCTCTGAGCAAGGAACCTGATGTGGGACTCGATCCCAGGACCCTGGGATCATGACCTGAGCTGAAGGCAGACGCTTAACTGACTGAGCCACCCAGGCATCCCCTAAGTATTTTAAAAATTATGTATGTATACCTTCCTATTAATGGAATCCTGAATTAAAGTTAACACACTTGATCAAAATCAGTCTAGTCCTAGTTTTCATACAATGGACTCAGAAATATGAAAGTCACTGCTTCCTGTGAAAAAAGTAAAAATAAAGCAATTAATATGTCATTCACCTAATTAATGTAATAGCTACCTAATTGTTCTAAAGATAGCCCAGCTGAAATTGAGTGAAGAAGCTGCATATTATCTGAATATCATCCATATCTGTGTTTCAGTCTCACTTGCTCTCCTCCACATACCTGTGCATATACCGATGTACTCCACAGAAGAGAAAAAAGAAAAAAAATATGTATATACATATTATATGTGGTAAATTTGTATTAAAACAAAAGCCAAGTCGTAATTTAAAATTAGCTTTTTTCTAACTCTGCAACTGCATCTATACATTTCAGAATTTTTCTTTTTTTTAAGATTTTATTTACTCATTTTAGAGATAGAGAGTGTGAGCAGGGGTGAGGGGGGTGGAGGGAGAAGCAGAGCAAGAGAGACAAGCAGATAACGCGTTTTGTGCAGAGCTTGACTCAGGGCTCAATCTCATGACCCTAAGATCATGACCTGAGCTGAAATCAAGAGTTGGATGCTTAACTGCCTGAGCCACCCAGGTGCCCCCAGAATTTTTCTTATTTTTAAGATACAATCATGTCAGAGTAAAGACTTAATAATTTAATTCCCACTATCAGAACGATATTATTAAGGAAACATCCTTGAAAATGAGGCAATGAATGCTTTTAAATAACATCTGCCCTCTAAACAAGAACAGCACATTTTAGGATAAAGTAAATGAGAAATGATTTAAAATATCGTAAAGATGACACAACTGTGCCCAATTTTATGGCACACCTGCCCCGCTCACTTATTGCCCATGCTTTATAATTATTCTGAAATCTAGATTTATATGTGAGATATTTTAGAAGAAAAAAAGATTCCCATAAATACTATAAAATTTGTAGTTAAACTAAACAATTTAGGAATAACAAATTATAAGTTAGTAAAAGTATAAGTTTTAAAGAGAAATTTAGCTTTGATTTTAAATTATGTACAGACAGAAAATAAGAAGACACTTTTAAAAAAATCAAATTCCTTAGAATATGAACATTTAGTTCTTGGGGTCATCTTAATAAAGAAAACAAAGGGCGCCTGGGTGGCTCAGATGGTTGAGCGGCTGCCTTCAGCTCAGGTCATGATCCCAGGATCCTGGGATCGAGTCCAGCATCGGGCTCCCTGCTCCTTGGGAGCCTGCTTCTCCCTCTGCCTCTCTCTCTCTGTCTCTCATGAATAAATAAATAAAATCTTTAAAAAAAAAAAGAAAACAAAAAAGCTACAAATCTGTTTTTCTTTGCCATGCTCTTCCATGACTTACTTTAACTTAGTCTTCTCCAAGCACATCATAGATCCTATCACAGATGCCTTGTTGAAAAATGTAATATCTTCATAGAGAATTCGAGTGGTTTCTTATAATCATCACTTTTTTTTCAAGGTCTTTTTACACTGTCTCTTAATAATCTCCCTTAGACTTCCAGGTCAAAATTTTTCAGAATTCTCAGTGGGAAGAATGAGAAATACTGAGCTCTGGGAAAATTTTATTTATGGAATATTTTCCCATTTCTACTTTTTCACCACCTTATTAATTCTCTGTCATTCTTTTCACCAAAATTACTAACCTTGATTTTTTTTTTATAGATTCCTTTGTTTTCTTTTGAGGTGATTCATTTATTCTTAGAACTTTGAAATTATTTAATGCAAACATCCATAACTCCCTTCCAAAGTTTCTGAGGTTTTGATTTTCCCTTAATCAAGTCTATCCTATCCTTTTAAGTGTGAAGATCACTTTCCTGTGGCCAATAATGGATGCAAAATAGAGGTTGATTGGTTCTGCCTTTTCTGTGTGAAGTCTCACAGTGCCAGCTCATCCAAAAGTTTGAAAAATTCATAACCATGTGTTAAAAATATTCAGGTCTGACTCCCAGTCTTGTGATTTAATTAATATGGCATTGGATTCAGGAATCCCTATTATCAAAAAGGTAAAATGTGTTTACAAACCTGTGACTTGGAACCAGAGTAGGAAACAGAAAAATTCAGATCTTATAGGATACTACTGAAAACCTCTATAGAACAGCTGTTGTGTCAAGGTAGCTCAGAGGATAATTCACTGAGTCAGAGCCAACAGAGTGTAATTGTAATCCTTTCCATGCTGTAAACAAATCACATCATCTTCGTCCATAAAATTCTAAAATTGATCTAAATCAATGTCATAGACACTGTAGTTTGCCTGACTCAACATTATTCCCAATTTTCTTCTCCTTTTCTTGGCTTTACTAGAGACTGTTTAATATTTGCCTTCCTGGCTTCCTCTTAATTTAGTAGTGGCCCCATCACACTGTGTTTTCCAATGGGACCTAAGTAAAATTGCTTACGTTTTGGGAGAAACTTTACCTTTTCTGAGAAAAGGGAGCAAACTCTATTGCTTTCTCTCTCCTCTTTTCTTTCCTGCCTTGAATGAAGACTCCATGTCTGGACTGAAGTAGCCATTTTGTGATAGCTTCTGATTCAAAGCGTATGAGGCAAACAGTCATTAGTTTAGGATGTGGGAGTGGGAAGATTACATGTACCTGGGTCTCTAATGATATCTCTAAGCTATAGGGGCCAACTACTTCCAGACTCCTTAGGTAAAAACAAGTAAATGAATAAATACTTTCAGGATTAAGGTTTCGTCATCTGGCTATTCTGTTGTTTGCAACCAATTGTGTTCCTCAATCATCCTTTCATAAATTGGACTGCTCATAAGAATCACAGGGTGATTGTTCAAAATAAGGTTTTCTAGGTCTCTTCTTCAGAAATTCCACTACAGTAGATTTGGGATCAGAGCCAGTATCTGTGGTTATTATTATTAGTAGTAGTATTGTTGAGATCTAATTGACGTATAACATAGTAGTGTTGGGGGAGGTCATCAAGAGCATGTGACCACTGGTTGACCCGTGAGCTGGACCCCAGCAATCATAGGCTCCCAACCCACTCCCCTGCTCTTGGAATGTGCATTCCACTGCCTTACCCACTCCCAGAAGTTGCTCCGAGGAATAAGCCTTGAGATAGTGATGTTGAGACCATCTGGATGGTCTTTGTGATTGAACCCAGTCAAGGCCTGTATACAAACTTTGAGATTTGGCAGGCAAGTACAGAAGTCTACTCATCCTGTGGCCATGCAAGACAAGCCTTATATGTAAGTTCCCTTGCTTATTAAAACTGCCTCCTACCAATCTGGAGTGGCCTGCCTCTTTCTTCAGTCCCTCCTTGTTCTGCAGATACTGGGGCCAGTTTCTGATTACACTGGTCAGCTCCCAAGGAGGTTGTGAACTAACCACTAGTGTCGGGTGTCCACTGGCCCTCTCTTATCCAGGTTTTCACTTTCTTTGGTTTTAATTACTCGTGGCCAACTATGGTCCATCCAGAAGCAGATAATCCTCCTTCTGCTGTATTGTTAGAAGGTCAGTAGTAGCCTAATGCTATGTCACAATGCCAATGTCATTCACCTCACTTCATTTCATCAAATTTTAGGCATTTTATCTCACATCATCACAAGAAGAAGGGTGAGTACAATACAATGAGATAATCTGAGAGAGAGAGAGAGACCACATTCATGTAACTTTTACTATAGTATCTTGTTATAATTGTTGTATTATATTATTAATTGTTAATCTCTTACTGTGCCTAATTTATAAATTAAACTTTATCAAAGATGTGTATATACAGGAAAAAGCATGTTATATATAGGGTTTGATACTATCTGAACTCTATGCCGGTCATAGGCAAGCACTGGGGATGTTGGAAAATATCCCCCAAAGATAAGGGGAGACTACTGTACAACATAGTGATTTGATACTGGTGTATATTGAAAAATGATCACCATAGTAAGTCTAGTTAACATCCATCACCACATATAGTTATACTTTTTTTTCTTATAATGAGAACTAAGATCTACTCTCTTAGCAGCTTTTATTTTTTTTAAGATTTTATTTATTTATTTGACAGAAAGATACAGCGCGAGAGGGAACACAAGCAGGGGGAGTGGGAGAGGGAGAAGCAGGCTTCCTGTGGAGCAGGGAGCCCGATGCGGGGCTCAATCCCAGGACCCTGGGATCATGACCTGAGCCGAAGGCAGACGCTTAACGACTGAGCCACCCAGGCGCCCCTCTTAGCAGCTTTTAAATATGCAATACAGTATTATTAACCATAGTCATCATGCTATACATTATATCCCATGACATTTCTTTTTTAAGTGGAAGTTTTAACCCCCCTTTGTCCCTTTCATCCATTTTGCCCACTCCCCACCTCTGACAACCACCTATGTGTTCTTTGTATATACCGCATCTGTGTTTTTAACAAGCATTTTAGGTGATCCTTAGGTCAATGTTCCCCAAACTTACATGATAAAATACATTTAGTAAACAAAACATTGTCAGTTACCTAAAAACTTGGCTCTATTCTTCATTTGGTGTTTGTCAATGCAGCCCTAAGGTAAACTGGTAAAAATATAGACAGAATTTTTCACAGGTGCTTCTCATTACCTTCCCTCCTTTGATGCCTGGGTCCTTGCCACTTTGACTCACTCTCTCCCACACCCATGCATCACCTTTCCCATTTTTTTCCCCTGCAGTCCTTCCTCTTGCCTGCTGGAATTCTCACTTCCCTTGGAATATTCACCTCTAATGTGTCACTTTCTCACTTTACAACTCCCCTTCAATCCTTCTGTTCCTCTTTATTCTATGATTGACTCTCCCTAAGAAGCCATTTGCGATCCCCTATTATGAAGAATTCCCTATAAAAATAAATTATATTGTGCTGTGTTTGGGAGATAAACTTGATGGGGTAAACAGCTGCACACAGCAGCTCTGTGCATACAAGTTTAAAGCAGAATCCAACCAGCTGCTCAGCATGAACCCTCCGAGAGCTGAGATCAGCTGTTGTACTACCCAACAGTTGCCCTACAGAAAACCAGGCTTGCTGGGAGAGAAATGAAAGAATAGTATCGCCAGGTGATCGAAGCAGGGGTAGCAAGTGAAATGTTCATTATCCAAAAAAAGGATGCTACAGTGATAATTTTTCCTTACTCACATTGGCATATTTCATCAGGAGCAAACCCAAATGATTTTAGGAAATGTTTTGTTTAAAGAAGGACATTAATATCAGCATTGTTGAGCCACTCTGTTGCATGCCTATCCTGACTTTTAGAATAAAATACCAAAGATTAGTTGTAGAAATTAAAATCACCTCCCCCTTGGGAGGTCATAGGCATATAAGTTTCTGATAAAACATCCTCAAATTTGGGGCCCCTGGGTGGCTCAGTTGGTTAAGCACCTGCCTTCAGCTCAGGTCATAATTCTGGAGTCCTGAGATCAAGTCCTGCATCAAGCTCCCTGCTCAGCAGGGAGTCTGCTGCTCCCTCTGATCCTCCCCCCTCTTATGCTCTCTCTCTCTCTCTCTCTCAAATAAATCTTTAAAAACAAAACAAACAAAAAATCCTCAAATTCAACTTGGAGTTTCCTGAGGTTTCACTTTCTTCCTGTAAAGGTTGCTTTTTCTTTAAAAAAAAAAAGGAAGAAAGGAAAGAAAGAAAGAGAGGGGGGGGGAAGAAAAAGAAAGAAAGAAAGAAAGAAAGAAAGAAAGAAAGAAAGAAAGAAAGAAAGAAAGAAAGAAAGAAAGAGAGAGGGAAAGAAAAAGAAAGAAAGAAAGAAAGAAAGAAAGAAAGAAAGAAAGAAAGAAAGAAAGAAAGAAAGAAAGAAAGAGAAAAAGAAAGAAGAAGGAAAGAAATAGATGATAATCTATGTTAATCTATGTTTGGTAGAAAAAATAAAAAGTATCAAGGATAGGTTTAGACATTAATGGTTTTCTAGACCAACCACTTCTCAGTCCTCAAACCCTCTCCACTCAAGTGACCTTTAGGGAAAGAGAACCCCTGCCTCCAAAGGCAGCCCATCTGATACTGTATCTTTGACAAGTTTCTTTATGTGGAACTAAAATCAGCCTCTTTTTATCTTTTGCCCATCAGGCTTCATGTGGTCAAACAGAATAAATGAACCTTTGTCAGCTCTTTGAAGCAAACCAAACTTCAAACTATAATACACCCAGTCTTCCTTATTCCAAGCTAAACTTTACTAATTCCTTTAATCGAATATCCTGTCATGAATTCAATTCCTTCTAACATCCATCATTTGAACAAGTTCTGGCTTATCTCTCTTAAATTTAGGGCTCAGAATTATGTGACATATGTAAATTGAGGTTTGATTAGAAAGAATAAAGTGAGATTATTATTATCCTGTAATACCATATGGAGGTTACTCTCAACCTTTGCTGATTTATGATTTTGGAAATGTTTTACTATATTGTTGATTCATAGTTAGCATTTTAACAATTCTTAATAAGTACTTTTCATATTACATATTACTCCACCACATCTCTAACTATTCCTAGATTTGTGTAGCTGGATATTGGCTCCAATTAAATGTTAACCGTTAGCATTAGATCATTAGGCATTAACATTAGACCTGTTAAATTTTACTTCCTTATATTCAGCTCATATATTATAGTTTCAGTGGATCCTGATTCTGTCATCCAACATACTTTCTACTCTCCCAGCTTTAAGCCATCAAAAAATTGCAGAATCATAGTTTTTTTTTTTTTATCAATTTCTCCATTGAATTGTCTTCCCTATTAAACCAGGTTATCAGAAAGATGCGTTTCAAAAATCATTTTATCTTCTCCTTGCCCTACCCCACACACCCCACACAAGGACTCAAGTTGCTTTGTGAAGACATAACTAAACCACATCTCTCTGGCTTTC
This sequence comes from Eumetopias jubatus, assembly GCF_037043125.1. NCBI lineage: Eukaryota > Metazoa > Chordata > Mammalia > Carnivora > Otariidae > Eumetopias > Eumetopias jubatus. Next base: position 32,215,485 of record NW_028274822.1, read on the forward strand.
ACGGGTAAAGGGAGAGCTACACGTACAACACACGTTTTTGGTGAGACCACTCTGACAGAATTGTTTGTTATGCTGCACAAGGTCTCCACATAAAGTTTGTTCTCTTCAAAAGGTTTCTCTGAGTTGAGGAGAAGGAAAAGCTGAGGAACGGAAAATCTTTTTCTTTAATTACAAGATGAGAGTTATACACACCCTGGAATTTCCCCCTTTGCCTCATTGCTAGAAGGCTCAGAATAAAAGTCTGTAGTAATTACCAATAGGTTTTATTTGCATACATTTTTGATAGTATTTTTCTTTTGTATTGCCCTTTATTATTTTGCTTTTCCCTTTTATGATGTTTGTAGTATGTAGTATGTTAAATTTTAAACCATATAAATATACCAATAAAATGAATTAGTTGGCGTATTGGTACAGTTATTAAATGAAAGAGGATTAAGGACGGAACTCACCTGTTTCTGTAATCATTCTGGTAGATTAGTTTTTAATCCATTAGTATTCTTTAGATACAGGGAACTGAGGCCTAGAATTGTTAAATGAATTGCCAAGGGATACTTACTTTGGAGAGGAAATAAGACCAAACCCTGGACACTAAGTCTTGGGAATGGGCTCTTCCTGCCACGTCACCTTGCTCTTCATTCAAACACATGTCTAATATCACATTAACACAACAGTAACATTCCTTTTACTTCAAGAATAGATATTACTTATGGTTTTGAGTATTTTATTATATTTTCATATAATAAAATAAATAACTTTATATGATAACTGTGGATTCCAGATTGATTATCACACTGTTTGTAGTCCTAATTCATTTTGCTATATAGAACAAGCTCAATATTCCCCAAATTAATAACTTCTGATCATTTCTGTATAGCATTAAGATTATACTAGTACTTATTAGGAGGGGAAAGGAACACAAAAAATCAGTTTGGAATGTCACATATTGAGGTACCTATAGTGTCTAGCTGGGTTAAAGCTAAAACTCAGATAAGCTATTGGCTAGTTCGACAAGTTAGTTGTAACTTCTACCAAATTCCTAGACAAGAAGCTATTTATTGTCTCAACATTCAGCCCAACAGCCCAACTCCAAAAATATAAATTCTAAATATTCATTTCCCATCAGTTTGCTCTTCTCCTGACTATTTGGGCTTAATTGCTTGTATGGGTTACTAAACCACAGAGTAGCAATCATTTACTTCTACTTGTTAGGGGATTTATTGTTTATTATTCTCAAGAACAATGATAATTTCTATAATAGATATGTGCCAGCAGAGAGGGGGGAGCTTGTGGTGGCTTCAGGGTGTTATTACTCTACTACTTTTACTATCCTTTTCTTACTTTTTACCAACAGTTCTAGTATTTGGTCTTCAGAATGTAGCAAAGAAGGGACATTTAGAGGCTGCTGATTCAATGAAATGGTGGTCCCCCAAACCACAGCATTTGAGTCAACTGTATGTTTTCTACAAAACTGGAAGTGTCTCCCGCACAGTGAACCTTGACCACTTACTCAGATGTCAGTACGTATGTGTAATGTAGGTCATTATCCACCAGGTAGAGAGAACAGGGATGTGGGCATTGGTGAAGTCAGTCTTAACTGTAGGAGGTTCCATATGTGAGAGTGTCATCAGGAGGCTTGGGACGAAAGCACTTAAGATGAGCAAAGAAAGAAGGGATTGGGGGCAGAATAGAACTCTGTTCTCTACTTCTGAGTTGTTTCCTTGGCATCTTTTTCAATGATTTTTCTAATTACAGGGACAGGATAGATGAGTCATTTTAGGCATTTAGAAAGATAAAATCCAAGGTGTTGTGAATATGTCAATATGTTTAAAGAAGTCTGTTTGAAAAATTCGTATCTAATGACTTTTGTGGGGCCCCAAAGCCTCTAGGAATGAATATCTCTAACTGCTCAGACATGATATGGGTAGACTTAAAAGATAAGAGAAATTCACTGGAAGCCAAGTTGTCCTTGAAAGGGGGTCCTGGTGAACCAGACTTAGCAATAAGTCTTGGGTATGGAAAGGGCTATGATTCCAAATGGAACTTAGAAGATATATCCGAACCCTCTCTGATGTAGATACCCAGGCACTCACATATTCTGGAAAGAAAAAACTGAGAGGTAAAACTGACAGAGTGACTCATTAAAGGTGAAGCTTGTAAGAGAGCAACATCTGAGAAAGGCAGTGTTTTCTCCTCAGAGGGAAAGAAAGGGAGTGCCAGGTAGCCAAAAATATGTAGCAGTGGCACTTTAGGTGCTATGGTATTAGATGGTATTGGAAAGAACTGATGGCCCAAAAGATGTGGATGCAAAGAAAAGGTCAGCATCACTACGTTAGCAGCCCAAGAGGAGCAGGTGAAATGGGAAGACATTTTCTGACCCGGAGGCAAAAAATGAATGATTATCTTCAAGTGGGTAGACAAGGATGATGGTATCAGAGACGCCGGATATTTGAGATCATGTGGGAGGATCAGACCTCGTCTCCCCATGCGGTCACTCCTGTTAGAGAATCAGTGTTTTATACACTGCTACAGTTACCTCAAAGCCATGGCAGCCCAGAGTAGGACATTAGCAGTTGGAGCAGGGGGTGGCCGTGAGATCTCCTGCCCAGCCTTCCCTATCTGCTAGTTTGGGGTTCTGAGAGGGTATTAAGAAAGAGGAAAATATTGAGCTCTAGCATTTGCTGGCAAGGCATGTCGATCCAGTTATTGAGGGGTCAGTTATTAAGGTGGATTTATCTATCATCCATAGGCACACTCTTTTCCAGATATGCAAATTTACTTTCCCAGAGTAAGCTTGGCAGTACTGTTTGCTTGATGTAGGTTATTTCATGAGTCTTTCCTCACATCTTACTTAAGAAAAAAAAAAAATTAGCCGATTATGATGCAATTCTAAATTTCAAGAAAACGTAGTCATATAATGTTGTCATCTGTTTTCCTTGCTATCGTGTCAAAACACTTTCTAAGAATGACCATCTTCAAGTTGAGGGCCCAGGTGGTTTCCAGAAAATGAATGTATTGAAGGACTTCGACACTGAGTCATGTATAATGTTGGGAAACATTGGCAGCTTATTCCTTTGGGAAAGGTGCCTGGAGAGAAACACATGCATTTTCTTCCCTTCTCTCTGGTGTAGAATACTCAGAAACCAGAAATTAAGATAGCTCAGGGACTCTTTCATACTGCCTTTGTCAAATGGATAAAGACAAGCACTTTCTGTATGATTAGGCTTTAATTAGTGGACAGTGAGGCAGGGGTACCCGCGAAAAGAGCGCTGCTTAGTTATGTTTACATTTCAGCTGAAGGGAACCAGTAGCTCAGGGCCATCATGGAGACGGTCAGAATAAAAGTAGGACCTATGAGCCATTTGTTCTCTGCTCTGTAAATGTTACTGTAAGGGCGACTGGTGGGAATATGCCCAACTTTGACAAACAGAAGTAAGGCTAAATATTAAGGCATCTTAGACAAACGAAGTACTATTTTTGCTTCTCACAATTGTGAGTGTACACACTTCTCTCCTGTCTAAAGCACTTACTGACACAATATACCTAACGCCATGCTATATGGATGCTGTCACATTTATCTTGTAAATATGTACTAATTGTACAGATAACTGCCTAGGAGCCAGAGTCCTGTCCAACACACACACACACATGACAAACTGAAGTCTTTATTCAACAGATAATTGTGAATTCCTGTTATATGCTAAACACAGTAACTAAGACCTGGGTATACAGAGGAGATGGATATCAGCCCTCAGAGAACTTGAAGTTTATTTAGGCATTAGACAAGTAAATAAACAAAAGATGGATATGTACTCTAATGAGGAAACTATGGGATGCAAGGTGAGCACGTAGCAGTGGCACTGAACTTGGCTCTAGATATTCAAAGACTTCCTGAGGGAGATGATATAGGGAATTGAGGTAGGAGTAGAAGTTATTCAAGTGAAGATTCGGGGGAGGAATATTCCAGAAAGAGGCAACATCATGTGTAGATGGCATGGCAATCAAGGAGAACCTAGTCTAGTATAAGATCTTAGTGGTGGGAATGTAGATATATGTAGTGGAGAAAGGAGGAGGAAAAGATGGGATTGGAGAGAAAAGTTAGGAGACTGGTAATCTGGGCTATAAAAGTCCTCACAGGAGAAGTTAAGGAGCCTAAGCTTTATCTTAGAGGCACTGTGCCATCTGATGCTACCACTTTTTTACAATTCATAAAATCTCAAACACATTATTTAAGCATCTTGTCTATATTTCCTCAACTCTAAAATTGATCAAAGAATTTAAATGGCATGTCTTCACATGACTGTGTCAGGATTTGCTCTCAGGGCTTCTGACATCAAATGCACCAAAGCTCTGTGTATCATAATACAGCTCTTTGTACTTATGAGTAAATTGAATTATATATGCTTTTTGCCCCTCAGTATCCCTAATATATAAAATGTGGGACCACCTGTATTTTTACTTTTGTCCAAAGAATGATGATTAGAATATTTAGTTTAGAGAGGAAAGGCTTAGGGGAATTATAACTTTTTCAAATATGTGAAATCCTGTCATTTTAAGATATAATGAGATTTTACTGCCCCAGAGGGCAGAAGTAGGATATATAGATCAAATTTATAAGTAAGTAGATTTCAGCTCGACTGAAGTTTTGAATAATTTGTGATATTCTCAAGTGTAATAGGCTACTTCAAAGATAATGAACTTCCCATCATGGGAAGTATTCAAATAGGGGCTAGATGAACATCTGGCAAATATGTAATAGGGAGATGGGAATTTAGAATAGATGACCCTTATGGTAGACAGATTGCAGACTTATTTCCCTGGCTATTTCTCAGAGAATTTGCTTTTACTCACAATACCAGCTGAGTGGTCAAAAGGCCACATAACTTCCTCCATTGCCTGTACCCACCACCCAAAGATATATCTAGATCACAGATGATTAAATAAAAGTACCCCAAGGTACCAATCATATTCTACCTTAAGAAAATGAACTGACAGACTATTATCACATGATGGTCCATGCTCAAGCAGAAAGTTCCTGTGACATTAGAACCAGATAGTGAAATGGCACCAAATGGCACCAAAGCCAGGGAAGGTTATAGGAGGTCAGAGAAACATACATAAATAGAAAAATATGGACTTCATAGGTAAGCAGGGAATAGCATAGCCATACAACAAAACTCCAAGAGCCCCATGAGAGACTGAGGAGAAGCTTTAGTTCCTGATATCATGGATTTTTATCATATTCAATACATTTCTAAGATTTTGCCTTGTATAGGAGAAAACTTACTTTAGAAGCTTGTGCAGAGTAAACTGGAAACTCTGAAGAGGAAGAGTTCATTACACTCATATAATGTTTGTTCCTATTGCATCTTCTATTCCTTCCCTTAAGTCTGAAAAAATAAAGAAGGAGTGGGAGGGAAAGAAAAAGAAAGAAAGGAAAAGACACATGAGCATGATCCTTTGAGTTGGGAAGGGATAGAGAGACTACTGTACTTGGAGGAACTATGTGGACCACGGGAAGGTCCTTCACAGGTGGATGGTAGAATCTTCATGTAGATCTGTCCCTCTGAGGTTGGCCTAACTACTGCTGTCATCCTCTCCTTTGAGTCTAGTTTTACCATGGGGCGTTAATAGTCAAACAATAGTCCTTTCATCTCAGTGTTCGTGAGACCTCCCTTCCTTCCATGTTAGCATTTTGGTCTCTAATATTGACCTATGGTTCTTATTTATTTCTACAGATAGTTCCCACTGATGTACAAAGCACATATTATAATAAAAGAATAACAACAAAAGTTGTTTAAGCAAAATATTTCCATGGTCTGGGGTGGGAAGGAAGTGGTCAGCAAAGATCAAAGTAGAGGGTATTTTTCCTGCTCAAATACTCTTATACTTTATTTTTCTAATTTTATTGTGTATGTGACTAGCTGTGTTTTACTTTTCATTTTTGTATGTCCATGAGCTTAACTCCTATGTACTTTAAGATACATTTTAAAATATGGGTTGATTTGGGATGCCTGAGTGGTTTAGTCGGTTAAATATCTGCCTTCGGCTCAGGTCATGACCCCAGGGTGTCCTGGGATGGAGCCCTGCGTCTGGCTCCCTGCTCAGCAGGAGTCTGCTTCTCCCTCTGCCCCCTGCTCCTTCTCCTTCTCTCTCTCTTGCTCATTCTCTCTCTCTCAAATAAGTAAATAAAATCTTTAAAAAAATGGGTTGGTTTATGAGAGTTTTTTTCCTTACAACAAAAATTTCCCTAATTGAACAATCTCAACATTCATAAATTTCAACCTCAGAAAATTTTGTTATTGGAAAAGTAATTTGATGTTTAAGAATGCCTGAATAACAATAATAATACCTTACATTCACGTGCTATTTTAAACTTTTTTTAAAAACTACAGTCTCATTATTGACAAACACAATTGGTAGCTACCTTCATAAATAAAGTCCCATAATGTTGGACTATAGGCAATCTAAGAGGATTAAAGGCATAGAAGTTCAAACACATTATTTATAGTTGAGGAAGCTTAAATGTCAAAATGTGTCCATATACACACTACATAAAAGGTTGAAGCAGTGAAAACATTGCAATTCAGTGCAGTTGTCGTTAGCCCATATTACATTAGCCCACATTGCACTTTAAATAAGTCACCATGAGTGGATGTTGTTTTAGTGATTTGAGTTACTAGAGAAGACTGGATTATTTGGTTTAGGGCACGTTCTAGAGGCAATGACTGTGGAAAGACCTGGATCCACTTCTAGAACTGAAGCAGGAGAGTGAGGTTCTTGTCTCACAGAGTCAAAGAATGAATCTTGCGGACAAAGGAGGGTGAGCAAAGTGATAGAGTTTCATTAAGCAAGAATACAGAAAAAGCTCTCAGGAGTGAGAGGGGTCCCGACCAGGTTGCCAACAAGGGCTTTTCATCTCTGGCCTTTTATTAGGACTTTACCAGGAAAACTGCCAGTGGTTAGGTCAGTGGCCTGGATTAGACATGACACTTATACATTGTATGAGAATTTTTGTTTGTGTGACACCTATGATCTACAGATATGTATTGCTAGGTCTGGTTAATCTTTTTTTTTTTTTTTAAAGATTTTATTTATTTATTTGAGAGAGAGAGAATCAGAGATAGAGAGCACGAAAGGGAAGAGGGTCAGAAGGAGAAGCAGACTCCCTGCTGAGCAGGGAGCCCGATGTGGGACTCGATCCTAGGACTCCAGGATCATGACCTGAGCCGAAGGGAGTTGCTTAACCAACTGAGCCACCCAGGCGCCCCTAGGTCTGGTTAATCTTAATAGTGAACTTTTCCCCTGAGGCCTGATCAGTTTTTGTGGCTATTTTTATTTTCTGTGTTCACATGTAATTATTAGAAAAACATTTTAACCCTAATTGTATTTGGCATAGGGTGGTCTAAATTTTCCTGATCTTTGTCTTTGTTCTGTCTCAGCGTCTTCATACCTGAAATACCCTTAGAGCCTAGTCAGGGACCTCCTGTCTCTCCCTGCCTATACCTTAACCCTTTCCCTACTCAGAAACATCTAACACCCTGGCCTGACCTCTGAGTCACTGCCCCTGGTGTTGCTATGGTGGATTCCTTCCTTTGATTCTACTCAGGTTCAATGTTTATCACCTGCCCTCATTGGTGGATATTGTAGAATTTGAGACTTTCGGCCATGAATTATTTTTAATATTACAGAGCCCATAAAGTACATAAAGTGGGAACCGTGGAGGCATGGGTAGGAAAACCTACCGGTGCAACCACCATTACCACTCATTTTGTTGTGCTCAAATTGTCTTTTTTTTTTTTTTTTGAGATTTTATTCTTTTATTTGAGAGCGAGAGCATGTGCGTGTGAGAAAGCATGAGCTGGGGGTGGGGGGAAGTGAGAAGGAGGCTCCCCACTGAGCAGGGAGCTCACCCCACCTGGGGGGGGGCAGGGGGAGGGCTTGATCCCAGGATCATGAAGTCAGACACTTAACCAACTGAACCACCCAGGTGCCCCAGTCTTATATTCAAAATATAAATTCCATTTATGTTTAATAGTTTAAAACTAGGAGTGGCTTAAAATTGATCTTCAAATATGGTAAGAACTGTCCAGAAGAAATATTTCACCTCTCCCATGAGCTGGAGAGTGACCACACCACAACAAGAGGTGCTCTAGCCTAGTATGATCTCTCGTACATGCTTTCTTTTGTATCTTCTTCACCAGTCCTACTGGATTGTTCAATACTTCCTTTAAGGTTAGGTTCAAAGTTTTCTGACTGGTTGTCAAGGTGTCCCAGCCTATTTAGTTTTTTGTACTACTTTAAAAATCTCTGAAAAGAGAATGAAAGTAAGTTAGAGTGGAGGGAGGGTTAGAGAGGACTGGAGCCCTAGGGAAGGAGAAAAGCTTGAGAGAGAGGGAGAGGCATAAACTGAGGTAAAATGACCAAGGTATTACCCACAAAGCTGAAGAATCTCAAGGCAAGTCAATAGGACTGTGGAAAGAAACACAAGTATGAACTCAGTCAAGGAGAAGGAACATTGGTTTTTACATGCATATTATTCATTTGATAGATCTTAGCATCTTTGATGGGTTGGCTATTAGGAGTGTTTATTGATTGTGCTTCTTTTGTATCCCTGTGTTTGAGTGTTAATGTGATGTATTTCCGGTGTCTTAGATTTCAAGATTTCATTGAGTTACCAAAAGGCTGCTCAATATGAGAAAAGCAAACACAGTATAAAATACAATACTGGTATTATAGGTAAATGCATTTTGCTTTCCTGCAGTGTGCTCTAACTTAAACCACAAGGAAGGATTTCAGAGCATCATATTTATAACTTATTTGACTATTTTAAAACCCTATTTCAATTTGTTCCTCGAAGGCAATGCAATCCTAGAATTATTTAGATTTTCCTTTACATTTCTTCTCCAATTTAGATGACTGCTAATTAGGTCTTTTTCTCTTCAGTGCCCCAGAACCTAGCTGCCTAAATTGTATATGGAAATATATATGAATACATAAAAGCTAAGGGTTTCTGTTAAATATTCATAGATTTTTATATGAGAAATCCAGTTTTGATATTTGGGTAAGTATTCAGTTTTGGAGATTTATTTTTGTAACAGTTAAGTCATTTTTTTATTGTTGTTATGGGTGACTTGAAGTTCAAGCAAGGGAAAGTGCTGTCCAAATGCCAGGTAGAGGGATAGAAAGAGGAGCTTAGTCCTTATTTGGTTGCCTCGTGTAAAATATATATTTATTCTACTCTGGCCAGTTTCACTGATCAAGATGAACTGGATCCATTCCAACAATGATAGATCAGTGGCAGGGTGGGTCACAATCACCATTTTGCCCAAAGAGACCTACAGAATAAGAGGAAACAAAAAGTTCTTCCCAATTTTCCCTTCTACCCAAATTTTTCTGCTTTTTTTGGGAGAGGCAGCCAAGTTAACTCAGACTCCCTGTGATCTATCCTCATATTTTAATACTCATATTACCTTGATATATAGCACAATGCTCTCTCACCAGACTGCAGTTCACTCTCATTTTCCCCTTGTGGTTTCTAGTCAGTAGAATTGGAAATAGCTGGTCTACAGATTCGATAAAACCACCTTGTGTATTCTTGAAGATCATTGTAGAGTCATTCCATTAAACTCACATAAATTGAACATTATTGAGAGCAATACAGATAGTATTTTTTGTGTCAAAATAAGAGCACTATTTAAACTACATATATATTTGGAAAGGAAGTAAGAATTAGTAATATGTGAAGAGGATGGATCCATATAGACAATAAATCATTTTGCTTTGCACAGTCCTATCTTTCTTACAAAAAATTTCATAGTTCTATGTTAGAAATGTTAGTAATAAGTTTCTTTACTTCTTACTCACTATATACCCATTTGTTGAAGCAGATTTTTCACTCAAAGGAATTGAATCATCTGGAGAAATCAAGCAATTTATTAAATAGTGTACTCTACATAGATTGTAAAATTCTTACGCTCTTTGCCCTCTATTTAAGTTTTCTCATGTTATTATCTTATAAAAGATGTTTACATTATACATGAAATTATCTCTAGCTTCTAATATCGTGAGAGAAAGCAAAATTAAGTTTTAAGAACTTGTCTCTGTAGCCAGAGTGTCTGGATTCAAATCCCGGCTCCATCAATTACCAGCTGTGTGATCTTGGGCAACTTACTGAAACTTTCTGAGTTCCAGTTCTTTTTGCAAAATTGTAATAAAAATAGTATTTACTTTTTCGATCAAGTGAATTCATGTCCATAAAGTGCTCAGAACAGAACCTGGCTTATTTTTTTTTTTTTAATATTTTGTCTATTTGAGAGAGAGAGCACACACACGCAGTGGGAAGGGTCAGAGGGAGAGGGAGAAGCAGACTCCCCACTGAACAGGGAGCCCAATGTGGGGCCGAGCCCAATGTGGGGCCGATCCCAGGACCCACGGATCACAACCGGAGTTGAAGGCAGATGCTTAACTGCCTGGGCCACCCAGGCACCCCTGGAACCTGGCTTCTTGTAAACAATAAATGTTGACTATAACAATTACTATTATGTTAAAAAAAAAAGGGCCATTGCTGAATGGCAGGTATAAATATGACCTCTAACAAATTGCAGGGGGAGGAACAAACTAATTTTCACTCTGACCTTCTGAGTTCTCTGCTGGGAACTCTGTACAGAAGACTGATTAACAAGAGAAGAATAAACAAAAGTTTATTAACATGTATACCTCATGTATACATGGGAGATACCCAGGGAAAATGAGTAACTCTCAGAGGTGTTTTATAATCCATGCGTAAATATATTCTTCAGCTAAAAGCAAAAGAAAAGAGTATAGACTAGGTCAGTTATGGGGAGGTGATCAAGAAAAGTACTGTAAATAAAAATAAGGTTTGTTATGCAGATTTAAGTCAGTGTCTTCTCCTTGAGAAGAGCTTCTAGAGATTTAGTCATCCTTTTCTTTGTGATACGGAGAGGAAGAAAGCTTTACAAATGGAAATTACTTTTATACATGTAAATTTCTCCTACAAAAGCATAATTTCGTCTCTGTTTCTAGAGCTTCTTCTATGTCTGACGTTTCTCAAAATAATTAGCTCAAAACAATCTTTATGCCAAAGAGGCATATTTTGGTATATTCTGCCACCCTACAAAATGATGGAATTGAAGAAACTGTATATAATCCAAAGACCTAGTGTTTAGTTAAACAGTGCTGGAACTATACTGTGGGGTGAATTAGACACGATGTGACTATATTTCTAAATCTTCAAACTGGGCCCAGGATAAATTGTTATTTTCCTTACCCAATTCTATCTCAAGATGATTGAGTTTTTGTTTGTTTCTTTTTGCCATCTTTGGCTTATTTTGCCCAATTTTCTATCCAAGGACACTTTTGACCAAATTCTCAGAGTGGTATGTTAGAGTCATGTCGGCTGGAGATTGATATTGACAAGCTGCCCGAATGATTACTGTAAATCCAAAAGAGCAACTAATTTTCAATTTCTCAAACCTCCAAATACTTGGTGTCTGCGCCTTATCACACAAAAAAAGAAGAAGAATTAAAGAGGAAAAACTTGATTAGTTAGCAGCCAAATAGAGACCTCCATGGAGGCCTGAAAAATATAAATTGATTTGACAAAACCTCCACTTCTGTTAAACTCATTGGAATTACCTAAAAAGGGCAAACTATACAAGACTTGAATATGGTATAAGAGCTATGACCACAGGAAATGGGGATGAATGTTTTCCATATCTGTACACAAACTGCACTAAACAATGGGACCCATATGTTCTCAGTCATGGCTTGAGAGACCCTTTCCTATAGTATGAACTTATTGGATATACTAGAAAGAGGTCTCCAAATTTTAATGGTGGAAATAATCTCAGAGATCACCTAAGAAAACCTCTTTATTTTACATAGGAAAGAATTGAGGCCTTTAAAAAGAATGCTATGGCTAATTTGGGAGAATCTAGGTCTCTACAGTCCAGCCCGCTTTTCAGCAACCCTTTCTGTTAGGTAAGCAAATTATATGCACTTTCTTCCTTGTTTGAGTTTTGCAAGTGGGCACTCCTTAACTCTTTGTCAGTTCTATTAAGCTGGGCTAACTTCCTAGGGCTAAACATACAACCATTTTTCATTTCTTGGCAATCTGTTCTATTAAATTTGCATATTCAAATATGCAGCATTTATGTCTGATCTCTAAAAGAAAACTCACTAAATTCCTAGTAGGATTATTTTCTCTCTTTCTCTTTGGCTGGGGATGGAGATTTGAATAACAACTGAGAGAAAGCAGAAGTTAGGCAGTGCTTTCATAAATGAAATTAGCAAGTTTCTACAATTTAAAGGTTCTATTTGTAATTCTAAAAACCTTTTCCCTTCCTCCTTGCTTAGCTTCAGGCATGAATAAAAGTGTTGGGGAGGGGGGAAATGTTTGCTTTTCTTCCTCTTAATGGGTAAGAGATAACTAAATGCTGAATTTACAAAATACTTTGCTGGTTCTGGATTTTATGCATAAGCACAAGATGAATATCATGGCTTGGATCTTAACTGAGTAATATCTGCAAAGTCACTTTGCTGTATATATGAAAAATCTACATTGTTTAACTTGACAATCTTCTCAAATGATATCCACAAGTATTTAGCATTAAAAAGCTCAGTTTAGAATTTGAATTGCTAATGTTGAGTTTCCCATTCAAGGTTCTACAATCCAAAACAGGCTTGAAAGGAAAAACAAAAAAGAACAAGCATAATTGAAGGGAAACAGTAACATTGGCTCCCACTTGGGTAAGTTGCTTGCAGGCAACCTAAGGGGTCCTCATTCTGTGTGACTTCCAATTGCCTTACATTCTACCATGCTCCAGGGCGGAACATCCTAAAGAAAATATTGATGTTATTGTTATCCAAGCTGAAAGAGAAAACACACACACACACACACACAAGCTCATGAAACTAAGCAAAATCCCAACATGAATTTTAAGAGGGAAGAAACCAGCCAGCTTTTCACACAAATTCACTGTTCTCATCAAATTTGGTCTTCTCCTCTTTTTCTCTTTCTTCCTCCTACACCCCATGTTACGGATGAAACCTCTGGACTGGGGCAGAGTTGTGTGCAAAAAAATGCAAAGTTTGAATTTTTTTTCTTTGTGTCCTACTTTGTCCCCCTTCGAAATTGATCATTCTGTGGATATATTTCCTTCTTAGACATTTGTGTAGAGAAGAGGATCTAGCTTTAATTGTACTGTTTATGTTTCTAAGGGTAATCAGATCACTTTAAGGTGGTTAGTTACCATTACTGAAAATCACTCAAGAAATTCTGTAGTTATTGCAATGAAAACCAAAAATGTTCCTCATTGATTAGTCAGTCTCTGGAATAAATTGTTCCTAAATTCAAAGCCAATTGAAAAATGATGGATAGCAGATTTATATAACAGAGAAAAGCCTGCATAGGAAGCTTATTTTCTATTCCTTTATCTGTGTTCAAGGGTAATTAAAAAAAATTAAATCATGACTCGCATAGAAATATAAAATAAATGTGTGTCAAAGATTATTTTCTATTAATTAATGAGGTTACCAGTAAGGTGCTAAAACTAGGTAAAAAGAACATCTGAATAACAACTGTATGTTTAGGCAATTAGGAATGCTCCAAGAATTTCCTAATAAACGTTAAGCCTGCTTAACATATCCTGTAAGAAAAGTGGCAAAGATTCTCTCTTTGACCAAACTAATCAGGGGCCTTGAAGTCCTCTTCTTAACTAGACTTCCACATTGGGCTCCTGGGTCTATCCTTGTAGAGCCTGTGTCTCCAGTTTTAGCAAAAAAAAAAAAAAAAAAAAAAATCCTTCTGAGTCAGTTTAGAGAGGATGTCCCACCCTCAATACCTGGCCCTTAATTCTGGGTCAAGTTTGTCATCCCCCACCTCCGATCATCCTGGTCTGCCTTCAACAAGAATCCTTTCAAGTGGTTTTAGCCAGAATGCCCTCTTGACTTCTGATGTTTCCTTTTAGTATTTTCCATCCACTGACCCCCCAACCCTGCTTTCTGGGATTTATGAATCTTCTTTTGTCCGTGTTGTAGTAGGAATTGAGCCCATTTCTATACTGAGTTCTGTATTCCACTATTGCAATAATTCTTGAATAAAATCTGTTTTTACTGCTTTAACTACTGCCCAGCTTTGGTTTTCTTTAACAGAAGTGAAAATCAATTGTATCTCTATTGGACAAAATAAAATGGCAGATTTTGGGGCAAAATTCATGTGCATTGCTCTTAGTTTTGTACAGTTTGCAGAATTAAACGATTAGTCAAAGGTGATGAAAGCGAAAGAGCATATAGGATCAAAATAACCCTGAAAAGTCTGCTAGACTATACTCAGCATTCCGTTAAAAGGATATCCAGTAATCATTACACCCATTTCAAAATCTTTCCCAGTTTTTCCTTACATCAGATACTGGAATATCTGCAATAGTGGAAGCTTGGTAGTCATCTTCCCTCTTCATTATCATTCAGGAGCTGTTTCTTTCAAAGGCTACACTTGTTTCATTCACCCCATTGGTCACTGTTTCTAAATCCATCTGAGAGACTATCTCTAAAACAAGTGAGTGAAATGAATTATACACTTTGTGTGAAGGCAGAAGCACATTTTGATAATCTTTTAAGGTCTACTTCTCCCAGAATACTCTCAGGATTCTTATATATATATTTTTGAAACATTGCCTCTAGAGAACATTGCATCCGTTTTCTAGAGAAAACAGAAAATCTCAATTATTGAGGGAATATAATTACTATCTGTGGGAGGCAGAATAATGCCTATCAAAGATGTCCATGCCCTAACCTGCAGAATCAGGAATGTTACTTACATGTAAATTAAGGTCACAGATGGAATTAAGTTTGCTAATCAATTTACCTTGATATAGGGAAATCATCCTAGATTATCCAGGTGGTTGCAGTGTAATCACAAGAGTTCTTAAAAGTGGAAGGGAGAGGTGGAAGTAGCAAGTCAGAGTAAGTTGTAACTATGGAAGTATGGTCAGAAAGATGCAATGTTACTGACTTGAAGGTGGAGGAAGCGGGCATGAATCAAGGAGTGGTGGAGCTTCTAGAAGCTGGAAAGGCAAGAAAAGGAATTCTCCCCTAGAATTTCCAGAAAGGAATACAGTTTTGCCGACAGCTTGATTTTAGCCTAGTGAAATCTGTGTAGGACTTGTAAACAGAACTGTCAGATAATATATTTGTGTTGCTTAAGTCACAAATTTTGGGGTAATGTATTTGGAAAGCATCCATAGACAATATGAAAACAAATGTGTACATCTGGATTTGGCCCACAGGACGCGTTTGCTGATCCTTGCATTAGTGTCTTTGCCATATGCAGTATTAATCACTGGGGAGTAAAAAGTTATCCGGTGTGATGCCCTTATATTCTGACCTCAGAGTTAATATGATAAATGAAAAAAAAAAATGTTTATGGAGTGAATAGGCATTAACTTTTTGGAAATATTCTGTAAAATTTCACATCTTGTCACCATATTTACAATTTATTTCTTTTGACCCTCAGGAAGTTATAATTTAGTTCAGATGAGAAGCTATGACTCAAAGAACATTGGAAGGTCAAATGAGTGATGTGGATAACTAGTGTCATAAATATTCAAGACAGGGGAAGTCAGTTGAAGTGAATGAATCAACAGAAGATGGAATGGGAACCATAGCCCTAAACTGGGCCATAAAGATAGAGAGGAGATATTCTAGAAAGAATCTGACTATATCTGAGTAACTCTCTTGATATAGTGCCCTGCAAAAAGTGAACGGACAAAATTGGATGTTTTTGTTGCTGCTATTATCATGAATAAAATGATTATTATGGAAGAGTGGAATCTAGTGGAACTAGAGGGAGTATATTACAGGGTTGATGCTTCTCCTAGAGAACACAAAAACATGAATTTGATTCTTCTGATTCCCAGTCTGGTGTTTGTATGTGGTCATGGCTCAAATTGGGTGCCAAGTTTTTACAATTTATAACATCTTCTTTAGCAGTAAGATCCAAAGAAGAAATCGGCGTAACTTTTTCTGATCTAGCATTCAAAACTCATTATTTGAGGTTTCTTGAATTTATTCTTAGAATGCCATCAAAATATATGACCACAAAAATCACATTCTTTCAATTCACTTAGTCGTGTTTTATGCTTTGTATTATCACCCATTCAGTCCCTTAAGTTTTTAATGATTGAGTTTTTGCTCACCCTGCTTACTTTTTCCAAGAGAAAAAACAGCTTATTGCCTAAGCATAGACTAGAGACACAGGGAAATGATGCCATGAGTAACAGATGGACTTTTTTCCTCTGGTTAACTGCTCTTAATTCCTAGCGCTTTTTTTAGGGCTTGAAAAAAGTACATCTTTTCTCTAGTGCCAAGTGTTCAGAATTAATACATTAGTCACTCCATTCAGAAGTATGCCTCTGTATCTGAGAGAAGAGCAGTCAGGAGGATGACATTCTTCAATCTCTGTTGTGCCTTTAAGTTTCATTATAGGCATAAAAATAGAAGAGTACAGTATTGTGTTCATAGTTCTGCATCTGTCCCAATAAATTATTTGTCTTAATATGTACCCTCATGATCCCCTCCTTATCTTCCTTCTTCTCTCTACCACTGCTACCACAGTCATTGTCAGCAGTCACTCATTCCTGCTGTGTGAGGAACCTAGGGATGAAGGATGCCACTAGACTTGGTCTTTGCCTTTCTTTAAGAGCCATATGCCATAGTGGGAGAGAGATCTTATATTTAAAAAAAAAAAAATCTATTGTGAAAACAAGGTGACTAAACTAAGTCAAAAGAGTGTTAAATGCATCAGAAGGCAAATGGCTCACTGAATGTGGTAGGTGATGGGGTGATTTTATGTTGTCTTTCTCTCCTCTCCATGCCATCCCTTGGCCTAGAACATCATTTTCTTCTACTGTCTTTCTGATCCTCCTCTAAGAAGACTTTCCGTACTTCCATCTCCCCTCCTGTCCATGTTAGGAAAGCTTCCGATGTGCTCACAAAGCATAGTGAGTAGACCTCCACCAAAATACTTACTATTTCTTAATGCTTATTCGTCTTCCCAAGTAAATCATAATCTTCTTGAAGACAGAAATGGCAGTGTATACATCATTCTCTCCCCAGCATAGTACCTCAGACTGGAAGCTACTCAATAAAGAGTTATTAAGTAAATGGCTCTGGATAAAGGGGAGCTTTCTTTAAATCAGTGCTTCATAAAAAAAATATGAACAATGAATATTCAGCAAAAAACTTACACGTAGTGAAGAGGAGGGTTATGCCTTCTGGACAGGGAGAAATGATTACAGGTTGGTGAAAATAATATAGGGTAATGATGAAGGGCTTTGGTTCTTAAGTCATTTTGACTTGGGTTTATATTTCAGCTGATACTTAGTGTGTGGTCCTCTTAAAAATTACTCAAATCTCTAAATCTCTCTTTCATAATCTGTACACTGAGAATAATAATATCAATCTCACAGATATTTGTGAAGATTACATTTAAAAATGCTTTTAAAGTGCTTAGCAAAGTATATAGTGAAAAAAAAGCATAGCCTCAATAAGTAAAGAAGAACTTCTTTTAAGTCACAGTGTGTGTTGTTGTCATGATCGCACCCACATTTGGCTGCCTGCATTTTCCTATCCCTTACATTACCCCTGCAGCTTACAACTTAAAAAGGGCCTTTTAAGATTACTTTAAGAATTACAACTGGGGCGCCTGGGTGGCTCATTGAGTTGTGTCTGACTTTTGATTTTGGCTCAGGTCATGATCTTAGTGTTTGTGGATCAAGCCCCATGTTGGGCTCTGAGCTCAATGTGGAGTCTGCCTGAGAATCTCCCCCTCTCCCCACTCATGCACACGCGGGCTCTCTCTCAAATAAGTAAATAAATCTCTAAAAAAAAATTACAACTGATTTTTTATCATTTCTAAATATTTCAACCACAAAACCAAGAAACTCCATTTGCAATGCAGATTTCTAGAGTGCACAGACCATAGCTGGTGTTCCAAGTGGCATCCGGACAACAGCGTTCCCCTTTTCACTGATTAGGAAACAAAGCATGAATATCTTATATTTAAGTTTCTGCCAGTTTCCAAGAGCAAAGCCAAATGATGACAGACTTGGCCAGTGTCTGGCCTAAATCAGAAGGATGAAGAGAAAGAAGCCAAAATGTACTGTGATCATGCCGATTGGTTCTTTCAATGCAGGGAGGGGCATGACCATGGGTGCCAGGGCACAGGAGACATTGTTCATTCCCTACATGTGAAAAAATGAGAGATTTAAGCCTCCAAACACCTGTGCTCTCCCAGCTTGAAGTCAGAGCTGGTGCTGGATGAAAATTCAATTGTGCTCTAGGTCTGGGGGAAAAAGTGGACACAGCGAGCCAAGATTTCAATTCCCCACATGCAGTAAACTGGTGTGCTTTCCTTCACTTTTGAAAAAGAGTGTTAAAATATGGAGCAAGCATTTCCAAAACGAATCTGTCCAGCCTCAAAATTATTTAAAATATAAAATAACTATCACTAGAAGTCAGGAAGTGGAGAATTTGGAGAGTGAAATGACTCCTAAATTCGTGTTGAAGGGGCAGGTTACAAGCACAGCATGATTTTCTGGGAAGTAGTTTCCTCTCAGCAAAACCAAACAGCAACGTTCTCTTTTGCCTTGGCACAAGGATCAACAGTAGAACACGGGCCCTCTTCAGTGTGCACAGAGCAAGGGTGTGTTCATGTGTATTTCAGAGACAAGTACCATAGAAGCTCAGGTCAGGGAAAGACGAATAAGGGTTCTGAACAGCATTCATGGAACAAGACCCTGAGGGATGGAGAAATAGAGTAGAGGGAGCAAGAATTCCATAAGCACAGGAAAACTCCAGAGAAAGTAACAAATACAGCGCTTACATCCAGGACTGGCTAAATGTTGGAGAAAGCTACAGGAATACTTAAGAATTCTGATTGGTGTCCTGGATATTCTTCTGGCATCTCTGTTCCCTGAGATACCACATGCTCCTTATGGTGACAAAAGACTCCATTTGGAAATCCCAAGGTCCTCCTCCTCGCTTGTGCTTTGGGATTGACTTTCTGAATGGATCCTTTGACCCTCATTTTCTCTTTCTTTAGTCAATAGGGTGTAGTGGGAAATCTGGACTGTGGAGTCTGAGACTGCCACTTGTGTGCTGATTTCTCTGAATTAACTTTTTTCATCTATAAAATTAAAATAAGTATAAGGCTAACACATTAAAATATGTGTCTATTAGATCCAACACTGCCATTCAAAACTCAAAGGAACTTCAGCAGGTTTATTTTTTTATGTTTCCTCAGTTATAATTTGGGAATAATAATTGGCCCAGTTTGGTCTCTAGAATCGGTTATGAGTAAATGAGATGATACAAATAGAAGAGTTTTGAAAACCATAACATACTATGTTTATTTATCCATTCAACACAATGTAGAATTACACTGTACCTCCGTATCTTCAGGTGTTTTGTTTCTTCCTTAAAAGACTGACCATCTTTATTATCCATCTCTCTCTTATCCACATGTTAAATCTCAGCTCAGTGTGCACCTCTTCCTTGAAGCCTTCCTGAATAGCTCAGAGCTCATGTTATCTTTCAGACTGAAACTTATGTGAGACCATGCTTCCATTTATTGTACCCATCAGTCATCTTCTGTTACGTATTATTTATAATGCCTTGCCTCCTCTTTTTTTTTTTAATTTTATTAGAAAAGCTGTTCTTTCTCTCCTTACACTCACCTGGGCATGGAGTTAACTGGTCCCTTGCCCCAGTGACCAAGAGGTCTGGGTAGTAGCCCAGGGAATTCCTGAAACCTGAAAGGATGTTCTCTGTGAGACCTAAGAGAACTTTAGTCATAGGAGATAGTCTTTCTTTTGGTAACATGCAGTCATGCTTCCCAGATCCTCCTTTGCTTGGCTAGACCAGTCCATAGTGACTTGAGGTGGAGTTTATACGGATTTAGGTTATTTTAAAATACCCACCTCTTTTATGTGTTTTAGTTTTTAAACTCTGACCTTTCTAATTGGTGAATTTTTTCCTGTTTTGATATTATTTCTTTTCCTAATAACAGACTGCATGTTCATACTTGCTAGCTACCGATAAAAAGAATGACTTACAGTCTACCCAGACCAGACAATGGATGAGAGGAAATGGTCATTTTGATTTGCACAGTTACATTCAAACTGGATTTGCATAAACACTTTCCTAAGATATGCCCAGTTTAGGGAAAAAGACTCTTGTGTTGTCCAGCAGTCAGATACCTGACCTTTGATCCTTTCTCAAGCTACAGTCTAAAGGACTCATGACAAATTACTTGGGAGACTTGGCACCAGTGGTGGAGTTTGAGTATCCAGCAAGTCCAGTTTATTGACTTAATCGAACATCACCGTGAACACAGCTGACATATATTGTATCCCATTTGCATTGGATTCATTTCTGTTAAATAAATAAATTCCCTTTTTTTTTTAAAGACCAAAAAGTTAGTCTACACTGTTTGGAGGGTTAATCACATAGGAATTGTGCCCCAGATTCAACTCCTGGCAGAGAAGCCTGTTGTCCTCTGGGATTGTGTCCATTAGAGGTAGGTTAAGTGCCCAGTTCATGCCCACGTTACTCCTCAGCAACTGTACCTACATTGTGCGCTCCAGGTAGAATGACCACACGTCCCAGTATACCTGAGGCAGTTTGTTTTATACCTGCTGTCTGGAAGTAATACTAAAAGTGCCTCCTTCCACTATCAGAAGTGTCCTGGTTTAGGAAAGGAACTATGTGGTCACCCCTATTCTAGGTGCCCATCTGGAGAGCAAAGATTGAAAAGGAAACTGTATATGCCCAGACCCAAGTCTCTTTATGTGGGTTTCTTAAGATGTGTCCATAGAAAAATCTGGAATTTACTCAATGGGGGGCGGGGGGCGATGAAATTCGGTATCAATGGCTAAAAGTAAGTGCCCCTGTTCAGAACATGTAAGAAGACTTAGAAATGTATACAATTTATATTCAAATGCTTCTCTAAATGTAGGGGGAGAGAGAGCAAAAGAGTGTATGTAAATGGTGCACAGTGTTAACAGTTAGTGGGTTCAGGTAATGAGTATATGCATACTCATTATATGGTCTTTTCATTTTTCTGTTGAATTGGAAGTCTTCAAAATAAGAAGTGGGTGACGGTAGATGAAGTGGTCTTGGGACGAGAATGGCTCACTAGATACCAGAGTTTCCTTAATTGGTTGATAAATGAGACACTTTACCTCTGGATCCCATACAGGTATATGTGTGTGATAACACTTGCGTATATTGATAGCAGGGACTGTACCTCCTACCTCTCGGTGACCCCTTACAATTCTGATTGTGGAGTTGTTGATACGCATTCTGAAATAACAATAAAATTGATTTCTGATAAACATTGTTTTTGGTAAATCAACAATATGTGTGTGACCGGTTCTGTTAACATAGCAATATTTAATTCTTTTTTCTTTACTTTCTCAAATTCTAACTTCCAGCTTCCCTAATTTCTACAGTCATTTCTTTTTTACCAAACACTACAACATAAAGCTACGACCACAACTAAACTATAGGAGTTGGAGTTTTTTCCTCATAATACCGTGTCATGCTGTTATCCTTCTAATGGAAGGGGAAAATGAATTTGTTTTATTCAACCCAAAGAACTTAAATTGGTATGGAAGAGAGTTGAATGTGAGGAATTGAGGGGCTAGGTTTGAATGTAAATTGAAATTTACCAACACTGTAAAAGGAATAATGTTGGCAGTCTTCCAAAATATTTGTTCATAGCAGGTTTGACATTAATGGATATATAAATTTATGTACACTGTAAGTTAGCATTTTATGAAGTGTCCCTTGAAGTAATTATCAGTCCAGCACCATACCCTAGCTAATAATATTTAATAACAATAATAATGCTTTTGCTTGTGCCAAAGACCACAGTGAGTTATCAAGCAGTTTATTATCCTACAACATCCTGGCTGCACACAAATACCCTCAAATACTTGATTTTTTTACAAATGGAGAAACTAAGATCCAAAGATATAATGAAGGATATCCTCAAAAGTCTTTAAAATCCCCAGGATAAACTACCAATATCTAATGACAGGTGTCTCTTCCTCTCATCGAGTATAAAATTTAGAGCAAGATAAATTGGAAGCAGTTACTCATTATGTTAATTACAGTAATATATTTTACATCCAAATATTCTGATACAGGACATTGTTTTACATCTCATATTTAATCCATCTCTGAGGTAAAGCCAGGTTTCCCTAGGTACACGGTGATTGTTTATGGTAGCTCTGGATCACTGTAGTACACTTCCCATAGCTGGAGAGCCTCACTGAATTTAACATTTTCCAGTTAACTGGACCTATTCCAATTATATTTAAGGGAGATCAAAGAAAGGACAGAAAGACCTCAATAATAGGTACTACACGAAACTAAATACAGATATTACTTTCTCTTTCTCTGTTTCTGTCTCTATTTCTGTTAGATATGCAGTATTTTTGCTTTGGTCCTTATTTTTCCTACCTTTTAAGCACAGACTTGTTCATGATGATTATGTGAGTGAAATATTCACCCCTTTCTCTCCTTAGTGTATGTGTGTTTACAGCTATATGGTGGTGTAATTGCCATATGGTAAAGGGCACATATGTGAAGTATATAATTTGATAGTTTTTGGCATATGCATACATCTGTGAAATCAAGATAACAAAGATCTTCATCACCCCCCAAAGTCTCCCTGTGACCCCTGGTAATCCCCTTCTCCTGCCTCCCCTTAATCCTCCACCCCCAGGCAAAAACTCAGCCACTTTCTACCACTATAGTTTCCATTTTCTAGAATTTTATATAAATAGAATTATGTAGCATGTACTTTTTTGTTGTTGTTGGATTACTTTCACTTAACTTCACTATTTTTGAGATTCACCAGTGTCTTTATTTTTTTTATTTTTTATTTTTTTTTAAGATTTTATTTATTTACTTGACAGAGAGAAACACAGTGAGAGAGGGAACACAAGCAGGGGGAGTGGGAGAGGGAGAAGCAGGCTTCCCGCCGAGCAAGGAGCCCGATGCGGGGCTTGATCCTGGGATCATGACCTGAGCCCAAGGCAGACGCTTAACGACTGAGCCACCCAGGTGCCCCTCACCAGTGTCTTTAGATATATCAGTACTTCATTTCTTTTATTTCTGAATAGTTATTTCAGTGTACAGATATATCACATTTTGGTTAATAACCTGTTAATGGACATTTGGGATGATTCAGTTTTGGGCTATTACAAATAAAGCTACTATGAACATTCATAGACTTATTACAAATAAAGCTATTATGAACCTAAAGTCTTTTTAAAAACATATTTTTCTCTGTAGTAAACACTTACAAATGGAGTAACTAAGTTGTATGGTAGGCATATGTTTAACATTTTAAGAAATTACAGAAGTTATCCAAAGATTATAACATTTTATAAACCTGCCAGCAATTTATGAGAGTTCTGGCTGATTCACATATGGGCAACACTTGATATGGTCAGTCTTTCAATTAGACCTTCTAACATGTGAAGTAGTAGCTAATTTTGATTTCAGTTTATATTTTCCTAATGAATAATGATGTTAAGCACATTTTATGTTTATTTGCATATCTTCTTTGGTAAGTGTTAAAATGTACTCCTGAATTTTTCAGTGGATTGCCTGTTTTCTTATTACACATATATTTTATATGGATCAAGGTATGGATAAAGGTTCATAATTTTATGTACAGATATCCAGTTGATCCAGCACCATTTTTTAAAAACACTGTCATTCCTCTACTGAATTTCCTTTGCATGTTTCTCGAAAATTAATTGCATCTGTATATATTTCTTGACTTTTTTTCCATTGATTTATTTTTTTCTGTCTTGCTAATACCTCACTGTCTTAAATTCTTGAAGTCAGGTAAGTTTCCCTGTTTTGTTCTTCTACTTTATTTCAAAGTAATTTTGATTATTCTAAGAACCTTGCATTTACATATGAATTTTAAAATCAATTTGTCATTTCAAAAATAAAGCCTGCCAGGATTTTGATTGGGATTGCACTGAGTATATAGATTAGTTTAGAAGAATTAACATCTTAACAATAACATTTGAATTTTTCAACCCATGAAAATGGTATGTATCTCCATTTATTTAGGTCTTTGTTAATTTATTTCAGCTATATATTCTAGTTATTAATTTGTAGGTCTTTCACATATGCCAGGTGTTCTCCTAGATTGACATATTTTTATGCTATTAAAAATAGTTTTTTAAAATTTTAGTTTCTAGTTGTTTATTGCTATCATATAGATTAGTAAAGTTGTTTTTGATTACCGTTCTTTTACCCTACAACTATGACAAAATAATTTGTTAATGATAGTAGTGGTTTTTTTGTTTGTTTCTGTTTTTGGTAGATTCTGTGGGATTTCTACAGAGACAATTATGTCAACAGCAAATAAAGGCAATTTTATTTCTTCTTTTTAAATCCGGATGTGTTTTATTTCTTTTTATTTAGCTTTATTACACTTGCTAGAAACTCAAGGATAATTTTGAATAGAAGTAGTGAGTGAGAACAGGATCCTGGTCTTATTCTTGATCTCAAGTGGGAAAGAATTGTCTTCCACTAATAAAGAGTATTTTAACTGTAGGTTTTTTTTAAAGGTCTACTTTATCAGGATGAGGAAGTTCCATTCTTTCCCTAGTTTGTTGAAAGTTTTTATCATAAATGGGTGTTTGATCTTGTTAGCTAGTGCGTGTGTGTCTCTATTAAGATGTTCACATGGATTATGCCCTTTACTAACATAGTGTATTACATTAATTGATTTTTGGATGTTAAACTATTGTGCATTCCAAAATATATCTGACTAAACCATGGTGCATAATTCTTTTCTTATATTGCAGGATTTTGTTTGCTAATCTTTTGTTAAAGAGTATCTCATGTCTAAATTAACCTGTTATTTTCTTTTGATGTCTTTATCTGGCTTACATTTCAGGATTATGCTACCTTCATAAGATGAGCTAGGAAGCATTCTTTTTTCCTTCTAATTTCTGGAAGTTTGTTAAAATCTACCAGTGAAGCCATATGAGCCTGAGCTTTTTATGGTGGGGAAATTTTAATTATGATTAAATAAAAACATTATTTTTTTGTTATTACAGTTCTCTTAACAATGTCTAATTCTTCTTGAGCCAATTTTGGTAATTTTGTAGTTTGTTTTCTATTTTTGTCATTTAAAAAAAATGTTGTTTCTCCTTTATTACCTTCCTTTGTGTTAAATAAATAAATGTTTAGTAGACTATTTAATTCTTGTTGATTTTTTAAATTTTTTGAGTTATTTTTGTAATGATTGCTTTAGGGTTTACAAATAAAGGTATATTTTGTCTACATTGTCTAGATTGTTCATAAAGTAGTTCACAACATTCTTTTAAAATGTTTAATTTTGAATGTTTTGGTAGTGATATTCTTGCTTTCTTTTCCAATTTTGGGAATTTTATCTGCTGTCTTATTTTCTTATTTAATCATTAGATTAATGTTTATCAACTTTGTTGATTTTCTTAAAAAGAATAAATTTTTATTTTTATTTTTTTCTATTATTTCATTATTTTTATTCTAATCTTTATAATTTCCTTATTATTTCCTCCTTCAATCTGTTTTGTTGTTAATTTGTTCTTCATTTTCCAGTTTCTCAAGGTGGAAATTTAAGCTGTTGATTTCAGACTTTTCTTTTCTGATATAGGGACTTAAAACTATACATTTCCTCTAACCACTGCTATAGCTACATCTTCTAAATTTAGACATGTCATGTTTTTGTTTTCAATCTAATTTTTCTTGTGATTTATTCTTTGACCTATTGGTTATGTAAGAGGGTGTTGATCAATTTCCATATATTTATAAGTTTCCAAGATTCTTTCTGTTACTAATTTCTAATCTGATTCCACTGTAGTTGGAGAATACACTTTGTATGATTTCAGTCCTTTATTGAGATTTTTTTTTAATGGCATAAATTATAGTCTATCCTGGAGACTGCTCCATGTTCATTTAAGAAGATGTGTATTCTGCTGTTGCTAGGTATACTATTCTACAGATATCTGTGAAGTCTTGGTTTTATAGTGTTATTCAAGTCCTTGTTAATCTTTTGTGTAGTTATTCTATTCATAACTGAGAGTTTTTTTAATTTAAAACTGTTATTTTTGAATTGTCTGATTCTACTTTCAATTCTACAAAATTTTGCTTCATGTATTTTGGGGTACTGTGGTTAAGTGTATAAATATTTAGAACTGTTATATCTTACTGATTGATGAATTTACACTTTTTATTATTATGAAATAAATATTTTCTTCTCTAATAATATTTCTTGTATTAAAGTCTATTTGTATAGTCTTACTATGGCTACAGCTGTCATAGTTACTGATTTCATGTTTTACCTTTTTTAGATCTTTTTACTTTTTATTTATTTGTGTTTTTGAATGTAAGATGTGTCTCATAGAGAGCACATGGTTAGGTCTTGTTTTGTTCAATCTGACAATCTCTGCCTTTTGTTGTATTTAGTCCATTTACATTTCATATAACTATTGCTGTGGTTGGCTTTATGACTAGCTGTCTTGCTTTTCACTTTTCATTTTTCTTTTCTTTTTCTAATGTTCCACTGTTTTTCTTTTACCACTATCTCTGTGTTAAATAAATATTTTTTATACTTTACCATTTTACTTTCTCTTTTGATTGCATTATTATTTCAAGTAATTTTCCTAGTGGTTGCTTTAAGGATTACAATCTACTTTAGAATACTACAAATGTGGGGGTTGCCTGGGTGGCTCAGATGGTTAAGCTTCTGCCTTTGGCTCAGGTCATGATCCCAGAGTCCTGGGATCGAGCCCCACATCGGGCTTCTAGCTCAGCAGGGAGCCTGCTTCTTCCTCTCACTCGCCTCTCCCCCTGCTCATGCTCTCTCTCTCTCCCTCTCTCTTGTATCTCTAATGAATAAATAAAATCTTAAAAAAAAAATTCTACAAATGTGATCTCAGTAAAATAAAGTATCTTTGCTTCACTATAGATCCTTTTCTCTCCCTCTTTGTGTTATTATTGTAATATATTGCATATATATGTTATAATTCCAACAATATGATGTTATGGTTTTTATACAAACATATTTTTTTAAATGAAATAATTTTATTTTGATATATTTTGATTAAAATATATTTGAATAGATTTTTGTATTTACACATCTATTTATTCTTTCTGGCTCTCTGCACTTCTTCTGTGGATAAGAGATACTGTCTAGCATTACTTTCTTTCAGCCTGAAAGGTTTCCTTTAGTATTTCTTACAAGCAGAACTGTTAGCAATGAATTCTCTGAGTCTTCGTTTATCTGAGAATGTCTTTATTTCATCTTATTTTTGAATAGTTTTGCTGAATATAGAATCTTGGTTGAAATTTTATTCAAACACTTCTGTCATTGCACTTCCTCCTGGCCTCCATTATTTCTGGTGTGAATTCAGCCATTAATTGTATTCTTGTATTACTGTATACAATGTTTCCCCCCCACCCCTGGTGCTTTCAAAATTTTCTCATTGTCTTTGACTTTCAACAGTTTAACTGTAATGTGTGATTCTCTTTGATTTATCTTACTCGGGGTTCACTGAGTTTTTTGGATGTGTAGAAACCTCCTCCGTAAGTGATAGCAAAGCTTGTTTTCTCAGCCAGTCCCTCTCTGGTTGAACTGTCATTCATTCTAGTTGAATTGAGAGAACTGAAGGATTAGGGAGTTTTATAAGCATCCCTTATAAAAAATGTCACAAACTTGTACTGTTTTTGCATCATAGCCTGGAGACTCTATGCAGGCAATAAGTTGGGAAGAGCATTTGGCACATCTGTTTGTTTTCATTCACTCAGGGGTCTATGTCCTTCAATGCCTGATGTTCAGTATCTTCAAAATCATTGATTCCTATATTATATGCAGTTTTTAGTTGTTTTGGGTAGGATAAATCTGGTGTGTGTTACTCAATCCTGGCTGGAGCAGTTTTTCTGTTTTCTGTTTTTATTTGTGTTTTTAATTTAATAATTATTATTTCATAGAGCAGCTTTAGGTTCATGGCAAAATTTAGTGGAAAATACAGAGAATTCCCATATATCTGTAGTTCCCACCTATTTACAACCTCCCTGACTATCAACGTCCTATACCACAGCAGTGCATTTTTTACACTGATGATGAATCTACATTGGCAAATTCCAGAGTCTACAGTTTACATCAGGGCTCACTTCTGGTGTACTTTCCGTGGGTTTTGCTAAGTATGATAACACATATCTGCCATTATAGTAGTGAGTTACAAATATAAGCTACATGTATAATTTCAAATTTTCTAGTAGTCACATTAAGAAACAGATTAAAAAACAAACTTGTAAAATTAATTTTAATATATATTTTGTTTAACCCAATATGTCCAAAATGTCATTTCTACATGTAGTCAGTATGTAATTATTAATGAGATACTTTATTTTCTTCATACTAAGTCTTTGAAATATGGCAAGTATTTTATACTTACAGCATATCTCAGTTTTCACTAGTTACATATTTTTTTCCTTCCAAACCAAGGCACTATTTTATTTCCAGTATTATTACTTATTATGATTTAGATCTTAGAAGCATAAAGTGGGGTGAAATATTACAATAACCAAAGCAAAAAGTATATCTCAAAATTATGGCTATTAATTAATAACATATTCCTTCTGAGAGCCAGCAAACTGAAGTATGAAACAGTCATATATGTATACATGTATTTATATGTATTAATTTTTTTAGTATATTTGACACACAATGTTACATTATTTTCAGGCATACAACATAGTGATTCAGCATCTCTATACATTACTACAAGGGCCATCTGTCACTATACAACATTATTACAATACCATGGACTATATTCCCTATGCTGTACTTTTTATTCCCGTTACTTTTTCATTCCATAACTGTGAGCTTGTATCTCCCACTTCCCTTAACCCATTTTGCTCATCCTCTCACTTCTCTACCCTCTGGCAACCATTAGTTTGTTCTCTGTATTTATAGGTCTGGTTCTGCTTTTTGTTTGATTATTCATTTGTTGGGTTTTTTAGATTCCACATGCACGTGAGTGAAATCATATGGTATTATTTTTTCTCAGTCTGACCTAGTTCACTTAGCATAATACCTACTAGATCCATCCATGTTGTCATAAATGGCAAGATCTCATTCTTTTTTTGTGGCTGCATAATATTCCATCACACACACACATACACACACACACACACCCCACATCTTCTTTATCTATTCATCTCTCAAGGGATATTTAGGTTGCTTCCATATCTTAGCTATTGTAAATAAGGCTGCAATAAACTTAGGGGTGTATATATCTTTTCAAACCAATGTTTTTGTTTTCTTAGGGTAAATGCCCAAATAGTGAAATTGTTGGATAATATGTATTTCTATTTTTAATTTTTTTTAAAGATTTTATTTATTTGAAGAGAGACACACAGCGAGAGAGGGAACACAAGCAGGGGGAGTGGGAGAGGGAGAAGTAGGCTTTCCGCAGAACAGGGAGACTGATGCGGGGCTCGATCCCAGGACCCTGGGATCATGACCTGAGCTGAAGGCAGATGCTTAACGACTGAGCCACCCAGGCGCCCTCTATTTTTAATTTTTTGGAGGAAACTCCATACTCTTTTCTACAGTGGCTTTACTAATTTACATTCCCACCAACAGTGCATGAGGGTTTTTTTTTTCCACATCCTCATTCAACAGTTGTTATTTTTTGTCTTTTTGATACTATTCACTTTGAGTGTGTGTGTGTGTGTGAGAGAGAGAGAGAGAGAGAGAGAGAGAGAGAGAGCAAGTGAGTGAAAGCAGGAGAGTGAGCATGTGTATAGGCAAATGTATGTCGGTATTTTAAAAAATATATGAACATAGATTACCTAGGTTCTCTAATTTGTTTTTGTCACTTGACCATAAATTTTGGACATCTTTTTGTATTACTACATGGTGTAGTAATACAGTGTAAGGTGATACCTCGTTGTGGTTTTGATTTGCATTTCCCTGATCGTGAGTGATGTTGAGCATCTTTTCATGTGTCTGTTGGCCATTTGTATGTCTTTTTTAGAAAAATGTCTATTCAGGTCCTCTGCCCATTTTTTAATCAGATTCTTTTGGTGTTGAGTTATATGAGTTTGTTATATGTTTTGGATATTAACCCCTTATCAGAGATATCATTTGCAAATATCTCCTCCCACTCAGTAGGTTGCCTTTTTATTTTGTTGATGGTTTCCTTTGCCGTGCAAAACATTTTATTTTGTTATAGCCCCAATAGTTGTGGATTTGTTGTTGTTGTTGCTGTTTGCTTTTGTTTCCTTGCCTTAGGAGACATAACTAGAAAAATGTTGCTATGGACAATGTCAGAGAAATTACTACTTATGTCTACTAGTCACATTTCAAGCCACATCTGACTAGTGGCTACCATATAGAATAGGTGCATTCCTGAGAGAGTCGTACCATCCTGAAATGTAGTAGTCTAAGAGATGGGGTTTTTGAGAGCAGGGTCTGGAAACTGAACATCAGAAAATGAAAAGATAATGTGTCATTCTGGAGTTATAGTTAGATTCAGGGCCAGAGGAGGTGGAATCAGCCAATGTCCATGGAGGAGCAGGTAAGAACTGAAAGAGTTATCAAACCAAAGTGTAAAATCTACATTTATTTCCTTTAGAAACACCTCCCTATTTCAGAATATTGCATCATGCTTCTCACTCTGGACTCTGGAATCTTTGACTATATATCTTTGGCTGTGTGTATGGTGTGTGTGAGAGAGAGAGAGAGAGAAAGAGAGTGAAAGCAGGAGAGTGAGCATGTGTATAGGCAAATATATGTCGGTATTTTAAAAAATATATGAACATATATAGTATGAAACAGTCATATATGTATACATGTATTTATATGTATTAATTTTTTTAGTATATTTGACACACAATGTTCTCTAATTTGCTTTTGTCACTTGGCCATACATTTTGGACATCTTTTTGTATTACTACATGGAAATCTACCATAATATTTTTAATGGGAACATCAAATGATATGTCTTTTCTGCCATTTACTTGACCAATATCCTGTCAGTAGGTATTAAGTATTTTAAGGTTTCCACAACTACATGAATTGTGGCTATGTACATTCTTGTGTACATCGTGAATACTTTATGCAGAATAGATCGTTAGAATGTAAGCTGCTGAATCAAAGACTCTGAGCACTTAAGTTTTTTTACACCCTGACAAATTGCCTTCCAAAATAGTTAAACAAGTTTCTACCCCACCCACATGGCAGAATTTGTCCTTCCCTACACTGTACTTGTTTCATAGGTTCTCAGCCTCCAAATTGTTTTACCAATAGTGGGCAAATGGTGTTATGTTATGATTTCATTTTAATTTTAAACTTTTTTTGTGTTTTTCCTAGAATGAACAAGTCATTTTATATTTTATTGGAAATTAATACTCTTAACAAAAATGTTGCAGTATTATATTCGATTGCTTTTTAGTTTACTTCAAAAGTATTTCATGGATATTAATACTTTATGTGTCATAAATATTACAAACATTTTATCCTAGATTGTCATTTCCTTTGTTTTTTTGCTTCTGATATATTTTACAGTGAGATGTTTAAAATTTCATGCATTCAATTACATCAATCTTTTTTTTTTTCATGGCCTCAGGATTTTGAAACTTAATTGGGAAAGTCCTTCCCACCCTGAGATTCTCTAATATTTAAAAGATTTCCATATTTTGATCTTTTTTTTTTAAAGATCCTTATTTATTTATTTGAGAGAGAAAGAGAATGAGAGATAGAAAGCACGAGAGGGAAGAGGGTCAGAGGGAGAAGCAGACTCCCTGCCGAGCAGGAAGCCCGATGCGGGACTCGATCCCGGGACTCCAGGATCGTGACCTGAGCCGAAGGCAGTCGTTTAACCAAGTGAGCCACCCAGGCGCCCTCCATATTTTGATCTTTATTCTATTGCCAATTTGTTTTTAAATATGGTATAGGAACCTAACTTTATTTTTTCTAATATATATCCAATTTTCTGACACTATTTAAGTTTCTTGGTGTTGTTCTTTTAAGGATATATGACATAGTCTTAGACATGCAATATTTTGATACCTCTGTATTATGTATTTCCTAGATGCTACTTTTTTCCATGATCTCCATGGCTCACATTTAAACTGTACTTTGCTTATCAAAAATAATATTTTCTCACTGACAGAATAACTGGGTTGATTAAATTCTGAATATTAATAATAACAATGCCTCACATTTACATAGCCCTTTGTCATACACAAAGCATTTACACATATATATTTAATTCTCATAACAACCTGTGAGTTAAATGGGGCAGGTATTCTCCACTTTAAAATGAGGAAACCAAGGCTTAGGAAATGAAGTGATTTGTTCAAGGTCACATTGCCACTGTGGGATGAGTAATGATCCAGAAACAATTCCTATCCAGTGCGTTCATTCCCTTTCCCAGTCAAACCTGCTCAGAGATCATTCACATTTAGTCATTTGTTTTTTCAATTATCATTAATTGAGGACTAGAGCAGAGACTCTTAGTTGCCTATCCAGCATCCATCTTTCCCCTCATTTCTAAAAGAATGTTCCTTATGTTCAGGTATCTCCTTTTTTCAGGATATAGCTCAGAGGAAGAGTGGATCCTGATAAGATTATCCATCATGATAATCCCATTCCTCTTCCAGGTAACTGGTTTGGAACCGCCGTATAATTATTTTTGGTCAATGAGTTGTATGGAGAAGTGTGCTTGGGTGAAGGGGTTGCTGAGTCCCTTTCTTCACTCCTAAGAAAGAGACACAGATATGACAATTCTTTGTCTCTCCCCAGCACAAACCACTACTGGGTGTAACACCTGGAGCTTCTGGGGCCACCCTGCTGCTGGGCTAGGGCGGAGGGCACTGTGGAATAGAGCAGAGCAAGAAAACAGTAAGAGAGCTGCTGGATCCTTCTCCGCCTCGGAACTTCTTGTGATGCCAAATAAACGTCCTAATAGTCCTGTCAGTCTGGACTAGGGCTTTCTGTGAATTGCAGGTGAAAGCATCCTAACCAATACAAAGGCTCAATGAGCATGCAGAAGAGAGAGACTGGTGATACAGAGATCTCCAATACAGTATGTTTCAAAGAGGCTACTTTTCATATTGAGCTGCTGAACATCCTATTTACAGTTTCTAGTGCTACCACCCAAACTAGGGCCTCTGGAATATGAGGATAAGCCAGGCTTTTTGTATCTTTAATGAGAGTCTGTACATGATTCAAATCTGAGAAACACTATTTTGTAATATGTATTTTCTTGAAGAAATGTATATTTAACAAAAATCAAAGCCTTTTTCTTTAAGGATGAAGACACACCATTTGCTAGGAGTCAAAAGAGAGCTTTCCATCTTTGAGACCCACTGTGTTATAAAAGACGGAAGAGTTGGAGTTTCAGGGAGGTTCAAGTGGAAATCACAGCTCCCACTTACCACCTCTGTGATCCCGGGCCAGCTCCACATTGTCTCTTAACCTCGATTTTCTTGATTTAAAAACAAACACAGTACCAGCAACATGAAAGAGTGGCTGTGGGATTGGATAAGATATATATGAGGTGTTTGACAGAGCCTGACCCCTGAAGAACACCTAGAAAATGGAATTTCTCTTTATTTCCCCCTTTCCTTAAAATTTTACCTGATAGGCTAGTGGTCTGCTGTGCAGTTAGCCTCGGCTTTCTCTGTTATTGTCAACAGACAGCGCTTTTTTGAGGTCCCTCAGAGAATGGATCAATGCATACAATTGCAATATTTCCTGGAGCGGGAACTTGAAACAGAGCCCCAGACCTTGGAGGCCACTTATTTTTGGAATATACCACTTGGTTGCCTGTTGCCCCACTAATTGCTTGGTCCTGCTCCAAGGATAGGAAGGTTCTTCGTTCAATGCTCTCTCCCAGCTAAGGCATGCCCGGTGTTCTCACTGCTGTTGCATGTCACCTGCCTAATGTCCTCTTGCCCCTCAGAACTGCCTCCTATTATTACCCTCCTGCTACCCTTTCCCCTGGTAATTGTCAGCAGATGCCCTCCATCTGCCCTCTCCCCCTGGCTAATTGCCTTCTGTTTTTCCCTCCCCATTGGTCACATGCCTGGTCTGCCCTCCTGTCTCCCTTCTTACCTGCTAACCTCTGCTTGATTTGCTGCCCTTCAGACTGCCTGCTGCCCGCTCATTTCCTGTGCCGCTCACCCCACCTGCTGCGCGCCTGGGGTCACCTTCCTGCTGCCTGCTCCACCTGTCCCAGGGCTGTTAGATTTCGCCCCCTGAAAAGCACAGATGGGATCTCTCCAGCTTCCCTGTGATTGTCTAATGGGGAAGTGGGAAGCAAATGACAGTGTAGAAAAAATGGAGAGGAAGAAGAAAACAAAACTAAACTAAAAACCACAAACACCCAGATAGTTATTAAAATCCAGAGTGATTTAGCTAAATAAAGTTATGTCTCTCTCAGAATCCAGGACATACAGACAAGATGGAAGGAAGGGAATCATCCTTGTGAACTGGTTAAGATAGACTCTCCACCGAGTGGGAAGCCGCCCTATGTTGCAGGTAAGTGCCCTGAGGGTAAAGCTTCCTCTTCCACGTCTAACGCTGAAAGTAAGGATCCAGCTTTGGTGCTACACAGGTCTGTGCATGGAAAGTGATTGCATTTCGCTGCATGGCATAATTTAAATGAACACCAGGGGCCCTTAAAGCTGCTGCTGAATGTTTGCAACCTGTCTCTGGCATTTAGCCTTCCATATCTATTTGAGATGCTCTATTGGCGCCGTTAGCAGAAATCTCTTTTTTGGGTGGCATTTCCCTTTGATTTTCTCTGTTTGTTTAAACTGGCACAAAACACTCACAAATTGGGCACAGTTGCAAATTAATAGAATCTTTTATTGAGAACTTTACTCCCAATGACAGCGTTCCATTTAGAGCAGAGAAGTTGCTCTTAAGCCAAAAACTAATTGTGTCATCCAAGATACAGAGATCTTTTATACTTGAGTGGGAAGGTGCCACAGCGATCAGATGTCAGGCCCCCACACTTGGCTAAGAACACAAGGAACCTGTGAGAAGGAGTAGGCATGAACATTGGCTTTGGACATGGTATCTAAGATTTGCTTTTACTCTTCTTCTCCAAGCCTAATGGCTAGTCCTTTCATTACACCCTTCTCAAGCAGGAGATGTTGATGATGCATATAGGAACATCCCTAGGGGTTACACTATCATTTACTCTGGTTGTCCAAAAACCTCCACTCCAAAATAAAATGTCTTCGTTACCTTTAACTGAAAATCTTGTTACTTTTCTCCTCCAACTGACAGCCAGACCAATGAGATGATGATCACATTATTTAGTTGTTAAAGCGTTTTTTTGTTTTTTTGTTTTCTAAAAACCAGTTATTTCTTTGGTAGTAACGTTAACATTGTGACTGACCTCAGGCTGCCTTCTCTTGGCTTCAGTTAACTCACTTGTTAATTGCAACCAAGGGCGGAGGAAACCAGACATTCTGTTGAGATTCTACTGAGCTTGAAGATACTGGAATATTTTTGTATCCTGAAGCTCAGGAGACTTAAAACTTCTAGCTATTTCTGAAACATGCCCATGCCCCCCATTGATGATGAGTAGTTATCAACACCTGCATATGACAGATTTTCTAGTTTTCATAGTCCTAGGCCATGAGAAAACAAGGCTATAGCAGACACGGCCATTTTCTCTGGAATGTGGCTATGTATAAAAAGCAATCTCCAAGGATACAAGGAGAGTCATATAATCTGTCAATATGAATCATAGAAAGTCTGAGGTGAAAGAAATCTCAGTGATATCTAATTGTATTTCTTTATGGTGTGGACATAGTAACCAAGGTCTCAAGAATGCAAGTGACTTGCCTGGTGTTAGTGCTAGAATAGGACTAGAGCCCTTGCTCTCTGTTTTTGGTCCATATTCTTAGTATAGTTTTTATATAGGGTTCTGAGATCACCCCACCTTTTACTCGACCCTTGGAATTTGGGCTGGTAATAGTAATAATTATCTCAATAAATCAAAACGTCTTGCTGATTTGGCAGATATGAAAAGAAAAAAAATTTTGGAGTTTTACTCCTTGGCTTAATTGAATAAATTTGAGATCAGGTCACAGTCCATATCATGTGAGAAATATGAGTGCTGATGTCTTCAAATTGACACAAGAATCATTTACCATCTATCTCCCATCTCACAGTAATTAAGTACATTGCCTCCATTGCTCAGCACTATTTTAATTTTCCACCACAGGTATTTTTAATTGTCTTCATCCTTAAGCCAAAAGAGAAAGAATAAGAGAGTCAATAGCTTGTTCCAGTGAATGACTGTTCCCTGAGAGAGGTGTGTGTCTGGGGGGAGTGGGGAGGGTAGTTACTGAAATGTCATAGTTTTCAATTCAATTTAGATTTAAATAATTTTAAAGATGCTGTTAGAGGTCCCTGGTCCCACATACCATAGAAAAATTTGCTATGACTGCATATTCCTGGAACACTGTTGTGAAGAAAATGGTGCTGGCTACAGGCTTATCAAAAGATCATCACAAAGAA
Source organism: Eumetopias jubatus (assembly GCF_037043125.1). Classification (NCBI taxonomy): domain Eukaryota; kingdom Metazoa; phylum Chordata; class Mammalia; order Carnivora; family Otariidae; genus Eumetopias; species Eumetopias jubatus. The sequence goes on from NW_028274822.1 coordinate 32,252,137, forward strand.
ATAAATAGTTTATCAAGTAAAGCTAAGTTTATTAGACTTACTGCATTAAGGAAAAACACCACTTTATAGAGTCTCAAAACAAACAAAAAAAAAATAGAAGAAATTAGAGGGCCTTGACTGGGTGATTCTGAAGGAGATCTTGCAAGGTGAACTGGCTGGGATTGGGCAGAGATTATGACAATAGTTTTGGATTAGTGAGCCCAGTGAGGTGAGGGTCTTCAGGGGAGCCTAGATGGGAAACTGTTTTAGTCTCATTTGACATTTTATTATTTATTTATTTATTTATTTATTTATTTATTTATTTAAGTAGGCTCCGCCTCCAGCATGGAGCCCAATGTGGAACTTGAGGTCGTGACCCTGAGATCGAGACCTGAGCTGAGATCAAGAGCTGGACACTTAACTGACTGAGCCAGCCAGGCGGCACCCCTGACATTTTATTTTTGAGGAGTAAGTACATGGCTTCTCGTTATTCACAGTTACAGCATTTGCACATTTGCTTACCAGCTACAATTTATCTGTAAGCCCCCAATCAATACTTCTTGTGCTCTCGTGGTCTTGTGTGGCTATGTGCGGAGTGAGAATAGCAGCTGACGTTGAACAGGCAACATTCTGTCTTCTTGTTTCTGCTCTCATATTATAAACAAATGTCATTTTTGTGCCTTACTTGGTGCCACGTTTTTCACATTTTTGTGCTTTTTATTGGTGATTTTGCTCTTTAAAATGGCCCCTAAGCATGATGCTAAATTGTTGCCTAGTGTTCCCAAGTGCAACAAGGCTGTGATGGGCCTAACAGAGAAAATGCATGTGTTAGAAAAACTTTGTTCAGACATGAGGTACAGTGCTGTTGGCTGTGAGTTCAGTGTTAATGAATCAACTATATATACACAATGGTGTGTGTGTGTGTGTGTGTGTGTGTGTGTGTGTGTATACCATTGAATACAATCTTCAAACAGAAATATACATAAAATAAGGTTATATATTGATCAATCTATAAAAATGTAGTGACTAGAGGCTTGCAGAAACCTAACTCTGTATTTTCCCTTGGAACAATTCAGTATTCACTAATTCAGTGTTTTTAGGCATTTTAGAACATAACTGCTGTAAATAATGAGAATCGACTTAATTTTTGCCTTTTTTTATTGATGTCTTGTCCCAGTCTTGTTTAATACAGGGACAGTAAATGATGTTTTCAGTTCTCAGTGACTTTTTAACCACGCCACGAGATGGGAATTCCTTTAGTCCTCTAGTGCATGTTCAGGGCAAGGGGTGGCCTGGACTGTTTGTTCATTTCCTGTGGTGAGCAGATTTTTAGGGCCTCTGGGAAGATGATTTCAATGGAATGGGGCTCAGAATGTGTGTCCCACTGTCCCTCTGGTGTGGGGCTTTGTGATTAACAGTACATTGAGCACAACCAAGGATGTGCTCTTCCGCATGGGCACCTGCTTCAACAGCAGTTGTAGGGTGCACCGCTGCCCTTTCCGAGACAACCAGACCAGCTACCAGGCGACTACTAACAACAGGTGCACTTTCTGCAAATTAAACCTTCACCATTCTTTTGAAATTCTTTTCATGGCAAAAGTTCAATTGTATTTGAAATCCATTCACATTTTCATGAAAAAATTCAACACTACACTTGTCGATGGAAAAAATAATTATTTTACAATATATAAATAAAATCTAAATGCTTGAAAATTTTTCTGTAGTTGTAAAGAATACAATTTAACATTTTAATCACTAACTGTATAGTTTCTCATCAGGGGTGACTGTGAATAATTTGAAGAGATCATTATTAAAAAGCAATTACATGTAACAATTACAAGTATATAACCTAATATAAAAAGTTACATCCAGAGAAGCATACTTAAGCTTCTCATTAAAAATGTGAAAACATTTTATATGGAAGTTTTATACAAATTCCCCATTAATATCTTCCTGATACTTTGTATTTAATGCTTTTATTTTAGCGGGTGTGTTATTTCTCTGCTGAGAACCTCCCTGCCCCCTCACAGACTGTTCTCCTGTGAGGTGTCTTGCCTGCTGATGAGTCTTAGCTGAGGCCCTCCTTAAAAACTATCCTTCTCCAAAGGGAGCTCCTTTGGCCAAGGTTATTTCCTCTTCCCAGAGAGAATTTGCATCCAATAACTAGTTAATATGGGGATACAAAGGCTTCACCCTCTTGCCACCATTTGGGAAAACCCTGAGAAGCACCTCCAGCTCCAGAGCTCTCTATAGGTGGGATCGGCTGAGGCTTTTGCCGGACCACATCACAGTTTAACACATCACAGTTAGCCTTCAGCCCGGTTCTGTTTTCCTAACTCCCTTGTAGGGATTGATCCCCAAAACATGCCCCAATAAACCTCCTGCATGCAAATCTCCACCTCAAAGTTTCTTTCCCAATGAAACCAACCTATGACTCTTACCATAATTACATACTGCAAAAGTAAATTAGGAGACATATTTTTACCAAACTCCGTGTAGCCCCAATTTACTTAAGCTTACCACAATGTGCTTTTTAGATTTTATCATTTTCTATAGGTGCTATTTCATACAAAAATGAAGGAAGCACAGCTCTTAGGAAAAGTAAACCAAAGATATATTATCTGTTCCTATAACATTTAATACTATCCCTATGCTGGTGACTTCTGGATGTATATGAATGTATATCCAGCCCAATTTTCTTCTACGATATCTATCCTAGCTTTGCATATAGAATTGCCTTTTTGACATCTCCCTGTGTATTTCTCATATGATTCCTGAGTTTAACATGTTTAACTGGAACTTTTAATTTTTTCTCAGGACTTGACACCCCACCAGCCACCCAGTCCATCAATCTTTTTCAAGAGTGTAAGGCACCCCCACCAGTCAGTTGCCATAGCTAGAAACCTAGACTCACTCTCTAATTCCAACCTTTCTGTTATGTTGTCCCTCATTAAACCATCAGCAAGCCCTGTCCATAGAAAAATAAAAACTTTCTATTTTTTTTTCACTAGGTCACATAGCTCTAGCTATAGGTCTATGATCGCAGCTTCCTTTCTAACTTTCTAACTTTCCTCCGTATGGCAAAGATAGTGATTTTTAAATGTTAATTAAGTCAGGCAGATCTTATGGTTAATATCTTAAGATGACTTTGCTTTGCTTCAGGTCAAACCCTTCACAATGACCTATGAGGCCCTGCATATCCAGTGCCTGCCCCCTCTCCCACTCAGCTCCTCATACTCTAATGCCTCTCTGTTCCACTGTTCTTTTCCTGGTCCCATGAACAAGTCAAGCACCTTCCCTGCTCCTGGAGCCTTTCACATGTTTTTCTTCCTGTCTCATGAGCTTTAACCTAATGCCCAGCGCATTCACATTTAGTACCTGATTCATGTTTTATATCCTTGAGGCTTCATTCAGCATATCGGTCCTTATGTGGTCTTTCTCAACCATCATCTCTAGAAGTATTGCGTATTATTTTTTCTCTATTTCAGTGCATTTTATTGTTTCCTTCATATACTTCATCACAATTTGAAATGATCTATTTTGTTCATTTTTTTTAATTGTCCCTCTGCTCTATTACAATGTTAGCTCCATGAGGAAGGAGTTCTTATCCACTTACTGCCATATCCCTTTGGTTCAGCACAAGCCTTGGCCCAGAGTTAGCATCCAGTAAATATACTTGGGGTTAATAAATGATTAGTGAAGAATGCAACTCATGCCTATATGTGATACTCTCTAGACACTGACTTTTTAACTTGTAAACTAATCAGGGTAAGACATTTCAAGGCTTGAAAATGATATTTTTCATACAAATTTACACTAATTTGATACATTCTTTCAGCAAGAGGCACAGAACCTTTAGAGAAAAATATGTTTCAAAATATAGAATTTAATGGCACTTCTGAGGAATCAACTGAGCATGATGTTTTCTCATCATTTAAACCTTGGCTGGGATTTGAATTTTAGAGAAGAAAGCCACTAAATAGCAGACATCAACCAAGCAAGAAAAATATAACAGAATATTAAGTGAAAATGGACTGATGAAGTACAGCTATAATTTCAAGTCAGCTGTGTCTTTTGACTGTGATCAACAAATCGGCTACTTATGATTCTTAATTGGTCAACATTATGAATCACTACTACCTACAAGCCACTGAGTAAGTTACATCAAGTACAAAGGGCCCCACTTTGTGGTACCTCAAACCTAAGTAGGTGAGATGGTCACCCTTAGACCTTATTAAGGAAATTTAGAAAATTCTGCATCTGATCCTCAAAATGTGTTCAACCTGATATTAAGCCAGGATTAAGTTTTACCACATGCCAGACACCATATTAAGAGGTCTCATCCTCACCTGGACCTGATTTAGATGTTGAGATTCTGGACTATGCACAGATGCTGTAATGGGATGAGACTCTTAAAGACTTTGGGGGGAGTGTCAATGTATTTTGCATATGGTGGGGCATGGATCATTGGGGGTCAATAGGGGTACACTGGCAGACAGACTCTATGATGACCCCTCATGATTCCCATCTCCTAGTGTTCAAGCCCTTGTGTAGTGATCCCTTCCTTTTAGGGTGGGGAGGACCTGTGACTTTTTTCTAACAAATAGAATATGGTAAAAGAGATAGGAGTTCATGATTACATGTGTTTAATTGCATGGTTATGTCTCATAAATTTATAGTGGCCATCTTGCTGTAGTTTCTCTTGCTGGCCCACCTGGCAAGAAACTGAGGGCACTGTGTAGGGGGTTGAGGATAGCCTCTGGTTGACAGCAAGAAACTGAAGCTCTCAGTCCTACAACAAGAAACTAAATTCATTCAACAATCATGTGAGTGGGGAAGCATATTCTTCCACATATGAGCATCAGATGAAACCACAGACCTAGCTAATACCTGGATTACATCTTTGTGAGATTCTGAAACAAAGAAATCAGGTAAACTATGTCAAGACTCCCAAAATGATGAGATAATAAATGTGTGCTGTTATAAGCCACTTAATTTATTGTTTGGAGCAATAGGCTAACACAGAATTGCTCTGCATTCCCCCTTGATCGTCTTTTATTTTCTTTGACCTCTTGGCCAACTATGTTTGTGTTCAGCTCCATGAATAAGAGCCCTGACTTCTACAGGATACCCTCATCACCAAGGTCACAGTCTATAAGATAGACACAGGTTTCATTCCATCTTCATGAGTTCCAGCTAATCTTCGTCAGTTTCTAGGCTGCTCATAATCTTCCATTATCAACTATCTGCCCTTTGGACTTTGGGCTTCAACATTAGATGTAAGGATAGCCTTGTGAAGACTATATAGCAATCCCCTAACCCATAAGGTGTAAGCTAATTCCCTGTAATAATCAATCAGTATCTACCTATCTGTCTCTCTGTCTTTCTATCCATCTATCCATCTGTCCATTCATCCATCCTTCTGGTTCTGCTTCTCTGGTTAGACCCCAAGTAATAGAATGTATGCTAAGCACTCTGTTATGTGTTGGGGATCCAAAAACTGATGAAACATACTTTCTTGCCTTGATAAATAAGTCAGTGGAAAAGAAAGGTATAAAAATAGAAAAAAAATCTAACACAGTATGGTAAACCAAAGTGAATTACATAGCTAAAATGGAGAAATAATCACAGTGCTTTGGAGAGAATGATGCTTCTAATTCCTATTGAGAAATGGAAATATTGACAGAAGAAAAAACATTTGATTAGTGGGGACGTTCCAGGAGAAGAATGGAGAATAGTGTTAAGATGAGAGCAGTGGACTAGAAAGGCAGTGTTAAGATACTGGTAAGAGCATAGAGACAGCATCAAAAAGGAAGTTTTGTGATCAATGATGATTTCCATGAAGTTCAGTCATGGGGTGCTGGGGTTCTTAGGAAAGTCATTTAGTGACGGAGTATATCCCAGGTAGGATTTTTATCCTATGGCGAGGAGTTGTGATATTTTCCTGTTGATAACAAGAAACTATTTTTTTTTAAGATTTCATTTATATATTTGAGAGAGAGACAGAGAGAGTGAGCATGAGCGAGGGGCGGGGCAGAAGGAGTGGGAGAAACAGATTCCCCATTAAGCAGGGAGCCCAACTCAAGGCTCAATGCCACAACCCCGAGATCATGACCTGAGCTGAAGGCAGATGCTTAACTGACTGGCACCCAGGTGCCCCAATAACAAGAAACTATTAAAAGTGCTTTAGAAGGTAACTCTAAAAGCAATATGGAAAAGCAATTAGAGAGACTGTAAGCCTGGTGGTAGAGAAACAACCCAGTGTGTTATAGTAGTCCCCAGGAGAGAAAGATCATAGCTTCAACTAAGAAAGAAGCATTAGGAGATAGATTTCTGAGGTAGACTCTTAGGATTTAATATCTAGAGTAGGGGATCTGGGAAAGATGGAGAATTTTGATATTTATCAACTTTTACATTACAAAATGCCATAGTTAATATTTAATTTATAAAACTAATAAGCACCTCTTTAACCTTCAGGTCAGAGAGTTTGAGAGAGAGGTCAAGATGTTCTCTCTTTCTTTCTCCTCATACCACATTAGCATATTTGTAGGGTAAAAGGAAAGAAGGAGAAGTGTAGGAGAGCCTGACGATAAAACAAGGGTAGGCATGTTGGAATTATTAGAAAGCATGGTGATGAATGATGAAATTCCAGGTACAGATTGAGGAATATCTTTTCCTTTGACATGGAAGGTTAATGCTTTTGACAAATTTAGATGTAAAAGATGTGATATGTTGTTGGGAAATAAAAGCATTCATATTAATTGGAATTTAAAGCGGTACAGCTTCTTTGGAAAACTGTTTTGGCATTTCTTCAAAAAGTTAAATATAGAGTTTCTGTATGATCCAGGAATTCCACTTCTAAGTAATATAGCCAAGGGAATAGAAAGATATATCCACATAATACCTTTGCAAAATACCTTGGCCACATTATTTATGGTAGCCAAGAAAGAAAAACAAATATCCACCAACTGATGAAATGATAAAAAAGATGTGGTGTGTAATTAAATATTCTTCAGCCATAAAAAGGAATGAAGACTCATGGGTACACAATATGGATGAATCTTGAAAACATTATGCTGAATGAAAGAAGCTGGACTCAAAAGACCATATATTATATGATTCTACTATATAAAATGTCCAGAATAAGTAAATTCACAGAGGCAGAAAGTATATTAATAGTCTAGGGGCTGGGGCAATGGAGAATAGGTAGTGGTAATAATTGGTACAGGCTTTTTTTGGGGGGGGTAGTGAATATGTTCTAAAGTCTGATAGTGGTGATGGTTGCAGAACTCTGTAAATGTATTAGAAATCACTGAATCATATACCTTAGAAGGGTGATTCTTTTGATATGTGAATTGTATTTTAATAAAGCTGTTGCATATTTTTTAAAAGAGCAGATTTGTTGAGGGATCACCCATTTGATGGGCTCCATTTTCTCTAAAAATATATATTGAAGCTGCAATGGTAAAAATTCTAAGAATTTTCAGGGATTCTTGTCAACATAGCTGCATTAAAGGAAAAAAGTAATATTTCCTCCTTTTGGTAATCTCAAAATTTTACTAAACTTGGTAAAATTGAATTTATAGGAGCTGCCTTTTCTAGTGTCCAGATTCTTTGGAATGTTGCTGCTCCTTGTGATCTACACATTATAGACAATGTTTAGGAGAGCTAGAGAACCTGATTTGGGTAGACTTCAAGGTGATCCGTTATTTTTTCTTCAGTCATGTTTCTTATGTCTATAAGCTAGAATTATCTGGATTTCAAATGCTTCTCTTGTCTTCAGGGTTATCTACACTTAGCAATCTTATACTAACACACGTTTAAGATTAATTTGACCCAGGAAGCACAGTGTATTACAATATCAAACAAAGGTTCATTAGCCTCTGGGAATAAATTTCATTCTATTTTATATGTGTTAGCCCTATCTATTTCATCCACAAACTGGAACTCAGAAGAGTTCTGTGAGTAATGAGTCTCTGGCTCTTCTGATTTTGATGTTGGAAAATATAAAACAACCAACCAACAGACAAGTGGATCAGGAATATTTAGAATGCAAATCTAAATTTCTTACCAGGGCTCTCGGATGTTATCTTAGTGTCTAATAGGATCACTTCAGTTCATACTGTTCTTTAGATTCATTGTTAGGATGAATTCATGTTAGAAAGGCTAGGTTATATGGAAGGGTAAAAACTCACTGTCCGAAGAGAGAAAGAGAAAAAAAAGTAAACCAACATTTTCTAAACACCAAGTGAGAACTTAAACAATTTATCTTCTAAAGATACTCTATTCAATATTCTACCCTTGTGCTATTTTAATATGGCCATTAAAGTAAGTGTGCCCCTTGTTTAGTCACCCAGAGAACAACCTTCACATGGCATCCTCTGGGTACAGAGCAGTGTCATAATGAATCTCTTCCTCCCCATTAATGTCTTTTGCTAAATGTATAAAACATTTTATTTCTCATTAATGTCATTTATTAAATTAAAAAAAAACCTGAATGCATATATTTTTATTAAAACCAGTGGGATCCTAAATTCACTTAAAAAGTTTTGCTAAGATATATGCTGCACATTTTTATCACTATACCCTAATCATAGCAATGCAGAAATAGTTTCACTTGACAATATCAAAACAAATTGTGCAAAGGGGACAAAAAACTGGAGAGTGAACTCTGAGGAGCCCAGATTCCCTCCTCTACATCTTCCAGTAAGCAGAGGTCTGGTGCAAAAACACCACTGGAAGGAAATTTTTAAATTGCCCCTTCACCAAGTTGAGTACACCAGGCTGCCTTGTTCCATGTATGTCCACACAGGAAGGTACATTGATCCATCATTAATTTGTCAGTTGTCACCCCATTTTCAGTATTTGGCCCAATCATCTGCTACCTGCCCCCTTTGCCCTTTCCAAAAACTACCTCAATAGGTCAGGATTTCTGCTAGCCCCAGATCTTGGCATCCTCGGATTCTCTTGGATTGCAATTATTACAGTTATAATTAGGTGTATAATGTTTACATTCTCAACTATAGAGTAAGCTTCAAGAATACAGGGCCAAATCTGGTTTGTTCAGCATAGCATTTGGCACATTGAGATTCTGAATACATATATGTTGACTGACTGACATGCACTAGAAGAGCAAACTGGTTAACTTCTTGTTCACCTGTACACTGTCCTCAAATTCATGGTTGGTTTGTAGTGCCATCCCTTCAGGATGGTATCATCCCACCTTGTTGAGGAGTGGAGAATGCTAGCAGATGATGGGGGATCTGACCTCCAAAGCCTAGAGAAGGGTGGTGACAAACAACCACGTGGGGGAAAAATCTTCACTCCTACTATGGAAAAGATTTAGACTGTTTTCTCCCCAGAGCTTCCTTTACATTTCCATACTTCTCTTTATGATTTTGTATCTCAACTGACTTGGAATTTGTCCTAATTGCTTCTATGTCAGGGCCTGACTGAGAATTCATGAAGAGGCAGAAAAGGTGAATTTGACATCTCTAGTGGTGTATCCATAAGTTCTAAATGTAACCATGCCCCAATTCCAATTTTGCTTAAATGAACAAAGTTCTTGTAAGGAATCAATGTTTTCTGGGAACTCAGCTTCATTTTTCAGTCTCCTGTAGACAGGTCTTATCAATCCCAGCTTGATATGCACCCAAAATAGGACAATGGGCCAATTTTTAGACTTATTTTCTGTCTTTAAAGGTTTTTTAGATTTAACAGCATTATAACTTTTAGAACAGTTTTCTTCGTCACTTTTAAAAAAATTTTATCCTTTAGAATTGAAAATCCTGCTGCATTTCAGACCTTCTTATAGCTGCATTGATTAGTCTTCTAGGAAGCACAGCTGTGGCAATAATCCCGTCTCTGCATCTTTGCAAGCAGGAGGGAAGGCAGGAGATAAGAGTTGCCACAGGGAGTCTATATTTAATCTACAACTGGCTTATCCAAGTGTCTTATTGCTCCCCGAGGGTCTCACCACATGCACTATTATGAGAAAAAAATGATAGAGAAGGAAGGAAGGAAAAGTTCACCCAAGATTGGTCTTCAACTAATTAATTCATTTCAGAATTGGCACAGGAGAAGTTTTTGCTTTGCTAGTGAGGCAGACTCTGAGAAAGCTAGACCTTCTCTGTACCAGCACAGCTTACCTTTCTGGCTTTGCCCTGTGGCTGCTGCTGGGGGATGGCTGAGCTTTTTCTTGGCAACAATCATTAAGGCTGCTGGGAGGCATCTGTAAACGGTAACGTCAGTAGCTCCATCAAGGAAACCCCGCCGACCTATGCTGCAGATTTTTATGGGCATTCACACAGTGGGATAAAGTGGGTATTTGAGACAATTATAAAATCAATTACAAAATAAGTAAATACATAAATAATTAAAACCAAACAAAGTAAATAAATATTCAGCTTCAAAGGGGGAAATAGAGGAAAGCTACTCTGTCATTCTGTTTCATTCAAGGTTACTAGAGTGATTAACTTATTGACATCAAATCTGAAACATGTCTGACTTTGCAAGTCCTCTATCATCTGGCCCCTAAATCTTTACACATTTCAAAATGAAACCTCAGTTCAATGTCATTGTTGTGAGATCAGACCACATTCGTACCTACTTGAGAATCTGTGTGCTATTACCTTCTCCTAGAATGGCCTTCTTCCTGTGTGTGTCTATTTTAATTTTTAAAGAATGAACTCAAATACACTTCTTCCGTAAAACTTACATTGACTTACAGTCCTACCATCTCTGAAAACTTTAGCATATATTATTGTTATTATATCACAAAATTGGAATGCAGTGGGTGGGGAGGTTGGAAACCAGTTAGAAGAAGACTAAGGTCGGTTAGGACTGTACAATTAGTATGTTCATCCTGATTCACAAGACACTACATGACTGCTTATGAACAGCAAAGGATTAAATGAGATATTGGTTCCTTTCTTTTCTAAGACAGTCACCAACAATTATGATTTATCTATTTTTTTAGGCTATGTTTATAATTTATTCCCATACAACAAAGGTAAGACATCATCAAAATCATTGAATAACACTTCTCATGGAAGCTAAAACTTAACCACCATCTCCCTTCAGTCCCAGGAGAGGCTGCAGGAAACAGACAATAGAGCTCTTCTTAGGAGACAGCAGAAGCTAAACAAAATGCACAGTTAACACTTCAAGGTATAGAATTCACAAAATATAGGAAGCGACCAAGGCAATGGATTCTTTCACGGAAGTCACTGGAACTTCCTTGCTATTTTGTAGGCAGGGATGATGCATACCTGCAAAGTGAGGGGCCAGTACACTGGATGAAGCAAATCTGAGAAGACTGCTAGAAATTAGGGTTGAGAGAGTGGAATACCTTTCCTCTTGCTGAAATGCAAAAGGTTCATGAAAGTTGGGCTAAGAGCTCAACATGATACCGCTCACCTCCCCTTCAGTGCAGTTTGGGACAGTTGTTTGAAATTGTACACTGTTTAGGATGCTGACTTGGGAAATCTATTTGCAGAAGACAACCCAGTAAGACATCAGTGAAACTGAGCCTCTGCCTTTTTCTCTGGGTATAAGGACAAAGTCCTATTTTTCAGTATACAAGGAGAAAGTATCTCCAGCACTCTGAAAACTAAACTAAAAACACCAGTATGTTTGGCTAATGCTATTTACTTGGCCAATGCTATTTATTTGGCCAAACTAAACTAAAAATGCCAGTATGTTTGGCTAATGCTATTTATTTGGCCAATCTAATCTCATGTTATGTAATTTAGACCCAGATGTTCACCCACCAAATTCAGTATGAGCAGGTTTTGTTAGTTTTCAGAAGCAAATAAGTTAATAGATAGAATTTTCTCAAGTTTCAGTTTTTCTTCCATAAATATTAGTTGCATATTTGATGTCTGTCATAACTGGTCTTACTAGCAAAAAAAAAACCAAACATTGAAAATAGCTAACTGATCACACTTAGATTTATATAATTTAATGAATAAACATAATATGATTAGCTTCTGATTGATGGTTCGTAAGACAGAATAGTAATCACCAAAAGGAATACCATAGACTTTGCTGATGATCCAATTTGAAAATTAATGCCCAGAATTTTTATCAGGTGTATATAATTTAGATGTTCACATTTGCTAAGCATTATTTAGAAACAGAGACCAGAATATTTTGTGAATATGCTTGTGTGTAGATAAAATCTGAGCCAATATCCGTTTCTTCTCCCCAGCTACTATACTGCCAAAACTCTTCAATATCACAGTCACCGTCATTAACCAAAACAAAAATTTATTTGGCCACATACTGTGCCTATCATACAGAACACCTGGTCTTACTCTAAAATGGATCTCCTCAAACTTCTTTTTTACTTTTCTTTTAGCATCACTCACTGAATCATGTTTCCTAGTCTTTTTCAAGTGCCTCTTCTGTAGTTTTTTGTTTGTTTGAAAATAATACAAAGGTAGTCATCACTAAAGTATCTCTTTCAATTTCCCCCCAAATCTTGTATTTTTAAATAGAGAAAATATAGAATTAAGTAAAAGGAGAAAGAGTATGCTTGCCTGTGTGGGTAAAGGTGTTTGGTGTTTCTATGATCTTCTCACATACATAATTGTGCTTGCACCATTGGCCGCTCCCTTACCAAACACCTCTTGCCTTTGGTTTCCATGGGTTTCTGTTCATTTGCTCACACATCTCTGGATGTGCCTTTTTGTTTTTGTTGTTCTTGTCTTCTTTTTTACCCAAGTAGTACATACAAGAATTTCCTACTTCTTTCCCTAAGTCCCCTTCCCTTTTCAATATACACTCTCTTATTAGGTTATCAAATGTATTCTCATGCCTTATATTACCCGTTATTATGTTAATGATACTCACCTTCATACATCTAGCCTCAGATCCTGAGCCTGTTTATTCAGTATTTTATTTTATTTTATTTTAATGTTATGTTAGTCCTCATACAGTACATCATTAGTTTTTGATGTTTATTCAACATTTAAACATTTCATCTAGCACCACATCCTACACAATAAGTATTTTCTGACCATGGGACTAAAGTAGGATCCACCTGTTATTCATTCACAAATACTCTCTACTTTTCCTTTGTAGCAATCAACATACTCAGGATTATGTAATTAATTAAAAACAGAGTAAAATAGTTCTCTAATGTATGGTTATTCACAGCTTTCTCCCTTCTCATCTCCTTTTACACACCAAAGCAAATTCCATTTTTGCTTGTTCATCACCTTCTAAACTTGCATTCTGCTGATTGTAGAATTTGGTGAAGTGGAGAATTGGAGAAGTAGGTGAAGCAAGCTTGATTTATATTGCAGAGAGCAGACTTACTCTAGGGAAAGGAAATGAAATTTATTGCCACTGAGAGTGAGGGAGGCATATTTCAAGGCAGACTGTTGGGTTGGAGATAGTTTTGGGGGGAGTTTGCAATGGGAAGAGATTTTAGAAACTCTGCCATATATGGGAGTTAATGAGAATGAGACAAGGTGGCTTAGTTTTCTTTGAATCCTAATTTATTTATTTGTTTCATGTTTTTCTTTTCCACTCAAGTATAAGGTTACATGAATGGAGAAACAATGCTTATCCTTCTCAATGCTGTATTACCACCAGTACCTTTCAAGTCTTAAATTATTGGAGGTGCCTGATCAACATTTCCTGATTGATAGTTAACTATCTGAATGCGTATTTCTAAGTTACTCAATGAGTTATAGCCAAGCTTCAGGATATGCTGTGAAGACACAGATAAAATAGGGTAAGAGTTTTGACTCCTTGAAGTGAGGTTATACATATATAACCTAACCAGATTTTGATAAAGGTTTAGATTGAGTGACATTATTTTCAAAACTTTAAGAATTGAGTGAATTTGTGCAAGGATCATCAAAGAAACCTTCTCAGAAAGGATAAAAGATAAATTTAGAAGACCAGAAGAAGCGGAATAAAAGAAAAAAATTTTAAGACATTCCTTAAAGAGAAGGCATTTTATATATTACTTTACCAGTTTATACTTCTTTGTGTTCAACATGTTTACAATGTTGGTTAAACCAAAGTCCAAACAGAACTATTAGTCTTAAGTCATACACTACAGGAATTACAGTAGTCCTCCCTTACCCATAGGGGATATGTTCTAAGACCCCAGAGGATGCCTGAAACCATGATAATGGACCCTAAATATACTATGTTTTTCCTACTCATACACACTTAACTAATAACTAATAATAAAAATAGAACAATTATAACATACACTGTCATAAAAGTTATTACACTTATGTGAATGTGGTCTCTTATTGCACTGTACTCACCCTTCTTTTTATAATGATATGAGATGATAAATGCCTATGGGATGAAATAAAGTGAGGTAAATAATGTGGGCATTGTGACCTAGTGTTAGGCTAACCATTGAACTTCTGACTTTTAGTCAGAAGGAAGATCAAGTGCTTTCAGACTGCGGTTGATCATGGATACCATGAAAAATGAAACTGCAGATAAGGGGGCATTACTGAAATAGGATTTTTAGTGTATGACAGATGCCTGTTTAATTTGATTTTATTCAAATTAAATCTCTTTAGGCCTCATTTTCCTTTTGTGGAAAAGAGTGTATCCATAAAGGGCCAGATAGTAAATAGGCTGTTTACTTTTAAGTAAATAGTATAAAGACTTTCTAGACCATATGGTCTCCATTACAACTACTCATCTCTGCCATTTTAGCATGAAAGCAGTTATAGATAACATGTAAAAAACTGGGTGTGGCTGTGTTCCAATAAAACTTTAATTACAAAGGCAAAAAATAAATGAGAAATGGTTTAAAATATTATAAAGTACAATCTACTGTAGTCTCACCCTAATAAGTCTTTAATAAAAGACCTCTGGAAGAACAAACTTATCCCTAACTTAACTGTCTGCCAAAACAAATATCAACAGCCAATAGAAGCACATCCAAGGGGAGGAGCAAGATGATGGAGGATTAGGAGACCTGGATTTCGTCTGGTCCCAGGAATTCAGCTGGATAGGGGTCAAACCATTCTGAACACCTGCGAACTCAACAGGAGATTGAAGAAAAGAATAGCAACAATTCTCTGTACAGAAAAGCAACCACTTTCTGGAAGGTAGGAGGTGTGGAGACGTGAATCTGAGGTGATATTCGGGAGGATAGATGGCAGGGGAGGGGCCTCCGTCGGCCGCTTCTGGCAAGTGATAGAGCAGTGGAGCACAAAATCGGACCTTTTAGAAGTCGGCTCCGCTGAGGGACGTCACTGCAGTGGCTAAGTGGGGGGTGGAACCCTTGCTGGGACAGTGTGGTCTCAGGACCCTCGGGGTCACAGGAAGACCAGGGGTGCCTGACTGCGGCAGAACTTCCAGGTATGGGAGCGGGGATGCCGGCTACAGAGACGGAGCCGAGGAGTGGGCTCTCAGCTTGGGGTTGCCATAAACCATAATCCACGGCACAATCGGGCCACTGCTCCTCCAGCAGGGACCCAGCAAGCGGCAGATCCAGGGAGACTCCCTTTCCTCCCCCGGGAGGAGTGGCGTGGGAGTGCACCGCAGGAATCTGTTGGGTTTGGAGACACCACACAGGGTCGTGTGTCAGAGATAGAAACGCTAGGTCACAGGCCGGGTGAGCACGGAGTGTGGCCGGGGACTGGGGAGACAGGAGTGACTGACTGCTTTTCTCTGGGGGCGCACTGAGGAGTGGGGCCCCCGAGTTCTTGGCTCCTCCAGAGCGGAGATTGGGAGGCTGCCATTTTCACTCTCGTCCTCCAAAGCTGTACCGAGAGCTTGCAGGGAACGAAAGCTCCCAAGACCAAACCCGAGCAGATTACTTAGCCCAGACCTGGCAAGGGTGGGGCAATTCCACCTCCAGCAAAGACATTTGGGAACCATGGCAACAGGCCCCTCCCCCAGATGATCAGCAAGAAGAGCCAGCCAAGACCAAGTTTACCGATCAATGAGAAAGACAGAACTCCAGCACTAGGGGAATACAGCACGTAGAAATCATGACTTTTTCCCCATGATTCTTTAGTCTTTCAAAGTTAATTTTTTTTAACTTGTTTTTTTTTTAATTTTTCTTTTTCCCTTTTTCAACCAACATCTTATCAATCCCTTTTTTAAAAAATCTTTTTTTTTATTTTTCATTTTTAAAGTCATATTCTATCCCTTCATAGTAGTTACCCTTATTTTTGGAATGTATATATAAGTTGTTCTCTCTTTAAACTTTTGGCATACAGTTTCTTCTAACAGATCAAAATATACCCTAAATCTCTAGTGTATGGCTTTGTTCTAGTCTCCTGCCTGATCACATTCTCTCCCTTTTTTTTTTTTTTAAATCCTCTTCTTTCTTTTTTCAACCAATTTCTTCTCTTATCAATTCCTTTTATAAAATCTTTTATAATTTTCACCTTTACGGTCATATTCTATACCTTCATCGTATTAACCCTTATTTTTGTACATATATAAGTTTTTCTTTCTTCAAAATTTTGGGAGGCACTTTCTTCTATCAGACCAAAATATGCCCAAAATCTAGTATGTGGCACTGATCTATGCATCAGCCTGATCATATTTGATCATATTCTGTTTTTTTTGTTTTGTTGTGTTTTTGATTGTTTGTTTTTTATCTTTTCCTTTTTTTTTCTTTTTTCTTTCCCTTTCTTTCCCCCTGGTTTTAGGTCTTCTCTGATTTGTTTAGTGTATATTTTCTGGGGACGTTGTTACCCTGTTAGCATTTTCTTCTCTCATTCATCTATTTTCCACTGGACAAAAGGACAAGATGGAAAAAATCACCTCAAAAAAAAAAAAGAAAAAAAAAAGAGGTAGTACTGACTGCCAGGGACCTAATCAATATGGACATTAGTAAGATGTTGGAACTAGAGTTCAGAATGATGATTTTAAAGATACTAGCTGGGCTTGAAAAAAGTGTGGAAGTTATTAGAGAAACCCTTTCTGGAGAAATAAAAGAACTAAAATCTAACCAAGTCGAAATCAAAAAGGCTACTGAGGAGGTGCAATCAAAACTGGAGGCTCTAACTGCTAGGATAAATGAGGCAGAAGAGAGAATAAGTGATATAGGAGACCAAGTGATGGAAAATAAAGAAGCTGAGAAAAAGAGATAAACAATTACTGGATCACAAGGACAGAATTCGAGAGATAAGTGATACCATAAGATGAAACAACATTAGAATAATTGAGGTCCCAGAAGAAGAAGAAAGAGAGAGAGGGGCAGAAGGTATATTGGAGCAAATTATAGCAGAGAACTTCCCTAATGTGGGGAAGGAAACAGGCATCAAAATGCAGGAGGCACAGAGAACCCCTCTCAAAATCAATAAAAATAGGTCAACACCCTGACATCTAATAGTAATACTTACTAGTCTCAGAGACAAAGAGAAAATCCTGAAAGCAGCTCGGGAGAAGAGATCTGTAACCTACAATGGTGGAAACATTAGATTGGCAACAGACCTGTCCACAGAGACCTGGCAGGCCAGAAAGGACTGGCATGATATATTCAGAGCACTAAATGAGAAAAATATGCAGCCAAGAATACTATATCCAGCTAGGCTGTCATTGAAAATAGAAGGAGAGATAAAAAGTTTCCAGGACAAACAAAAACTAAAGGCATTTGCAAACATGAAACCAGCCCTCCAAGAAATATTGAAAGGGGTCCTCTAGGCCAAGAAAGAGCCTAAAAGTAACATAGACCAAAAAGGAACACAGACAATATACAGTAACAATCACCTTACAGGCATTACATTGGCACTAAATTCATACCTTTCAATAGTTACCCTGAATATAAATGGGCTGAATGCCCAATCAAAAGACACAGGCTATCAGATTGGATAAAAAACAAGACCCATCGATATGCTGTCTGCAAAAGACTCATTTTAGACCCAAAGTCACCTCCAGATTGAAAGTGAGGGGGTGGAAAACCATTTACCATGCTAATGGACACCAAAAGAAAGCTGGGTGGCAATCCTTATATCAGACAAATTAGATTTTAAACCAAAGACTGTAAGAAGAGATGAGGAAGGACACTATATCCTATTAAAGGGTCTATCCAATAAGAAGATCTAACAATTGTAAATATCTATGCCCCTAACATGGGAGCAGCCAATTATATAAGGCAATTAATAACAAAAGCAAAGAAACACATCAACAAGAATACAATAATAGTGGGGGATGTTAACAGCCCCCTCAGTGAAATGGACAGATCATCTAAGCAAAAGATCAACAAGGAAATAAAGACTGTAAATGACACACTGGACCAAATGGACCTCACAGACATATTCAGAACATTCCATCCCAAAGCAACGGAATACACATTCTTCTCTAGTGCCCATGGAACATTCTCCAGAATAGATCACATCCTAGGTCACAAATCAGGTCTCAACTGGTACCAAAAGATTGGGATCATTCCCTGCATATTTTCGGACCACAATGCTTTGAAACTAGAACTCAATCACAAGAGGAAAGTCAGAGAGAACTCAAATATATGGAGGCTAAAGAGCATCCTACTAAAGAATGAATGGGTCAACCAGGAAAGTAAAGAAGCATTAAAGAAATTCATGGAAATGAATGAAAATTAACACAACTGTTCAAAATCTTTGGGATGCAGCAAAGGCAGTTCTAAGAGTGAAGTATATAGCAATACAAGCCTTTCTCAAAAAACAAGAAAGGTCTCAAATACACAACCTAACCCTACACCTAAAGGAGCTGGAGAAAGAACAGCAAATAAAGCCTAAACCCACCAGGAGAAGAGAAATAATAAAGATCAGAGCAGAAATCAATGAAATAGAAACCAAAAGAACAGCAGAACAGATCAACGAAACTAGGAGCTGGTTCTTTGAAAGAATTAACAAGATTGATAAACCCCTGGCCAGACTTATCAAAAAGAAAAGAGAAATGACCCAAATCAATAAAATCATGAATGAAAGAGGAGAGATCACAACCAACACCAAGGAAATACAAACAATTATAAGAACATATTATGAGCAACTCTATGCCAGCAAATTAGATAATCTGGAAGAAATGGATGCATTCCTAGAGATGTATCAACTACCAAAATTGAACCAGGAAGAAATAAAAAACCTGAACATACCTATAATCACTAAGGAAATTGAAGCAGTCATCAAATATCTCCCAACAAACAAAAGCTCAGGGCCAGATGGCTTCCCAGAGGAATTCTACCAAACATTTCAAGAAGAATTAATACCTATTCTCCTGAAACTGTTCCAAAAAATAGAAATGAAGGAAAACTTCCAAACTCATTTTATGAGGCCACCATTACCTTTATCCCCAAACCAAAGACCCCATCAAAAAGGAAAATTACAGACCAATATCCTTGATGAACATCGATGCAAATATTCTCACCAAAATACTAGCCAATAGGATCCAACAGTACATTAAAAGGATTATTCACCACGACCAAGTGGGATTTATCCCTGGGCTGCAAGGTTGGTTCAACATCTGCAAATCAATCAACGTGATACAATACATTAATAAAAGAAAGAATGAGAACCATATGATCCGCTCAATAGATGTAGAAAAAGCATTTGACAAAGGTACAGCATCCTTTCTTGATCAAAACTCTTCAGAGTATAGTGATAGAGGGTACATACCTCAATACCATAAAAGCTATCTATGAAAAACCCACAGCGAATATCATTCTCAATGGGGCAAAACTGAGAGCTTTCCCCCTAAAGTCAGGAACACAGTAGGGATGTCCACTATCACCACTGCTATTCAACATAGTACTAGAAGTCCTAGCCACAGCAGTCAGACAACAAAAAGAAATCAAAGGCATCCAAATTGGCAAAGAAGAAATCAAACTCTCACTCTTTGTAGATGATATGATACTTTAAGTGGAAAACCCAAAAGACTCCACCCCAAAACTGCTAGAGCTCATACAGGAATTCAGTAAAGTGGCAGGATATAAAAATCAGTGCACAGAAATCAGTGGCATTCCTATACACCAACAACCAGACAGAAGAAAGAGAAATGAAAGAGTCGATCCCATTTACAATTGCACCCAAAACCATAAGATACCTAGGAATAAATCTAACCAAGGAGGCAAAGAATCTGTACTCAGAAAACTATAAAATACTCATGAAAGAAATTGAGGAAGACACAAAGAAATGGAAAAATGTTCCATGCTCATGGAAGAAGGACAAATATTGTAAAGATGTCAATGCTACCTAGAGCAGTCTACACATTCAATGCAATCACTATCAAAATACCGTCCACTTTTTTCAAAGAAATGGAACAAATAATCCTAAAATTTGTATGGAACCAGAAGAGACCCCGAAGAGCCAGAGGAATGTTGAAAAAGAAAAGCAAAGCTGGCGGCATCACAATTCCAGACTTCCAGCTCTATTACAAAGCTGTCATCATCAAGACAGTATGGTACTGGCACAAAAACAGACACATAGACCAATGGAACAGAATAGAGAGCCCAGGAATGGACCCCCAACTCTATGGTCAACTAATCTTCGACAAAGCAGGAAAGAATGTCCAATGGAAAAAAAGACAGTCTCTTCAATAAATGGTGTTGGGAAAATTGGACAGCCACATGCAGAAGAATGAAACTGGACCATTTCCTTACACCACACACAAAAATAGACTCCAAATGGTTGAAAGACCTAAACGTGAGACAGGAGTCCATCCAAATCCTAAAGGAGAACACAGGCAGCAAGCTCTTCGACCTCAGTCGCAGCAACTTCTTCCTAGAAACATCACCAAAGGCAAGGGAAACAAGGGCAAAAATGAACTATTGTTATTTCATCAAGATAAAAAGCTTTTGCACAGCAAAAAAACAGTCCACAAAACCAAAAGACAACCGACAGAATGGGAGAAGATATTTGTAAATGACATATCAGATAAAGGGTTAGTATCCCAAATCTATAAAGAACTTACCAAATTCAACACCCAAATAACAAATGATCCAATGAAGAAATGGGCAGAAGACTTGAACAGACGTTTTTCCAAAGAAGACATCCAAATGGCCAACAGACGCATAAAAAATTCTTCAACATTGCTCGGCATCAGGGAAATCCAAATCAAAACCTCAATGAGATACCACCTCACACCAGTCAGAATGGCTAAAATTAACAAGTCAGTAAATGACAGATGTTGGTGGGTATGCGGAGAAAAGGGAACCCTCCTACACTGTTGGTGGGAATGCAAGCTGGTGCAACCACTCTGGGAAACAGTATGGAGGTTCCTCAAAAAGTTGAAAATATAGCTACCCTCTGACCCAGCATTTTCACCACTGGGTATTTACCCCCAAAATACAAATGTAGTGATCTGAAGGGGTACGTGCACCCCAGTGTTTATAGCAGCAATGTCCACAATAGCCAAACCATGGAAAGAGCCAAGATGTCCATCGACAGATGAATAGATAAAGAAGCAGTAGTATATATATATATATATATATATATATATATATATATATATATACACAATGGAATATTATGCAGCCATCAAAAAGAATGTAACCTTGCCATTTGCAATGACGTGGATGGAACTGGAGGGTATAATGCTTAGGAAAAGTCAATCAGAGAAACACATATATTGTATGACCTCACTGATAGGAGGAATTCTTAATCTCAGGAGACAAACTGAAGGTTGCTGGAGTGGTGGGGGTTGGGAGGCATGGGGTGGCTGGGTGATAGACATTGGGGAGGATATGTGCTATGTTGAGTGCTGTGAATTGTGTAAGATTGTTGAATCACAGACCTGTACCTCTGAAACAAATAATACATTGTATGTTAAAAGAAAAAATGAAGAAGATAGCAGGAGGGGAAGAATGAAGGGGGGGATGTCGGAAGGCGAGACAAACCATGAGAGACTATGGACTCTGAGAAACAAACTGAGGATTTTAGAGGGGACAGGTTGGAGGGCTGGGTTAGACTGGTCATGGGTATTAAAGAGGGCATGTTCTGCATGGAGCACTGGGTATTATACGCAAACAATGAATCATGGAACACTACATCAAAAACTAATGATGTAATGTATGTTGATTAACATAACATAAAAAAAAAGAAGCACATCCAAAATCACAGAAATTATAGAATTAGCAGGAAATAACTTTAAAATACCTATTATAAAAAGCCTGAAAAGTTTACAGAAAAACAGGAACATAACGGGAGGGAAATGAAAGACATGAGTTTGGAGTTGCTATATTAATATCAAATAAAATAGGCATCACGACCATGAGTATTAGCACAAAGAGGGATTTTTCATAATGATGAGCCAGCTCAACAGGATGACATGCCAATCATAAACATGAAGGCCTACATATCCAGTAGCAAACTTCAATATACATGAAACCAAAACAGAGATTTTAAAAGGTATAGGCAGGGACGCCTGGGTGGCTCAGTCGGTTAAGCGGCTGCCTTCAGCCCAGGTCATGATCCCAGGGTCCTGGGATCGAGTCCCGCATCGGGCTCCTTGCTCAGTAGGGAGCCTGCAGCTCCCCCTGCTTGTACTCTCACTCACTCTCTCTCGCCTATGCTCTCTCTCTCTCTAGCAAATAAATAAATAAAATCTTTAAAAAAAAAAAAGGTATAGGCAAATTCACAATCATCACTGGGGATTTAAACATCGCTCCGCCCTTGATAAAATGACCAGAAAGAAAAATCAGGAAAGACCTAGGTAATTTGAGCAATGGTGTTAAGCAGAGCTACTTAAATGATATTTGTAGAATAGAGGTGCAGAATTCATATCTTTTCAAATGCTCCAAGAATATTTACCAAGACAGACTACACTAGGTCCCCAAACCTATCTTGGTAGATTTTTAAAGAAATAAAATGATATATGTTGGTTTCCTATCAGAATTAAACTATAATAATAAGATATGGGGGAAATCTCCAATTATTTGAAAACCAACAATAATTAATAATCAGGTCAAAATGAAATCACAAAGAAAATTAGAAAATATTTAAACTTAGTGATAAATTTGTAAGATGACCTAAGCAGTACCTAGAGGCATATTTACAATTTAAAATTTTTCTCTTACAAAAGGAAAAAACAAAATTCTAAAGTCAGTGATGTAAGCTTTTACTTTAAGAAGGTTGAAAGAGAAAAATAGAATAAATTCAAGGTAAAAAATAAAAATAAAGGAAATCAACACAAGAGAAAACTGACAAATAATTGAGAAAATTAACAAAGTCAAAGTTCATTCTTTCAAAAAGATCCGCAAGATTCATAAAATCCTAGCTAAACTGATTAAGAGAGAAAAATATAAATTACAAATACTAATAACAAAAGAGGCTATCACAACAGAGCCTAAAAACATTAACAGGACAATGAGGGAATATTATAAACAATTTTATGCCAACAAATTTACCACTTAGAATAAATATTTTTCTTTCAAATTATTTTCTGTTAAACTAATTCTCCTTTCATTTATGTTTAATCTGCAGTTAAATTCGTTAGGGAGGTGTTAATTTTAATTATATATTTTTATTTCCTAAGTCCTATTTTCCTTTTAAATCTGGATCATTTTTTTAATAGTTTTCTGTTCTCTATAGATATATTTATCCTCCTATTTTATTTATGTAAATATAGTAAACAGTTGTTTAAAGTCTGTGTTTTTGATAATTCTAAATCAATTTTTTTTGCCTTGTTTCTATTGGTCCTCACTCGTGGTATCGATTCCTTGAGAGCAATAAAGCTCATTTCTCTTAGAAAATTATGTTGATTATTTGAAGCCTAGGATGAAGATGAGTTTTTGGGAAGCACTTTTGTCTGTTTTTGGCAACCATATGTTGTGACCATCAGACACATTAATCTAAATCCATGGCTTGAGTTTATTTGGACCACCCAGGAGATATGAATTTGTGTTCTAGTCTCAGCACTACAAATTATAATTTTGAATTCTTAAGGATATTTCTCTTTTCATCTTCTCACGTGCAGGACACTTTGTTTTGTTGTCCCCTGAGTATATGTGCTAAGTGAGGAGTGAGAAACCCTTTTGGTTCACCCTTAAACTGAGAGTAAAGCCCAATGGTATCTAATTTTTTTTCGATGCAGTATGGTGTAATTAGACTCCCTCCTTTGTCGGGGGAGCTTAAACTTTGTCTTCTGTTCCTCATTCCTCTCATTCGATGCATGGGCTTTGAAGTAAGTTTGACTGGTTTTAGATGGCAGCTTCACTAATTACTAACTGTGGTCCTTGGGCAGGATCACCTTTCTGTGCCTCAGTCATTCAGCTGTAAGATTGATAAAACATGTGTCCATTGGATCTGGCTATTATATTAGATAGAAAGTCTATCTAATGTAATATAATTATATAGAAGATTCTGGACATATAAGTAAATATTCAATTAATGGTTAGATAGATACAGTGTTTCCCCCAAAGTGATTTATGGTCTAGCAGGACAGTTGCAAGATGTATATAAATAATTCTAATAAGTCTAATGTGATATGCTCCATAAGTGATACAATGAATCTGTTATAAGAGTTTAAAAGAAAGAAAGGATATTTCACCAAAAATACCACAAAAACTCACAGGAAACGTATTCATTGATATAGGAAAATAGTTGTGTTTTTTCTGTATTAAAATACTATGGAGACAAAAACAGATTAATCACCAGTCTTTTCCCCAGTTCTGTTAAACAGTCCACATAAACAGACAGACATAACACAGATTTACAGGCAAATAGGCCCTCACTCACATATGTATTCCAAACAGTTGCTTTGGACATCTTGTGGCCTGCAGTTTGTTTATTTTGTAGTCTTCGTATCTATGAAAAAAATATGTATAAACAAGAGTTTTGTATCTTCCCCCAAATATGAAGAAAATTTGGACTTTAAGCTTTCAGAAAAGTCATGGACAACTACCTTTCAGTATGTGGAAGAATGCAAATATTTTCTTGTATTATGATTATTATTATTACTTTTGGTCACAGCCTTGAAATTGCCAAGGAATAGTTCTAATGCAGCTCTGACCACAATGCCCTGGATGCCCTCCTCCGGCATCTGCCTTTAATCACAGACAATATGGTTTGTGTTTAGAATTGAATGACTGTCATCATCTAGCACTAATGTTCTCTGTCACAGGGACTTAACAACCCATTTGGGGAACACTCTCAGAGACTTTCAAATTCAATATTCTCTCCAAACTCCTGGCTTTTCATTAACCGTGCCATGTGGGTTTCCAAGGCGTGATGCCCAATGGTATTATTTTTCCAAAGAGGTCACAGGAGAGAAGGTTTTTTGTTGTTCTTTTTTTCAAGTGTATATTTCAGCACATCTAAACATGCAAACTCACCATAGTCCCTATGTAGAAGTCTGTGTTCACAGATAGCCTACATTCAGGACTCAATCTGATTTTACAGTAGAAATTGCACATGCTTTTGGATTGCATAATATGCAATTACCCAGCACATGATTGAACTGAATTACAAACTGTTGTTGATTTTCTGCATGGAGCTTACTTGGCTCTTTGATATATATTTTCTCATTAGCTTTCCCCTGATTTATTTATGATATTGTTATGCATATAAAGGGCAGATTGCTGAAGTTCACATTGCAATGACCGAATTAGCAGTTGAAAAATTCACGGTTATGATGTGCAAATGATTCCCCGAGTGTTCTGAAGGTGTGCTCTAGTCTCCCCTATAACTGTGAAGCTGTCAGCTCTGTCTTTACAACACCTCTCACATCTGTCCTCCCTTTACCTTTCTCATGACCACCACTTCAGAACCTAGTCATCTCTAGCCTGGAAAATTTGCAATATTTTTCTAATCATTCCCATGCATACAGGCTAATCCCCTTGAAGCTCATGCTTCTTAGTGCTGCAAGATTGATCATCCCAAATCACTCTCCTGGTTGTGTTGCTCCCAGATCCAAGAATAAAGATAAGGGGGATGCCTGAGTGGCTCAGTCGATTAAGTGTCTGCCTTCAGCTCAGGTCATGATCTCAGGGTCCTGAGATCGAGCCCCACGTGGGGCTCTCCACTCAGCAGGGAGTCTGCTTCTCCCTCTCACTCTCCCTCTGTGCTCATTCTCTCTCTCTCAAATAAATAAAATCTTTAAAAAAAAGAATAAAGATAAGGAAAAGAAGAGGAAAGAGAAAAGGAAGTAGATGAAGAATGAGGGAAATAAAGAAAAAGGTGAGAGATCAAAGAAGTTTCTTTTTTTTATTTTGAAGATTTTGTTTATTTATTAGAGAGAGAGAAACAGCATGAGAGGGGAGAGGGTCAGAGGGAGAAGCAGGCTCCCCGCTGAGCGGGAGCCTGATATGGGACTTGGTCCCAGGACCCTGGGATCATGACCTGAGCCGAAGGCAGTTGCTTAACCAACTGAGCCACCCAGGCGCCCAGCAAAGAAGTTTCTGTAAGGAGGAAAGAGGGATGCAAATAGGAAGGGAGAAGGGTAGGAAAAGAAAAGAAGGCCAAGAGGAAGGAAAGGCAGCAAAGTTCTGTATAGCTGATTTCTGTCTGGTATCATCCTCCTTTAATAGGACTTGTTTTATGCATTTGGAATAGAGGCCGATGATGGTTTCTGCAGTTACACACTTCAGTGGAACATTTCTATTTAATCTGCCTAACTGGGTACTTTTCCACCTGTGTATCTCTCATCTAAATGAAAGGCTATTGTCACTGCATCCAAGCACAGGACATTATAATTAGGCCAATTTCAAATATTTATGGGAAAAAGAAAGGCATCCTTCTCTTCACCCCTCTCAGTAGGGGCCATTATTGATTGGATGGTGATGAATTAGTGAGATGTGCTGGGAGAATTGGTGGGGGGTGCAGAGGACATGCGTTGTTAGTGCTGATTATGCCACATGCATTTAAAATCCAAGGCATACAATGAGAGAAGAAAGTTATTTAGCAGCTTTAATTTGCCCACAGTCTAAGAAATTGTCTGAGTTAAGATATGGGAGAAAATCAAGAAGAGTTCATCACATATTGAGGGTGAAAGTGATGTTTTGTTCTTTCTTTTTTATGATTCTAAAGGCCAACTTACAAAGAAGAGCCATATAAGCAGCTTTAAAAATTCTGAATTGTAAGATAAAGATTTAGGGCCTCACAAAATCAAATTGGAAAAGTAGAAATCTTAATAACTACCTCTTTTAAAAAATGAAGAAAATGAGGAACCAAAAATTGCATAGGAATTCAGTAATATTCATAGTTATGAAACATATAAAACAATTAAATGTTTGAAAGGAGATCAGCAAACTGTTTCTTTTTGAAAGAAAAGTGATGGGTGAACAAGTTCAGTCATGTGGCTTTACCTATCTTTCCATAAAATCATATTTCAATAATAAAGCTCAAACCAATAATAAGAATATAGAAAAGAACATAGTTCTCTAATTAATGCTACCTTTATTATCTCCATGCTAGTCATGCAGATTCCTCACCATGAGGATTGAAACTGTTTACTTTTTCCTACTATATCTCTATTAGCTCAGGGACAATTATGTAGCAAATACTCAATTATTACTATTTGGATGGATAAATGATTTAATTATATTTGTGAGATGCATTGTTTCCTCACCATTATCAGGGCCAGATGAAATATGGGATCAAATATTTTTGTTATTTATGAGAGTGATTAGCTTAACATCTTTGTTGAAATCTGCTTTTTAAATCCAAAATATATTTGAAAGTAAAAGAGGAGGAAATGTGGGTGCCTGGGTGGCTCAGTCAGTTAAGCGACTGCCTTCGGCTCAGGTCATGATCCTGGAGTCCCGGGATCGAGTCCCGCATCGGTCTCCCTGCTTGGTGGGGAGTCTGCTTCTCCCTCTGACCCTCCCCCCTCTCATTTGCACTCTCTCTCTCTCTCATTCTCAGTCTCTCAAAATAAATAAATAAATCTTAAAAAAAAAACACGTGAAAATCCTTTAAAAAAAAAAGAGGAAATGTATGATTTGGGGAGGGGATGGAATGTATCATTCTTATACAGATTTTTGTAAGGGAGCAAACTTTGGTATTAGGGCTGGACCACAGTAAATCTTAAGATATAAATGATCTATTGGGCGCCTGGGTGGCTCAGTCGTTAAGCATCTGCCTTCAGCTCAGGTCATGATCCCTGGGTCCTGAGATAGAGCCCCGCGTTGGGCTCCCTGCTCAGCAGGGAGTCTGCTTCCTCCTCTCCCTCTGCCACTCCCCCTGCTTGTGCTCTCTTTCTGTCACTCTCCTTGTGCCAATTAAATAAATAAAATCTTTAAAAAATTTTTATAAAAAATATATAAACGATCTATTGATTGTAATTTAAGACTAAAATGTCAGCCCTTCTATAGGTGAATAAATAAATGGTAGAACATCTATACAATGGAATATTACTCAGTGACTATAAGAAATTAACTTTTGGGCACCTGGGTGGCTCAGTTGGTTAAGCGACTGCCTTTCGGCTCAGGTCATGATCCTGGAGTCCTGGGATTGAGTCCTGCGTTGGGCTCCCTGCTTAGCAGGGAGTCTGCTTCTCCCTCTGGCCCTCCCCCATCTCATGCTCTCTCTATCTCATTCACTCTCTCAAATAAATAAATAAAATCTTTAAAAAAAAAAAAGAAATGAACTATCAAGCCATGGAAAAACATGGAAGAAACTTAAATTCAGATTGCCAAGTGAAAGAAGCCAGTGTGAAGACTACATACTGTGTAATTCTAACTATAAGATAGTCTAGAAACAGCACAACCATGAAGATAGAAAAAAAAAGATCAGTGGTTGCCAGGGTTTGGGGAGGGAACTTGTGCCAGTACCGCCTGTGACCAGTAGGTGCCCAAACATTTCTTTTCCCCTGGATGGGCACTACATTACTAACTCAGAGTCAGTTGAGTTTGTGCTAAGTCCTAACTATACCAGTTGTAATCCATAACCGCAAGTCTTAAAAAAGTTCTGTCTGACTAATTGTGGGAGAGACACTGTAAGAAAAGAAAACAATTTAGTCACCTTATAAGCGTTCTCTCCATTTTAAAGGAATTAGCACTGGTAATTGTCAATAATGAATAATGAGTGTGGTATACACAAAAAGAAAATGACAGAACTCTGGTCAGAAAGCTCACAAAAAGTCTTTGGCTGTACATTGAAAAATTAGCAAATGAATACCAGTGCATTTACTTAAAATGTGCAAGGAATACAAGTATCTTCTCCAGGATTCCCAGTTTATCTCAACTTTCTCTACTATTTAACCAAATATAGGTTTCAAATATGCTGGATAAGAAAACTTCTATTACATATTGATATCTTAATATTTATTTTAGAGAACAAAGCCAAACAAAATACCTATAACATACGTGTATGTGTGTCGGGGGAGGGTAGGTGGCTGATATTTGGGCAGGGTACATTTATCAGCTTTCTGCCTTATTTTCCAGAGGAAATGAAAGCATACAGATTATGTTTCTTAGCCAAAGATATTACCACTTGCTCAGTGATAGGCACTAAAAATGAAGGCAAGATTAATAAGAAATGGCATCTATAATAGTGGCTTTTCCATCTGTGGTCAACAAAATTCTAGGAAATCTTTGGAGCTTTCTTGGGGACTGCGGTGGGAGGCAGAAAGAATAGAGAACTTGTGCAGGATGCTGAGCACCTGACATCTACTATAACAAAACAGCTCCATTTACTTGTTTTATTGTAAGCATATTTATTTACTTGTTTTAGTTGTAAGCATATGATTTCTGTTCAAATCAATGCTTTCTTGGCTAGACAAATAATTAGAAAACTGTTGGTCTAGAGATTATGCTTTGAAAATTCAAGCTAATATATTAATGGCATATGTCACAAAATCAAATGTGGGAACAACCATGTAGAAAAATGAAAAGAACAGTGTGAGATAATGATAATAAAAGGGGGATAAAGGTGAAAAATGTTAAGTGGATTTTGCAAATGTATACTGAAGAAAAAATATTGCAGAAAAACAGGTCTTTTAACAAATGAGAACGGTCACTGAAAAGCAATCATTTCAAAATTGTTGAGATATTAGACTCACTTAAATCAATTTAATAATAACATAAAGGAAAGTTAAATTTCATCCATTGGAAGGATTTTTTAAAATGTATTTGATTATATACTTGGGGAAATTTATACCTGTGTAATTCCATATCACATCATTTTTATATAAACAATGAAATTTGATTGCAATTTTATATATGTATAAACAATGAAATTAATCATTTAAAATTTATCGATTTTTTTAAATTTAAGGGAGATCAAAAGATATCCTTCAGAATAAAGAAAAAATATGTTTGAAGTGTATTGAAAGTGGCAGTAGTGCAATAAGGGCAGGAAATATAAGATATATCCCAACTTTTAGATTCAAAGACATTTAAGGTTAGGGTGAAGCAATATTGAATATATTCCACATTGTCTTTTGGATCATGTTCAAACTTTTAGCTTCACATTTGGTTTTCCACTGACTGATCTAACATTTATTCTTTGCTCTTACTGATTAATAGTTATTAAATACTCACTATATGCAGGGCAATGTATGGAATGATACCCATGTTTATCTTGAAGCTTTCACTTACGTTATCCATTTTCGTTAAAATGTGTGCCACTTTCTCCTTTGTCAACTCAAATTCTATTAATTCTTTAACATCTGTCTCAGGTCTTGTTCCATGGAGCTCTCTCAGGAAACTCAGGACCAAGGAAGAGTTCCCCTCCTTCTAAATTCCTAAAACAATTAAAACGTGACTGTTAAACTATATGCTTGATTATGTTATTTCATGTTG
The DNA here is from genome assembly GCF_037043125.1 of Eumetopias jubatus. Lineage (NCBI taxonomy): Eukaryota > Metazoa > Chordata > Mammalia > Carnivora > Otariidae > Eumetopias > Eumetopias jubatus. The sequence continues at coordinate 32,282,774 of NW_028274822.1, forward strand.
TCTTGCAATTCTATTTATATGTCTTATCTCCAGTTGAGTTTTAAGTATTTGCTTATGGATAAATATTTGTTGACTGATGAATGAATTATAATGCTTTGAGATTAAGGTTTTTGTCTATTCTTTTCTATTTTTTTTCCAAAAACTACTATATAAGTTGGCAGTCACATAGTATCAAATAAATGTAGGTTGATTTTTAATTAAATAATTAGTGGAATTAAATGGCTTTTTCAAGTTAGAAAAATTACACTTTTAAAACCACTTTCACATCTTTTATTTTTATTCTCAATGGTATTATAATAGGAAGCCTTTTTTCTGGTGTGTAGAGAAGAATAGTTTACATCCACCCAGTGTGTCCATGTCAAGTAGTACCTGACCAGTACCTACAGATCCTGATTTCCAGTCACACAATTTTAAGATGATGAAGGAAAATCACTAAGGTTTAAACTCTGGGAAACACGTCAACTTTCTTAAAAAATATAGCAAATATCTGCTTTTAAATTTTCTTCTTTAATCCTTTCTCTTCTTTATGCCCCCCCCAAGTTAACATTCACTGTCAGAAAAATTTGTCCAAGAATATATATATAGAACATAGAATATATATATAAGAATATATGTGTGTGTGTGTGTGTGTGTGTGTGTGTGTATATAGTAACTAAGGAAGTCCAGAAAAGTTAGTCCAAGCATATATACATATATGTGTATATATAGAATATAGAATATATATAAGAATATATAAATATATGTGTGTGTGTGTGTGTGTGTGTGTGTGTATACAGTAACTAAGGAAGTCCAGACATAACAAAGGTTTCTGACTTTCCACTATTAACCATCACTTCTGAAGCTTGGTACTTCCTTAATTGTCCACCTTTCTTTAGATTTTAATGTCATCCTTTCTGTATATTTTTACTTCATCTATTTGGGTTGTAACCTTCTTCATGACAGGGATGGAATCATATTCACTCCTGTGCCCCTCACAGCCTCTAGCATAGTCTCTTCAGCAGGGTAGGGTGTCTGCTAAAAACAAATACATGTCTGCTAGAAACAAAAATTATACATATGTATGTAAATATTAAACTCTGTGCTAGGTGATGGAAATACTAGGGTGACAAAGAAAGGCAAAGTTCTTCCCACATGGAACTCACATTCAAGTGGATATAAAAGACACAAATAAATAAATAGATGAATTGGTAAATAACTTCTATTTGTAGTAAATTCTATGGAAGAGACAAACAAGGTATTGAAGGAGTGTTTGACAGTGGGCCAGCTTCGATCTGGCAGTTGAAGTTCTCTCTGAGAAGGGAATGGTGATATAAAACATACACTACCATGATGATCCCCTTCAGTCAAGAACATGGAGCCGAGCTCACCTGGCACAGAGTATAGTGTAGGTATAGGCGTTGAGGATGCCGAACCAAAGAAGGACCTAGTGACTGGGTGTGGGAAAGGGTGCAGGAGTTGGCAGATGAGGCTGAAGAAATAGAGGCCAGATTATGTAGGGCCTTGTGGGCTTGGGAAAGTGAGTAGCTTTTATTGTAAAGGTCATGGAAAGCCTTGAGAAGTGTTAGGCAGAGGAATGACCTCCTTGAGTGTCTGTTATTTTTCAAGATGACCGGATGCTGTGGGAAGTACTGATAGGAGGAAAAAAGGTGTGGCTGTCTCATGGCACTCCTCTTTGGTCTCTGATAACATCTCTGGCTATTGATCCCTTGTACCTCATGCTTACACATGGGTTTCTCTATGTTTTGCCTTCATGCCAATGTTGTTTTTCTCTCTTCATGCATTATCCCTTGAAAATTCCACCTAGTGTCATGGTTTCAACACTCACTGGTAGCGTAATGATTTCTAAATCTAAATCTCCTAGACAGAGATTCTCCTGTCTTCTGTCATATACATCTGCTTTCCACCTGAACATATTCATTTAGATATCTATGAATGGCTAAAATTCAGATGTCCAGAATAGAATTAATTCTTTCATCTTCCTTCACCTGGCTTTTTCTCATTTATTTTCTATCCTAATTTCTGGACACTGAAATAGGAATTATCAGTCCAAGGCCAAACTGAAATTCATTTGGACTTCACTCTCCCACCATATATAATAAATCATGAATTTCAATGTTTCTCCTAAATTCTTCTTGAGTCCCTTTGCTTTTCTTCAGTCCTACCATAGCAGTTCTGGCTCGGGCACTCACTGTCTGTCTTTGGTCTCATTGGCATTCGTGCTTTATTCATGTTCCCTTTGCATTTTTACTTGACCTCATCAAGCATATCGATAGCAAACCTTCTAAGCTTTCAAAATTCAACTTTGAAAACAAATCTCAAGCAGAAGGAATCCACAAAGCAATTCGAGATGTTTTCAGAGGCAGTGGAGGAGTTTCTAGAGTCATCAGCTGTTCACCAGAGGGTCTCCTGAATATCTCCCTCTTCCTTATGTCCCTCACTGCCTTTGTGTGAGCTCGCATCTTCTCTCTCCCACCAGACTTGGCAGAGTCATTTGGTATATCTACTGAATCCATTCATTCTATTTCCAATCCATTCTCCGCAGCAGTCTTTTTAATAAATAAATTTGATTACATCAACCCTTTGTTTAAAATCTTATTTTATGGCCTCTTCTTTTCTTTCTTTTTTTCTTTTCTTTTTTTTTTTTTAATGGTTTCGGGTCCAAACACCTTAACTTGTCTCTAGGACAAGCTTTATCTAGTAATCCAGCCTTGGATTCTGACTCTCCTGTCTTCCATTGTTCTCTTCTTTTAAACCACACCAGAGGCCCAGCTTTACCTGAATCCTCATGCTGATTCATTCATTTCAGGATAGGCATAAATGCTCTCATTCTGTAATTCTCAAACTCAATTATATTTCAAGAACAACTCAAATGTAACTTCCACTGTGGAGCACTTCCCTTCAACACAGGATGTATCCACTGCCATAGAATCATAAAGAACAACCAACACTGGATAGCATTGTTCACCCTTCATTGCCTTATAGAATTACAATTAGACCATGGGCTATTTAAAGCCAAGGACCATGCTGTTTTTTATACTTTCATAGTGCATAGCAGTGTTTTAGCATTTTAAAAGTGTGTAACATGTGTTTGTGGAATGAATGAGTAAGTGAATAGAAGAACGAATGAATAAAGATGACTGCAATCATAGGATTAAGAATAAATATAACATGATTTGGTTAAAAAGGATAGAACAAATAATGAGAATAGTATAAATGAGATTCATTACATGAGCAAATCCCTATCAGTGGTGAAAATCAAGACCAAGATAAAAGCAAATCAGCCAGAAAGAATTTCATACTTTCACCAGGTAAGAAAAAACAGTTGTGGGGTAGAAATATCAAGTTGATCTCACAGAAAGGTTATAATATGTGACTTAAAGGCAGAAATTACAGATACTTTGGGAAAAAAGCAAAATATGAGACTAGAGAAAAGGAATGTGAAGAAATATGCCAACTTATAGATATGAGGCAGTTGTAAAGAAACATTCAAGGGAGTCATAGAAAATGCCACAAGGACTACTTCAAGCCAGAGTTAAACTTTTTTTGGAACTTGAGTGTGGGATAAGGGAAGATACTTCAGACACCTGAATTACAGGAGTTTAAATTTGAGCCATTTTAAAAAAATAACATAAGCCAATTTTGATTAGGATATTTCAGGGAGTAATTTTTTCTATGTCTCTACTAAGATGCAAGCCTGTTTCTAGCCTTGGTTGGCACTCCTGTTTCCAAAAAAGACCTGTGTAGAGTGAAATTTGGCTTAACTTTTTCAAAATTATTTTTGTTTAAAAAAAATCACAACTTACAGAAAAGTTTCAGTTACAGTACAAGAAAAGGTTTTAATTTTCCTACACATTATTTTTTAAAGATTTTATTTATTTGAGAGAGAGAATGAGAGAGAGCGCACATGAGAGGGGGGAGGGGCAGAGGGAGAAGCAGACTCCCTGCTGAGCAGGGAGCCTGATGTGGGACTCGATCCCGGGACTCCAGGATCATGACCTGAGCCTAAGGCAGTCGCTTAACCAACTGAGCCACCCAGGCACCCTTTCCTACACATTTTGATAGTAAGTTAACAAATCGATATGCCATCCCCCTAAAATATTTTAGTGTCTAGTTCCTGTAGATGAGGTCATCCTCCCATAGAGTATTTGATATCAGAAATTAGCATTGATAACATTTTTGCCATCTACTCCTCAGATCTATTCAAATTTTTCCAGTTGCCCCAGTAATGTTCTCCCTGGAAAAAAAATGATCCATTCAGAATCATGAGCCCAGTAGTTGTTACATCTCTTTAATCTGCATTAATTTGCAGGAGTTCTTTCTGTTTGTTTGACTTTTTGGATCTTGATGCTTTTGAAGATTATTTTTGATGCTGTTTTGTAAAATGGTCCTCAGCTTAAGTTTGTATGAAGTTTCCCTGTATTTGGATTCAAGTTCTGCTTTCTTAGCAGGAAAATCACTGTGGTGTTGCCAATTTCCCGTTGTCACCCAATCAAATGGTGATATTTGTCCCATAACTTCATAATCACTTAATTAAGGTGATGTCATCCAGGCTTCTCCAAGTAAAGATACTTTTTTCCCTTTTGCAGTTCATAAGTATTCTGTGAGATGCTACTTTGTAACAGTATATTCTGTTCTTCATAAAATTTCACATTTATTTTTTATTTATATCTGAATGCATTCATGGTTTATGATTTTATTATTGAGACCATCAGCATCAACATTACCTGAGAACTTCTTGGAAATGCAGACAAATGCCCAGGCCCAGTTTCAGATTTACCTAATTTGAAACTCTGGTGGTAGAACCCAGTCATCTATGTTTTAATTGTCCCTATAGGTGGTTGTGATGCATGCAAAGGTTTAAGAACCACTGGAATACTGGATCTCAACCCAGTACACTGAAATCCAGTATATTAAAAATCACCTGTAGGAACTTTTAAAAACTGCCAATTATTTAGTCTCACCCCTAACGATTAGATAAAATTGTTATGGGATGGGGCCTCGTCATCAATATTTTTTTTGTTTCCTAAAATTATTCTAATGTGCAGCCAGGTTTTAAAACCACTGGAGAAGTTTATCTGAGACAGTGGTTCTCAAACTTGGCTCCCCATTTTAATCATCTAGGGAGTTTTAAAAAGTACAAATTCCCGGGTCTCACCCATAGAGATTCTAATTTAATTAATCTGGAATGCAGGATGAGCATCCTAATTTAAAAATATTATAATCACCTGGAGAATTCGCAAACCTGCTGATGCCTAGTGTAGATCTATACTAATTAAATCAGAACTCTAATAGGATCCAGCATCAGTAGTTTTAAAAATTCCTCAGTGGATTACAACACATAACAAGTTGAGAACCAGTACTCTAGTTCCTTCTACTCCTTACAGGGCACTATTCCATAACAAGGCTACTTTTTTATAATAATAAAAAAATAATAAAACTATCCCTTATTGAAGCTGTAATGTGTGCTAGCATCGTGCTAAGAACTCCCTGCAATTTGTGGTATTTCCATACTGTACAGATGAGGAAATTGAGACTTAGGGCAAAGAATTACCTTTCCCCAATTCACACAACCAGTAAGTGGGAAAGCAAACACTCAAACTTAGCCTCTGTGACTCCAGAACATTTACTCTAAGCCATTACACTTCATCTCTTCCCACTCCTTCTGAGTGAATCTTGCCTTTTGTGGGCCCATTTATTTCATTTAACAAACATGCCTTGATTATAACAGGCATTGTATTAAGTGTCAGGCATGCAGAAATTTAAAAAAATAACATGCATGGAAGTCCTTGGACTTTCAGAAGTCCAAGGAGCTGCTCTTTAAATGGGAGGAGTCCTGGGTTGGGTGGCATATTACATCTAATAGCACAACGTGACTTGATAAGGAAGAACAGAGTAAAATGGGTCATGATTTGGAGTCAGGCAGAAATTGCCTGAGTCCTACCTTTGCCAATATCTATCTGATTTCTTTGCCTATAAATGGCAAAATAATAACCATCACCAAGGATTTGGGCTGTGAGATTTAAATGTTTGAAAAATAGCTAATTTTCATGCCTGGCATGTAGAAGATGCTTATCAAGTTAAATTAACATGGCTCTAAGTCTTCTTTTATGAAACTGCTTTCTCACTGATGTAAGGTAGATCAAGGACAGGAGCAACAGACATTTGTATAAACTTAAGCATCCTTCTCAGACCAGCGGCACTCGTATCACCTAAGAGATTGTTAGAAATGCAGACTCTTGAGTTCCACCCCAGATTTTGTGGTCCAGCAGGAACCCCAGGTGATTTGTATGTGCATTAAAGTTTAAGCAGGTATCCTGGCAAATCCCTGATAGAATGAAACACATATTGGTTAAATTTTGATGGGAAATGCAGGGAGATTGGTAGTTGGGGATGCGGTGTAACAGGGGACAGAGTTTAGAAAGATTTCAGAAAAGAAAATTTAAGCCTCAGTTATACAGGGTTAACCTAAAAGCCTGCCCTAAGCCACCATCTTCTTTTTCACAGAATCTGGCTATAGATTTTACATTTTTTTTTTCAAATTACTATCAAGTTAATGATATTCCAGCCCAGTTCTACGTAGTGACTCATGTTGACTGGTTACCGAGTGTTTTTCTCTAAACTTTTGAAGTTACGTTGATGTTTGTTTTCAGGCTAGAACTTTGTTCTTTCCTCCTAAGATGAAGTGTTTGAGGAGGAAATGAACTAGTCAGGTATTTGTATCTCTAAGGTGGGGATAGTTTAGCGGTAACAGAGTGCACATCGTTAAAGAAATTGTATACCATCCTGGAGCCATATTCTTGTGATGGAAAAGAAAATGTCATCCAGTCTCATGATAATGACTGTCATAAATAAGGGAAATGGAATGACAAGGACAATTAACCCACACTCTTCATAATGGTAAGTGGTTCTTCTTGGGTAAGGTTGTTTTATGTCTATAGGCTATCTTGTACACATTCAGGGTACACTCTCCAGTGATTGTAATTATGAAAATCCTAGCATTGTGTTTGCAACTACTTGAAATTTTTATTGCTCTTGCTCCAATTACATCAATTGCGTTGTGTGTGCTTTTTTTTTTTTCAATTGACATTAAAGGTTGCTCTTTGTAGAACATTTGTGGGGGAAAAAGGGTTGTGGGGAAAAGAGAATGTCATCAGAGAAGAACTGCAAAATAACACCATGAAAAGGATAGCATATTGTAAGAGGTGCTGATATGGTAGATGGTCCTTATTCAATGAAGAGTGAATCTAGGCCTAACGACCAGATGGCAGAGCTGAACACAGAAATTCCATATGTGTGATGGCAGCGAGGGACGGCCATTGACATACTTGCTTTTCCAGCCAAATGCCTCGGCAGATGCAGAGTTTTACACTTTAACATTGCAATATGGCACTAAAACCCATGAGAAGAGTTAGATGCAAGATTGAAAGCTGATTTAAAGTGGCAGAGTTTAAATCAGATCCTATCCTATCAGGGTAAAAGCTATGAGCAGAAAGTAAGGGGAGATTAGCCCTCTCTTTCTGCAATTGTACTTTGGATCTGCTGGTCTCGTCAGGTTTTCTAAAGAGGAGCTAAACCTGGTCATATTAGTTATAGGCTTCTTCATATCCCCAAGCTTTTCTTAAAAAATAAAATAAATAAATAAAGTAAAATAAAAAATCAAGTTTCAGAAATGGATTATTAAAGGAAAGCAGCATTAATGTGCTCTGCCTGGAGTCTGAAAGCTCATAATGTGAGTTATTCTCCACTTTGAATAAACTGCAAGATGCACTTGAAAATTAGATTTTCATTTAATTGCCTTTTTCTGTGTGAGGTGCTAGAGGCAGCCACCTTTGTGGAAAAGGGATCATGTCTGTGCTGTACTGCTCAGAAAGCCCTAAGAAAAATTTACTTTAAAAAATTGAGAACCCCCAAAGACTTTTACAATTTTAATACATATTTCTTGGAATATTGACAAACATCAAAGTTCTTTGAAATTATTAAGCTATGGGCTAGAAAGTCATTTGCAGCCTTTTTCCTTGGGTCTCAGTCATCTTAGAAGGCAGCAACAACAAATTCATTTCCCCAAACATATCCTAAGTTGATCAGAAAAGTTTTACATTAACTTTGTCCATACTCCTGGTGTGATGTGTTTGTTGTTCAAGGTTCACTAAAGGCACAAGTGTGAATCAGCTTTGGTCCATGAGACCTAATGGCCTGTTGAGAGTAGGAAATGTCTTCTGTGACCACTGCCTTCCCTTTTGAACTAATCTCCTTCTATTTTCTTATATGAATCTTAAGATTCAGGTGTATAGAACTTCAGTCCATTCACTGGACATACATGGTATTTGCATATCACTGCATATCTCTTCATGGTATTCCACTGAATATTACCCCATCTTCTGTGTTTTATTGTCTTCCAGTGTTTGCTTTTGAACATGAATAAATGGTATCGTGGTTTCTTAGAGGACAGAAATCCAAGACTTTAGTTCTTATTTTCTCATAGTGCCAGGGGCACTGGTATTTAATTAGCATTTATGGAATTGAATTAATGTTCATGAGACTAAATGGGTCCATATGGTGCTCTGAGAAAACCTGGGGAAGAGAAGGGAAATGACAAGAAAGAAAGTTGAATTAGTGTGACTCCTATGGCAGGGGGCAGTGAGGTAGAGTTTGCGGGTGCAGATGATCTGTTGTTACCTGCAGTAGGTTTGAAGCCTACTAGGTAGCAATGTGATGGTCATTGCATTGTGTCCAGTTTAGACTCTGCCTCCTGCAAAGGCCATCTCTGATGACACTCTTATGACATCTCTAATGACAATGGGATATTATTTCTGCGTTTTGTAAGCTCCCAAAATAAATGATTTAAGATAATAAGCAACAGTAGTAAGCGTGCTCATAGTTAACAACAGTAATGATTAACATTGATGAACAAGTACCACATGCCAGATTCTGCATTAATTATGCATTATCTCATTTAATCTTCCCAAAAATAGCTTAGGTATAAGAAATCTATATATTAGGGAGATTACATAAATTGTCTGAGGTCCCAGATCTGGTAAATAATAGAACTGGGGGTTAAAGCTTGTTCTATTTAATTCTAAAACCCTTGTTTTAAGTGTTATGGTATTGTATTATACAAAAATTATGATCATTGGACACTTTTAACCAAATTGTGTTAGAATCTTTTTAAGTTAATATTTACAGCCTGTCGTAGTCTACTTAGGCTAATGTTCAAGGCCTTTCAAGTCGCATGAACACAAATGCTTCTCTTTATTAGCTCCAGAACATGGCTGGAGTACATTCCAGTATGCATTTCTTTTCAGAAGCTGCTTTCCTTCCTTGAGATTTTCTTACCTCTTCACATACATTTGATTTTTACCTGTTCCTTAAGATTCAACTCAGTGTTCATATTCACATAGAAACTCACTCTGACCTCTGAAGTGCAGAATGATCATTTTATCTGAAGCAGCTTTAAATCTGGCCACCTCCCTTAACCTCCCCAGCCACTGCCCTGGTCCATGTTGCCACCATTTCTCACCAGACCACTACAAACACCTCTTAAATGGGCACACTGTTTCCATACTATGTCTTCTCACTCTGGTCTGTTATCTATTTTTTTTCCCCAAAATGATCTTTTCAAACTGTATCACCTACTATCTACCCATATTCTGGTGGCTTTCCACTGCCTTTAGGATAGAGACCTGTATCATTAGCTTAGACTATATCCCCTGGCTCCTGAGTAATTTTCTGGGTTCAGCTGCCATAGGCATAACCCCATACTCTTTGTGCTGACTCACACTGACCTTCTTTCCTTGACTCCTCCCTGCTCTCCTCTCTGTCTCTTATCCTGAGATTCTACACAGGCTCTTTCTTCTCCCTGGAGTTGCTCCATCCTTGCCTAGCTTACTCTTGAGCATCCTTCAAATTTGAAACACTTCAAGTATGAAGAAGAAGAGCCAGTGACCTCTAAGCCACATGCTAACTTTTGGCCAAATACTAAAGCTACTGGTAACACTGAAATTTTTTTCTAGCTTGATTTAGATTAATAATCACTTTTAGTGAGTTGACCAATATTTTAGGAGGAGAACTGAGAATTAGAAGCTTTCTCCCTTCTTGGAGGAATATGTAAATAGCAGGGCTCATAACATTGGAATGCATTGCTTGATTCCCTGTTCTCTCTACCTTCATACCAACATGTTGTAACATGTTGCTTACAACAATATCTGCCCTTGCAATTACTCTTCTTACCATGTGACCTTGACATTCCTCCCATTCAGTGATGGAGTCTTTGACCTGTTTCATTGATCTTGGGCAGTCCTGTGACCTCTTTGACCAATAAAGTATGGTGAAAGTAAAAGTGATGCTCTATGACATTAAATCAATCAAACACCTATACTTATTAGCTTCAAAACATGGCCTTACCTCATGAATAAATGTCACATACTTTTCTCTTGCTCTTTTGGGACTCTCACTCTTGGAATCCAGGTGTCATTTTTGTAAACAGGCCCAGAGTAAAGTTGTATGGAGAGATCACAAGTAGGAGCTCCAGCTTACAGCTCAGCTGAGGTCCCTGCTAACAGCCAGCACCAACTACCATATACATGAATAAGTGTACTGCCAACTAATTCCAGCCTCCAGCCATTGAGTCATCCCATCAACATCCTGGAGCATAGGTAAGTTGGCCCCACTGAATCCTGCCTAAATTCTTTACAGAATTTGGAGTATAATAAAATAGTGGCTTTTCATCCTTTGCGGGGGGGCGGGGGTTACTGGTTGGTCATTAGTGACAACAACAACAACACCTAACTTTAATGGTGATCTCTAAAGTAATTGTCCTTTTTTTTTTTAAGATTTTATTTTATTTATTTGAGAGAGAGAATGAGAGAGAGAGCACAAGAGGGGGCAGGGTGAGAGGGAGAAGCAGACTCCCCACTGAACAGGGAGCCCAATGCGGGACTTGATCCCAGGAGTCTGGGATCATGACCTGAGCCGAAGGTAGTCGCTTAGCCAGCTGAGCCACGCAGGAGCCCTGTCCTTTTTTTTTGATGGAATCAAAACTATAAGACTTCTGAAGAACACACCATGGGCCCAAAGGCTAGTGATAGTGATTTGAGTAAGAAAGGTAATTCCAGATAATTCCCTTTTTTTAGTATTACATCCTTCTTTAATGTTTTTATTTCCCATCTGTCGAGTCTTTTCTACGTAGCCGCTATGTTAATACAGACCGAAACCAAGTTCCACTTTGGAAGTCCAAGTAGGCCCATGTTGGGGGCCAGGAAAAAGAGGCATGGATTTGTTACCTTAAGTCAACTTTGGCTTTAGGAAGAAAGGCTGATTTTTCTTTTCCTTGCTTTCCATTTATCATAAAAATGGTTTATCTTTAAATTCAGCTTTTCTTAGTTGGTTCACTAAAAGTCAACTTTGTTTGGAGTTTAAAAAAGTATTATCAGCCAATATTGTCTTAATTTGGGCTGCTATAACAAAGTGTTATGGACTAGAGGGCTTGTAGACAACAAATCTATTTCCCATAGTTCTGGGGGCTGGATATATAAGATCTGGGTGCCAGTGTGAGAACTCTCTTCTGGGTTCCAAGGCCCCTGTCTTCTCATTTTACCTTCATACAGTAAAAAGAGGACAAGAGAGCTCTCTGTGGTCTTCTGTAAAAGGACAATAATTCCATTCATGAGGGCTCCAGTATCAGGACCTAATTACTTACCAAAGACCCCACCTTCTAATACCATCACATTCAGGGTTAGGATTTCAACATAGAAATTTGGGGATGGGGTACACAAACATTCAGTCCATAACATATATGCAGTCTAAGATTAGCATGTTTATCTGGAGTATCTTTTCTTGTGTAAGCTCCTCTAAAACCTGCAGCTGACATGGACAGATGGACAGTGGACTTCTGTTGGTCAAGTGTTCATAGGGTCTGTTTTCTGACTTTCATCTTCTTGAAGATATGTTTAAGACTATCCTGTTTTTGTTGTTCTTTGCTTTTGCACATAGCCACCATCTTGGTTTAAGTTTTATTTATATTTTCTGTCTGGGGTACTAGAAACAAAGAAACAAAAAACAAGTAAGTTTCAATCTCTACCTATTTCATTCCATTTTGCCATATGATGGAATTCAAGATCATATTTAAAAAGTGATTAAAAGCATAGAAGTAAGAATACCTGAGGTGAAATTCTGGTTTTCCCCCTTAAAACGTAGATAATTTCGATCAGATGTCTTAACTACACTGACCCTAAGCTTTGTCATCTGTAAATGGAATGAAAAATAGTGCCAACTCCCAGAGTTGTTGGGGAGATGAGATAAGTTCATGCATGCACATCTGAATAGGGCCTGACCCACAGTTAAGAAATGACTAGCTATATGGTAAAATTTAGGATGTGTGGATGTCAAGAGATAAGAATACAAGAGGGTCATATGTAAAAGATTAATAATTATGTCAATGTATATGAAGAACCAACCTATTTTAATCCAGGAACTGTGCTAGGAATAAAAAAATTAATTATATAGTTTCCTTACCTATTAAGGTTCTGAAGTTTCAGTCAAGGTTCTACAAGAGAAATGTAAGAGAAATTTGCAGGGGAGGGCGCCTGTGTGGCTCAGTTGGTTAAGTGACTGCCTTCGGCTCAGGTCATGATCCTGGAGTCCCGGGCTCGAGTCCCACATCGGGCTCCCTGCTCAGCAGGGAGTCTGCTTCTCCCTCTGACCCTCTTCCCTCTCATGCTATCTCTCATTCGCTCTCTCTCAGATAAATAAATAACATCTTTAAAAAAAATTTGCAGGGGAAGGTGATTGTAGATTTGAACATTTTGGTTTGAGATCTCGTTGATTCATGTATATAGAATTGTGAAGGATTGAAAATTCCCTCTCATTGATTGTTGGCTACAGTTCCCTGGTTTCTTTTCACTGCAGCTAAAGAATTTATTTAACTATTACATATGAATTGCATTAATCAAAACAATTTGTGTCATTCTGTGCTTGATTCTTCTCTTGCTTTGCAAACTGCATCACAAATGCCTGGAGGCAGGATTATGCTTTCTCCTGGCATCTGCCATAGCACTTTAAATTTTATAAATACCTGTGCTAAGAAAAGTCATTCAAATCTTAGATACCTTGGGGGCACCTTGATGGCCTCCTCTTGATTTCTATTCAGGTCATGCTCAGCGTCCTAAGTGAAATTGAACCCGGCGCTGAGCTCTCTGCTGGGTGTGGAGCCTGTTTAAGATTCTCTCTCTCTCCCCCTCTCCCCATCAAAAAAAAAAAAAAAAAAAACTCAGAAAAAACAAATCTTAGATACCTACCTTGTACTTTCAGGGTCATTTTGGGGGCCATCATTTAACATGCTCACATAAGGATTATTTAATTCTCTTAAGAAAATGTACCTGTGTTTGACTTTCTTTTTTTACCATTTAATTAAAGCCCAAATGTTTTAAGCTCTATATTTACCTGTTGGTTCTCTCTGCTATAAAAGAGAGCTTTAAAGATTATTTTCTTGTAGGACATTGCCAGTTTTATATTTAATGTAGTAATTTTATTTCTAATATTCATTTAAAAAATTACCTAAAATAACCAACCCAAATGCTCTTGGGACAAGTTTTATTAGCTTACTTGTTTCCTTATGAGTAATTTAAGAAATCTTTGACATATATTCATTCTGTATTTGTACTGGAGTCATATTTTTAACTTTGGAAAATTACGTTCAGGCTTTGTTAACTACAGGGAAGCCGAGAGTTTAAAAGGTCTTGTAGATTATTGATTATGGCCATATGTTTATGACTATAAATTTCCCTCTAAGCACATTTTTAGCTATATCCCACAATTTTTGAGGTGTATAATTTTCACTCATCTAGGTATACATGTATTCTAATTTTTATTTAATTTCTTCAACAAAACTGTGATTAGTGAGAAGTACATACCTTAATTTCCAAAAATCAAGTGATTCTGTAGTTATTTTTTTATTATTGACATAGCTAAACCACATTGCAGTCACAAAATGAACTCTGCATGATCCTCTTTCATTTTTTTTAAAGTTTATTTATTTATTTTAGAGAGAGAGCATGAACAGGAGGGGCAGAAGGAGAAGGAGAGAGAATCCTAAGCAGATTCCGTGCTGAGAGCAGAGCCTGATGTGAGGCTCAGTCTCACGACCCTAAAATCACGACCTGAGCTGGAACCAAGAGTCAGACGCTTAATCATCTGTGCCACTCAGCCACCCCTGATCCTCAATCATTTTAATTTTAATGGAACTGGCTTTATAGACCAGCAGCATATGTGTTAATTCTAGAATAATTCCATGTGTACATAAAACTGTATATTCTACAGTTGTAGATCATGAATATAAATTCTTACTATATTTTAAACTCAGTAATTTTTATTGCTGTTTTATTAGGTCAGTATTTAATATAATTTACTGGTTTCCTTGCTCTTCTTGCATGCCTACCATCCACTTGGAATGATTTTTCTTCTGAAAAACAAAAAAACAAAACAAAACAAAAGTCTTCTGTTTCCTTAAGTTCAATTCTGATGATAATATTTTTTTCAGGGTTTTTTTTTTTTTTTTTTTTTAAACCCCCGTGTTTTAATGTCCTTCACTCTGGAAGGATAAGCTTTGCTAGATTTAGAATTTTAGTTTGGACATTATTTTCCTTTATTGCTTTAAATGTATTTCATTATATTTTGGCTTCTGTTGTTTATGTGGAAGTCAGATGCCAGCTTAATTGATGCTGTATCTGCTGATTTTAAGATTTTCTCTTTGTTTTTATTTTTTAACAATTAAAATCTGATGAGCTTTGATGTCGATTTATATCTTGGTTAAGCATTTTAGGACTTCTTGTATGTGTGGCTTGTCATCTTTTATTGCTTTTGGAAGTCGTTATCCATTATATCCTATCTTTATATTACCTTATATATCATTATATTACTTTTGCCCCATGTGCTCTCCTCCTTTTCTGGGACTCCAAGTACAGATGAGTAAGACTTTCTTCCTACATTCTCCATGCATTTTATATTGTATTTTTAATCTACTTTTCTCTCTATTCTTTATTTTAGATATTATCTTCTAGTTCACTAATTATCTCTTTAGCTGTGTCCAGTCTTTCATAAAACTCATTCCCTGTTTCTCTTTTCAGTTACTGCATTTTTTAGTTATAGGATTTTACTTTTTTTGTTAAATTTCCAGTACTCTGGAAAAATTCTCCATCATTTCAGGGACAGAGATTGTAAAGGCATGACTAATAATTCTAATATATAGGGCATTTGAAAACAGTTTATTGTAGTTTTTCTTTCTTCTTCTTCTTCTTTTTTTTTTATAGGGGCAGAGGGGCAGAGGGAGAATCTTAAGCATGCTGCACGTCCAGTGCAGAGCCCGATGTAGGACTCCATCTCACAACCCTGAGGTCATGACCTGAGCCAAAATCAAGAGTTGGATGCTTAACCGATTGAGCCACGCAGGCGCCCCTATTATAGCCTTTTTTTCTGAATAGAAAGTTCACAATTTATTTTTAAATCTCCAAATGAGTCTTGCTGTTATTAATTGTATGCTGGAGATGGCATTAGGAAAAACATTTACAATTGTAGTTGATACCTACAGTGATGCTTTTCTCCAAAGATGATTTACCTTTGCTCCTGCTAGACACCAGGGAGTACTAGAAATCCAGGGCCATCATTGTCTAATTTGAGAAAATAAGGTATATGAACCCGAGCTGCAGCCTTTGAAGGGACCTTACTATTTTGGGGTTCACACTTATTTTTTTTTGATGCTGTTTTGTGGGATCCCAATCAAAAGAGGGATCATCACACTTTCCTTGGAATGCCGTAGATATCAATATTTATATCCCTGGCTTCTCTGGGCTGTCAAAAGTATTCCTTACTTCCCAGGTTCATCTCTGGAACCTACACTCCCCTAAAGGAAAAGCATACCCAAATGCAGGAATCAAATTCCTTGTCTGCTTCCACTGGTACCAAGTTGAGAATTTCTCACAATTTTGTCAGCTATCTGGTGCTTTTTGCTTTTTGCACACATATATGCACACTTCATAGACATTTAAATTTTGTCCAATATTTCTAGTTGTAGTCAGCTGGAATATTGGTTTGAATTACCTAGTCTATTATTGCTAGAAAGGAAAATCTTCCTTCTTCACTTTCCCAAACCTTTCTTATCTAATAAGTTTCATTCTCTAAAAATCAAAGACTCAATCTAAAGTCTATAAGCATCCAAAGTAAATATCATGAAGCTTGTACACTCATTTCTTCTATTCATAGTAGATTAACCTCAGACCATGATGTGATTCAAAGATTATTTACCCTAAGATCACACACATACATAACAAACAAATTTGCAATCTAGGTTTTTGGTCTATGAAACATTAGAACAACAAATTCAGTGGCACAATGAGAAGTAGAATGACTTTGCCAGAGGTAAACATACTACCTACAACTTGAATTAATGCTTACCAATGAAGAGTTAGTCAAAATTCTAAATAATAGTCAAAATTCAGGATAATATAGCAGAGAAAGGAAGAATAGTCCCTCCTATCTCAATACCATCTAAGAGCATTAAAGTGCAATAAAAAATATATAATGTTTACATTAAAATATCGAATGTTGCTTGTGAGCTTTACCTTAAAAAGGTAGTGAGGTTTATGATGAATTTAGTATAAATTTCATTATTAATTTCTACATTCAGATTGGCAAATTTCAATTGTATTCGCCTCTGTGAGCAACACCTTTTATGATTGCCATTGAAAAAAAGAATTTCTTCCCCCAATTACCTTCTTACATTGCCAATAGTAACTAATCTTTTTAAATCCATGTTTCTTTATTGGTTGTAATAAAATAATTTATTTTCTATTTACAGTGTTGCTATATTTTTAATCTTTAACTCTTCTTGAGGTTGGAATACATTTTTCAAGGCCATTTCTCACTTTATACTAGCTAGCACTGAACTGTTTTCAGTACAGGGAGAGGAAACAATATTGCTGATACAGCAAATCTCTTTTTCTGCTGAGTCTTTTATCCATTTTTGGCCAGTGGTACATATTGGAGCCTTTAAATTATTACTTTTCTGTTCATATAACTATGATGTATAACAAATTGGACATCAAGCCAAATGTATGTACTTACTTACTAAATTTATTTATTTATTTTGACCACTAAACCAAACCAATCTAGTGCCTTATCTGACCTCAACTAAACTCCTGGGGAACTGGATGTATTTCTAAACAGATGGGAATTTGGCCAAGAAACACTCTTTGGTCTGCTCTACCAAGCAAATTATATACATTTATAAATGGAAATGTGAAAGAAAAAAGAAAGGCAAGAATAATATTTGCAAGCCCAGCATATTTTGCTAGCATAGACCACTAGTCATCCATGCTTCAAGAAGTTGGCCTTAGCAATGGTGTGTCACCTTTTCTTCCTATTAAGAAAGGCCATTTTATACTTGGGATTGTATAAAAACTGTTGCAGAAGTATTGGGAATAATAGGGTGTAATATCACTCTAATACTTTGAAAAAGACCCTTGAAAATTTTTATTTTCCTCTTCCATTTTGTTGAGTTTAGAAATGCTATTATTTTGAGAAACAAGTGAATCTACAATCCCAGTTAAAAAGCTATGCATTTTTTAAAGTCTAATTAAATATCTAATCTCCACTTCCAACCCCTAAGCATCATCTTAAAACATGGCTGCAGTTTAGGTTGGAAAGGTTGACAATTTCAAAATATCTACCATGAAGAATGAGGATTGCCACTGGTATTTGATGCCCAGGCATCAAAGATGCTAGTCACCCACAATATGTAAAATAGTCACTCACAAGAAAAAAAAAAAATCAAACATACTCCCCAAATACTAGGGGCAAAACAAGGTCTTTGAAGAAGAAATTCCAGAACATGGAATCTATGGGGGGAAAGTGTAGGCACTTCAGTCTCGAATACTCAGGAGATACAAAGATGAAACAAAAGGCATGGGAGAAAACACTGAGCCAGAAGGGCACTGAGCACAAAACATTTGCCCCCAGGCTGGTTTTGCTTCCTGGAATTGGGGGAGGGGGTAAAAAGTTTAGATTTCAAAAGGTTTTTCTGCCAAAAACAGAATTAAAGTTAGAGAATGTGTGAGATCTAAGTAGAATTACTACTTATTGACAATGGCTGTGAAAGTAAATTCTAATTCTGGATAGACTCTTGGGAAAGTTTCTGCCTGCAGATAATTAGTTTTCTCTCAGTGCTGCTAACTAATTATTTTATCCCAAAGGTAGGATATCCTTATCTTAAGGCAGTGAGTCTGATCCCTGGAACTCTTGGCACCAAAATTCTATGAAATTCAAGGGCTTAAAAACATCATCTGAGGAGTATCTCTTCCAGCAATAGCAGACTAGATATTTTGGACTATGATTCCTGCTGAGAACAACTAAAAATGTGAAACAAAATATTAAGAGTAAATCTGTAGGAAAACATTAAGGAACTTCCAAGTTAGTGACAATTTTGGGAGCCAATATCTTGGAGAAAAATAAAACCCAGAAAGGTGAACGCAGCTTTTGACATTGCCTTTTCTCTCCAGCCATTTTCTTATTTCTAAGGCTATAGCTGAGTGGCCAAGGAAGCTGAACAGTATTTTCTGCAGGCTCGTGGGGACAAAAATTGAAGTTCAGGGACTCCTAAGTAGTTATTTTGGGAAATAATCTATCACACTTTCTGATATTTATTCGTTTATTTATCTATTTATTTATTTTTCTTTCAGTTGGATTGAAAATATGTGAAGTTACTGAGTTTCAGATAATTTTCTCTTATTTAATCCTCTATTAAATAAACCATTACTGGGACGCCCGGGTAGCTCAGTCAGTCAAGAGTTGGTCAAGAGGCTGCCTTTGGCTCAGGTCATGATCCAAGGCTCTTGGGATAGAGTCCCTCATGGGGCTCCTTGCTCAGCGGGCAGTATGCTTCTCCCTCTGCCGCTCCCCCTGCTTGTGCTCTCTCTCTCTCTGACAAATAAATACATTTAAAAAAATACAATAAAACATTCCCATATGAATTCCCAGGGGTACAACCCCTTTCTTGGGTTGAACAGCCCTATTTTGAATGTTTTCACTCTGATTATTAATTTTTTCACTTACTTTTCACTGTAATTTATACTAAACTGATATCTAGCCCAGTGCCCTCACAATATTCCTAAATTTCTTTAATTTTTACTAAATGTTAAGCTAATGGAAGCCTGTGGTATTGTATTTTTTCTTAATGGGCCTGGTAACTTGTACAAGCCTGAATGTGGGGTATTCGGATTTAATAGGGGCCAGCAGGGCAGGGGGTGAAAGAATTCACTCAGGGCAGAACAAAAGAGATATAAAAGTTTACTGAATACACTGGTAAGGGGGAAACAGGCAGGACCGCAAAGGAAAGACTGTCTACCATGGGGTCAAGATGAGAGGCTATAGTTACAGGGCACAATGAGAGTATGGGGGAGTATGGAATTTTCTCTTTTTTGGTAATCTTAGGAACTGTGCTTGGTTTTAATTGGTCATTTAATGGGCCTATAGTTATTTCGGGCAGGTCACTTAATGAGTCTGTTTGCATTCAGCGCCATAGTCACTGTGGGCCCTTTGCCTTGCTCAAATTTCCATTGCTCAAGCCTGTTGCTTAAAAGCAGCCTCTACAATGAATACAACATCAACAAATGTTTCTTTAATTTTTTTTTTAAAGATTTTATTTATTTATTTGACAGAGAGAGACACAGCGAGAGAGGGAACACAAGCAGGGGGAGTGGGAGAGGGAGAAGCAGGCTCCTCACTGAGCAGGGAGCCTGATGCAGGGTTCAATCCCAGGACCCCAGGATCATGATCTGAGCTGAAGGCAGACGCTTAATCACTGGGCCACCCAGCCGCCCCTGTTTCTTTAATTTTTAATGAGGTGATCCTTTGGTTCTCTTCTATACCTTATTGTCTCTACAGATTATTGCAGAATGAGATCCCATAGTTTCTTAAATTCCCTTATTCAACACACATTTATTGAATTCCTGCTATATTCCAGGCACTGTGCAATTATCTAGATGTAGAAAACATAAAAGACAGAGAAATACTTCAAGGAACTCATAGTCTAGTGAAGTGATAAAACATATCACCTAGGAATAGAATTTTGAATTCCCTTGAGTGAAATGACTACAAAAATACCCATTAAAATATGGTAAAAATCAATGCAAGGTGGTTCTCCCAGAGACAGAACATAAAACCATAAACATAAAAACATAAAGAACATAAAAACATAAAGAAAATGGATTACAAAAGTGATAAAAACATGGTGTCCATACCAGATCCCAAGTAGAATAAATCATCAAAACATCAAATCATCATAGTATTTGAAGAAGTGATTCTAAAGGATTAAAAATTGTGAAAATGAAATAATCTCTTTTCTCAAAATTGACACTAAACATTTAAAAAGAAATACTTTGTGGGCAGCAAAATGTTAGGTTTGGAACACAACCCCCCAAAATAATAAGACATAAATCTCTGTGAGTTTATTCTTCTTTGAAAGAAACACAGATAATCATTTGAAAATGGTTCACGGTATACCAAGCCTTTCGTGGTCTTACTTCTGCCTATTTTCACCAATCACTTTCACTTTAGAAAACTAGTCCTGTTTATTCTTGAGAAATTCCTTGAGTAGGATGTTCTCTCTCATGTCCCATGATTTTTCCTGTTTTTTTTTTTTTGTTTTTTTTTTTTTGTTTTTTTTTTTTAGTGGAACCTCTTCTCACCTTCAACCAACTCCAGTCCCGTTTCTCAGCTCACTTCATATATCAGTCAAAACTCAGACTAAGACTCAAAAATTCCTTCAGGAATTTTTCCTTTATCCATCCATACTGGGCACATATATAATAGTTTCTTATGTTTGGGTCATGGAGTGGGGATAAGAGAGTGCTAACAGATAAGCCTAGAATGATAGGGGGCTAGATAATGGATAGCCTTTTAATTCATTTTAACAAATTTGAACTCTATCTTGTGAATAGTAGGAAGACACTGGTTTTAAGCAAGTTCAGAAACATTCCAGCCAATGTGTGCTCCACCCTCCTTTTACATTGCCACGATCAAGTTCCTATTGTTCTAAAATGCCGGTGAGACTCTTTTGAGGGTTGGAATCCAAAGCCTATTTAAATTGAGCTCATTGACATATTCTTATTGCTAATCTCTCATCTGAGTTTTAATCTCTCATTTCTATCTGCTTGTGGGCAATTTCTACCTAAATATTCTTTTACCGTCAAAATAGTCCTGTGTTATGTATACTCATTCACATTGTCCTTGTATGACCCTAATTCATACATGGAATTTGTTGTTGTTGAAGTACAGAAAAATCATAAACTGCAAAGCAGAAAACGTACCTAAAATTGTTGTCCTGCTAAGCAGGCAGATTGGTTAGACTTTCTGAACCTCACTATTACCATCTACATAGCGAAGAGTTGAAATAGAAGAATGGTACCATGGCTACTTAGGGCGCTACATTTCTGATTCTGCAGTTACTGCTCCTTCATCCCCCTTATTCAGCCCTCTCAGTTCTGTCAGTTCAATTTCTATCTAATCAAGTCTCTTTTCCATTCTCATTGCTATTCTCTGCCTGTGACTTTGGCTCCTCATGATCCTACCCCCTATTAAAATTGAAGCTGTTATTAGGCCTTACTTGGGCAATTATAGGAGCTTCCACACTGTATTCCCTGTTTCTCTCTAGCCTCGATCTATTTCAAACCATCTTGTGTACCTTATGTCATTACTCTTGTTTAAGAGGATTTTCTTGCTTATAGGATAAAATTAAAGCACATAAACTGGATTAAGAACCTTCTAAGGTACAGTGTTCCTGCACTCTCTGTTCCAACCCCAAAGAAATCCAGGTGCTTTTACTTTTTATGAAAATTTTCTCAATTCCTTCTTATTACAAATTGAAGTCATTTCTATTGCTTAAGACCAGGTAATTCCTAACTCTCCAGGAAGTCTTCCTCTCTTACAATACATAGCTGTTTGGGGATGGTTGCATGTGTATTTGCAGATGGATAAGGTGTAGGCAGAGTGTGTCCACACTTTAAGTAAAGTTTGTCAATTATTTACAACCTAATATAAATGAGTTTATCAGATCTTTTTATTACAGCAAGTTTTGAGGAAGAAGTTCAAAGCACCAGAAGAGACAGAAAGAAGTGGTTTGATGGAATAGAATAAAGAGTTTAGGAAGGAAGGGAAAATGGAAGATGCTGGGAGAGAATCTTTGCTTTAGCCTTGAGCTGGCAAAATCTCACCACTGATAATACAAAATGGTGCCATGAAATCAAGAGGGTGACCTAGACAAATCTTCTTGTCAGAATGGTTTGTTTTTCTTGTTCAATACATCATCTCTGGTTCTTTATTTTCTCTCAAATAAATTCTCTCGGCAAAAACACACGTTCTAGAAAATAAAATGTTCAGGCTACAAAATGACATCTGAATTACTTGCACATTCAATCATTCTTACAAGTAAAACAAAATTGATCAATAATGTTTGCTGTAGTGTGCCCCATTAAGCAGCTTTTCTTTCTGCTATATCTCCATAAAGCTTTCTATTCCCAGAAGGACAAGGATTGAAAGAATAACAACAAATATATATCAAGGAGAAGGAGAGTATATGGTGTGTTAGATATGTTTATGTTAATCCTAATTTATCCCCTCCAAAGTGAATAAAATGAATTTCTAAGAGCATCCACTTCTCCTTTATAACCTTAGTTCCCACTCTGGAAGTTATCTTTCTTGAGATACATTTGGAGGAGACCACAGTTATTGACTCAGTATACCAGATGTTCCATTTTTCTTGCTTTTAGTCTTTTTATGTTAATTTTGACCAGTCATTTTGATGGTTTCTTAATCTATATAATGTATGGTTTCCTCTTTCTTTCCCTTTTCCTCAGTATCTTTTACTGTCATTTTAACTATGGTTTTGTGTATGTATCAAGAAATAAATCTAAACTTGGGAGGTGATCCAAAGATAATTTTATTGTTTCATTCTTTACCCTTTTCTCTTCTCTTTGCCATTCTGTTGATACACAATGTATATTATTTAATACAACTATAAAAAGAAAATAATAATAGCAAGGGATGATTTTTAATTGATTTGTGACTAAGAAGAGGGAATAATACTATCTTACATTTATTCTCATTTCATTACTTTTCTGTTCATTCTCTCTTCTACTCTCTTTCTCATCCTCATTTCCTTTCTCTCCTTTGTAACTGTGAGCTTCTAGAGGTCACTAATTCTAGGACCAGGTATACAGTATGTGCTCAAGACCTGCTTGTTGAATCAGGGAGTTAACTATATACTACAACACCACATCTGTTCCTTTGCCACTGGTTTCTAACCCTTATTAACCTTTTCTTATCCCTTCTGAATTTTACAAGCTGTATGATAACATGATATTCAACATGATTCATATTTATTGGGCATGTACAATGTGCCAGGTATTGAGGCCTTTGCAATGAACAAAACAATTGATAATCTTTGCTATTTTGATACTTTCATTCCAGTGAGAAAAGAGAAAAACACAATTAATAAGTAAAATATATAGAATGTAAGTTGGATAAATGCAAAGGAGAAAGGTGGAGAAAATGGATAGGAAGTATTGAAGGGGGTTGCAATTTAAGATAGTCGGTAAAGTCTTCCTAAGAAGGTGCCATTTACAAAAAGGCTTGAGAGAGGTGAGGGAGTAAGCTGTGCTGGTCATGGGGGATACAGCATACACAGTGGCCAATGGCATCAGTCTGCCTGACATATATGAGAAAAAAGAAAGGAGTCGATATGGCTGGAGTGAGGTAAGCAAACAGGAGTTAAGTCAATGAGTCAAGCAGGCCCTTGCAGTGCCCTCAGTGACAAAGCCTGTTGTAGTCCGCTTGGGCTGCTGCAACAAAATACCATAGAATGGATGGCTTAAACAGCCGAGATTTATTTTCTCATAGTTTTGGAAGCTGGCAAATCAAAAACAAGGTAATGACTGTTTTGCATCCTGGTGAGAGCACTCTTCCTGGTTTGCAGACAGAGGCCTTCTCACTGTGTTTCCTAACTAATGGCAAAGAGGGTGAGCTCTCTGGTATCTCTTCTTATAAGGCCACCCGGGGCCTCCCTTTTATGACTTCATATAACTGTAATTACCTCCCTGTAGGCATGATCTCTAAATACAGTCACATTGGGGGTTCAATGTAACGAATTTGGGTGGGATACAACTGAGCCCACAGCAAAGCGCAAAGGAGTAGAGCCATTCTGAGAGACCCTGGAGCAGTACTCCTCTGGACTTCTCTGTGCACTTGGGCAAATAGCTACTGAGTGGCTCCTGCAACCCCAAAGGCCAGGCAGCCAGAGGGCAATTTGTCTGGCCTCGGTGATTTGTCAGGGGCTAGTACCGCGTGTGTATGTTCACTAATGAATCTGCTACTCTTTATTTATTAAAATAACTGTAGTGCCCTATTGAGCATGTACTCATGTATTGTATTTGTTGTATTTCTTAAGTATGCCTTGATTCTCCCTGTGACAGTGCACCATCCTTAAGAAGCATCTTTTATTTTTTTTCCCCTAACAACCTTAGTGCCCTGACAAGGACTGAGTTCACAGTGGCAAGTCAATAAATTCCTTCAGTACAGAGACACTTTATTTTTTTTCTTTCTTCATTAGGGAATTTTCATAGCCAGGAAAGAGTGAAAGACTCATACAAAATACAATTAGAGCTCTAAATGTGTTTTTAATCTCATATATGCATATTCACGTGTGTATTTGTGTGTACATATAACACAACAACAGCTATGACAGCAGCAAACAATTATATATAAGATAATTTTGCTGCCCAAGATATTACGGTTATCATTCCAAAATTGTGTTTTCCAAGGATAAGTTTGGATAAATAGAAACGCTCCATGAATGTTCAGCTGTGCTTTTGGATTGAGATTTCTACTGTTCTGAATAAATTCCAAAAGTAGTTCTACATTTAAGGTCCTATTACATCTTGAAAGGCTAGCTCACTGTAGAGAAGAGAGTTTGATTTGCTTATTTCTTTTAAGACAGGCATATTAACTAAGTCAAAGAGATCAGCTGGAGTAATAGTTGTGTGAGGGCATGTTTGATGTCTGAGCACTTCTTTTTACCTTTTGAAATATGGGATAATCATTCTTATTTATTTTTCTAATGATCAAGCAAATATGATGTAAGCCCATAAATATAATTTATAAAGAGCATACCATTTGTTAGAGTCCCAAATCTAACAATATTGGAGCTACCAAATTGGTTCCCAGAAGAAAATTATAATAAGTGATAGCTCACTGACATAAGCCAGATCGTTCAAGATCATTTTACTTGAAAATGGGAAACAGATTTGGGTTTTACCCCCAGTAAAATCCAGTTGAGTGACTTTTGGCAAGTCATTTCTCAGTTTCCTTAAGGTGGTTCACCTGGGAAAATGGAAAATGTTTATATGATGATGTTCTTGGGAAGATTCAATAAAATAGTGTCATGTGTGAAAATAAAATTTAGTAAGCTGAACAACACAGTTCAAACTAAGGTATTTTTTAAATCATCTAAAGTAGGACTCCCCTTTTTGAAAAAGTTCACCTTCTTACTGTTGGGAAGGGGAATAATTCAAATCTATGATTTAAATTAGATCCTAACAATGGAAGGTTGTACAAAAATGTAAAGGTTCAAGTTTCTCTTTTTCTCTTTCAGAATTGACCGCTGGTAGAGAATATCATTGTGCACTAAAAACTTCCATACAAATGTTCATTTTTTTAAATTTCCAATCTTCCCTTGGGCACTAGGAATGGGATTGGACAGACATCTGGAATCACCCATTATCTTGGCTGTGAGTTGGCATCTCCCAGGTTGGTCCATATTAACATATCCCTGGATGGCAGAAGTTGTCATATGCCTTCATAGCATAACTTGAGTATTTTGGAAGGCATTTCTGAGAACAGATTTTTTCGACAATGAACATGCCAAAGGCTTGACATGAAAAGTACTTATGCCTAATGTCTGTCATTCTCTCTCTGCCAGTTCATCTTTCCTGGGCTGGCCTTCTGCCACACTGGCACCTGAAATGCAGCAAACAATGTCATTGGATGCTGAAGGTGTGACCGTAAGTTGTGGTTATCTTCCAAGCAATTACCATATGGTGTGCAATTCAGCTCTCCATCTCCTTGTTCGATGGGAGAATAATAGCAATGACAATAATGCCATTTAATAATGTATTTTATCTTTATGGTCTATTCTGTTCCCATATTTCTGTCTTTAAGTACTTTGATGCAGGGGGACCTTAGGCAGCCATTAAAGTTTAGTCACCTCTCCAGAGTGGGAAGCTATTGTATATAAAATAATTCGAAAGCAGGTTTGATCAAGAAACAAGGGACATTAGCATATTGAAACAGGAAGTGAAGCATGCCTTTTTACAAAGCAGGCCCTGTGCCCAAGCTGCTTCTTTCTTTTTCTTTTTTTTCTTCTCACTATTATTCCTAAGAAATATTTTGTGAAGTGTCTATAGAACAAAATAGAGAAAGGCAAACCTCTGGAGGTTTGATACCCTTATAAATAAATATGGATTGGGCTCTCTACCGGATCTCAGGTTCAAGGTCCGCCACAGGCAATGTTATGAAACAAGATCACAACTTTCACAAAATTTAAAAACTAGATCACTGTACCCAGCTCCTAGGAGATTGGATCAAATCTGAGATGTCATTCAAAGTTTATTCAGCCAATAAACATTTACTGAACACCAGTGTCTTAAAGATTTCATGGTTATTCAGGTTTTAGCTCCTGTAGTCAAGGATTTTGCATCATCATGAGGGAGACTGAAAATTAAATCATGGATTATGATTCAGCACAAGAACTGTGATAGAGCATATACTATAAGTGGGGGCTTCTATGAAGTCTTCCTGAGAAGATAATCATTGTGCTGCATTTTATAAGGAAAATTAGAATTAATCACATAAAAGAGGAGAATGGATTTTTACATGCAGAAAACAACATGTACATAGTTATGGAGGATTGATCTCCACTACCTATTCAGGAACTAAGAAAAATGGATGGAATAAAATCTGTGATTTGTTTCTGAATATTCATCTCTTGATTTTTAAAAGAACCCTATCAAATAGAAAGCATAGGCATTCCTTTTCCCATTTTATACAAGAGGACATGGTCGTTCAAGAGGTTAAGTTACGTGCCCAGTTTAAAGTGTAATGGAGAGGAAGATCTGGTTCTAGAAGACTGGCCTTCAGATTTCTCTTTTAATTACTCTGTTTCTCTTTAGTTACTACCCTGCATGAATTCATATTTAATGAGGAAGATGCACTGTGATAGAAAAACGCAGGATGATTAGTTCATAAAATGGGAACAGACTTTTGAGAAATTTCCGGAGACAAATATGCACCCACTCTCCCTAATGCAATCTGTTAAGAATTTCTTTCTTGCTCCTGTAAACACTGTTTATTTATATTTTCTTATTTATTGCATAAAAATTAACTTCAGTGAAGTCCTTTATGTCTGTAAGCGCTGATAAGTAACACTGTAGCTTTCTTTATCAAATGATCCAAATTAGGCATTCAGTACAGTTTCACAGAGTATTATTGAATAACTTTTATCCACAAAATAATTTGGAGTCACTAGGGAAAGTGTATGGGAAAGTAACAAATATGAGCATGGAACTATTCCTTCCTGTAGTAGCTGATAATCTAGTAAGGAATGATGACTCTCAAGGAGCTCTAAGGGAAGACAGAATAGGTACAAAGAGTGTAAATATACCCTGGAAATTTGAGGAAAGATGATTCTAAATTTACCGTGAGGATACCTGGAGGATTTCTTGGAGGAGGGAGAGTTTATACTGCCATCTGAGGCATAGCTGTATAGATGTTATGAGATCAGAATTGTTGCAGAGAGAGGGCACAAAGTGAGGAAGAACAAGAGATCTAGAAAACCTAGGACATATTTCATAAATAGAATAAATGGGACTGTATGGTAAAAGATGCAGCTGAAAAGTTTAGACACTGCAGAGATGTTTACATTCCAAATAATTATGAAGGATTGATATCTACAATTGTATTAGCATTTACTGATTTTATTCCTTCAGAATGTGAGTGTGTGTGTGTGTGTGTGTGCATGTGTACATGTAGGTGCATAATACATATAATGTATTTAATATACTATATATAAATGCACATGAAGCATAGAGCTTTAATCCAGATTCCATCATTTTTGATGAATAAACTGATGTCAGAATAATTAAGCAGCTCACACAGATAGCTCAAAACAGAGATAAGCTATAAACCAACTGTAAATGATCCAGCTTCTAGGATGGCATTGTGCACAGGAAAACATCCTTACAATAGCACAGAAGCTCTTCTCAAACTCATCTGAATTTACATTTCTGGCCTCATCTCCTCAACACACTCGACCCTCTCCCACACTGAACTATCAGTGTTACTTAGCCTTCCAGTCCTCTTTTCAAAACCTTCAAGCACATGCCTGTCCTTTCGCATACCCACCCAGTTTTGTGAAGGAAAAGAGCTATGACATGAAGAAAGCTCTGACCCGAACCGCACAGGATGTAATGAGGATGGGGTGGGCAAACCTTGAACTGGGTGATATCTGTATACTACCATGAGATTTATTTACTTATGTAGTTATAACCTGCTTACTTCCAGAAAGGATATGAGTCAGCGAGCTAAAAGTTAAAATACTTGCAAAAATCCTATTTTGAAGTTCTTTGATGTGAAAATTATACCGCACAAGTTGGCACACCGAGAGTTTCTCGTCTGATTTCTGCCTCCATGTCTGATCCATTCCAGCAGTGCAATTGCTTGATGAATTTTTTTTAAAAGCAAATTTAACAGAACAACTCACACTCTCAGAAATGCTTTGATTTTACTTTGGTTTATGCTCAGGGCCAAGATTTTGGCTCTGGCTTTCCCATCCACAATCATGAATTCACTTTAAATAAAATGCAAGAGGAAATCAATGTCCAGTGTCTTGGCTGAAAATTAAATGAAAACAAACATTCAGGATGCACTAAGCATTCAGGATCCTGTAACTAAACTCGATCAAAGGACCAAATGTGAGGGACCTCAAGGAATCCATTTTTCTCCGTTTGTAAAGGCCCAAGGGCTAGTAATTAGAAAGCTTAGCTACTCTTCCTCTTCAATTTTGGCCCTAACATTTTGTGCATGAGGTGAGAGATCTTGTTTTCCTAAAAGCATTTCTCTGCTATTGGTCATTTTGTGATGTCCTAAAATTCTCTCTTTACAAAACTTCTCTCTCCCTCCTTCCTCTAGAATTTGGGTTAAAGTTATTAAAGGACTCTTCCTGATAGAATATATTGTTCTAGGGAGGGGACTTATAATGGCTTATAAAGAGACAAATTAAAACCTGAATTAATTTCTATACTAAACTCTATAAAAATTTAGTCATTTGACATAACATGTACTTTTTGTGGAGCCTTGGGAGAGAAGTATGATTTCAGGTGCATCTAAAAGCTGCAATAATAAGTAATCTGTGGCTATTGTATTTGAAAAGAAAAGCATCCATGAGATGGAGAACTTTAGAATGATTCCCTGATAGTAATACACTCAAAAGGAAAAGAAAAGTAATCATGGTTGAAAAATTAAAGAACAGGGGTGCCTGGGTGGCTCAGTTGTTTAGCATATGCCTTTGGCTGAGGTCCTGATCCCAGGGTCCTGGGATTGAGACCGCATCAGGCTCCCTGCTCTGCGGGGAGTCTTGCTTCTCCCTCTCCCTCTGCCGCTCCCCCTGCTTGTGCTCTCTTGCTCTCTCTGTGTGTGTCAAATAAATAAATAAAAGAAAGAAAAGAAAAATTAAAGAGCAATTTTGCATTTTTGAGCATGTCAAAGGAAGAGGTGGGGACTCAGTAAAATATCTGACAGAGATGAATGGAGAACAGAGGCCAGGAGACTGAAAGGAGCTCTTGAAGAATCAGTTGATTCTGAACCTGAGTTAAAATAATAAATCCTGCTAATAAGGCTTTGGTTCTTTACTTCAGATTTTTTGCAATATGAAATAATCTCCTGAGTTCCTGCTTAATCCATTGTGCATTCTGTTCTTTTCTGGGATAGGCATTGGGTTTTAATTTATTTCCAAACATCCAGGCCAAACCACCAAAATATATCTTTGCTGAATGTAAAGTATGCTTCTAAACCTTCATTCATTCTACACTTCATTCCATATAGGCCTGTGTTTTCACCGCTTTTCCTCTTCTATCTTCTAAAGAGAATTCTGGAAGAGAAAATGTAAAATGCTGAGAAAAGCTATGTTGGTTCACATTAGAAAGAGTAGGAGGGAGGAAGAGCCAACTTGGCCTGAAGTTGAAAAAGAAATAAGACATTTGGAGGGAGCAGATTATGAGAGCATGTAAGGAAAAAAGGTAGAAAGGGTCTTTAGGGCATTTGTCATGTGTTAAGGAATTTAACTGCTTCCTTAATATGCCTTTAAGGCATTTCCACAAAGATTTCGTTGTATTCCAGTATTTTTTTGAAGTTGTATTTTGTGTTTTATTACTGCATCATCATGCAGGTCTGGTAGCATTGAGCAGAAGAGATAGAATTCCTCACTTTATGGAATTTGAGGCACAAATGATAAGGACCACCCACATATCTATAATGACAAATTCTTGTTAAGGTTCTTAGCTCTTTATAGTCATTATTTCATTTAATATGTTATGTATGTTAATTCTCATTAATGTCTGTATTGTCTTTAAGGTTCTGTCAATCCAATTGAAATGTTCACAGAACAGAGTTAGAGAGAGAGTGAGTCTTCTCTATCCCCATGGTGTCTCATCTACCATCCCTGGAGAGTCAGGGATTTTAAAATTTGAAGACCTACCATTTTGATTTCAACTCTTGAATTCTTATCTTTACTCCCAGGCTTAAAATACCCAGCCTAGTGCATGATATT
Organism: Eumetopias jubatus; assembly: GCF_037043125.1. Taxonomy (NCBI): domain Eukaryota; kingdom Metazoa; phylum Chordata; class Mammalia; order Carnivora; family Otariidae; genus Eumetopias; species Eumetopias jubatus. The sequence continues at coordinate 32,313,693 of NW_028274822.1, forward strand.
AATTATCACTGAGGTTTGTCACAATTATTAAGTAAATTACCCATTGCTTTGAAAACAAGTAGTTGGATTATACAAACTCTGTATTTGACTGTCCCATTAGCTGTGGCCTGATTCTCAACAGTCATGGTCTCAACCAAATGGCATATGCTCTGTAACATGTGCTAATTGATAATAACATCAATGACCAGCACAGAGACTTGTGTGTCAAGTTCTGTTATGAGCATTTGTAATACATTAACTCATTAAATTTCACCAGTAACCCTATGATGCAGGTTTATTACTATCATTTTACAGATGGAGTAAATGAGACAAAGAGAGCCTAAATAATTTACATACAGTTGCACAGTTAATAAGAGAGCCAGAATCCAAACCAGGTTTTGTGGCTTTGAAAAGACTTTATGATTAAATTAATTTCCTTATTAATGCACCAGTTGGCCTTGGGATCATTCTCATTCCTATTCTAAGAGCACAGTGCAGTTGGTTGGATTGATTCTGTGCTAATGTATTTGATGGAGAATCTTTAGATGGCCAGTCCCCTTCTCCTGAACAACCATTTCTCCCTGCTTCATATTTTAATAATGGCCTCTGGAGACATTTATATTAGGTTCAGAGTTGGTAAGAGCACCTTAATGCAGTTTCTTCAGTTGGATCCTCTTCACCAACAACTAATGAGGTGGGTGTCATATGCCTTTTTGTCAGAGATGGGGCCTAAATATTAGAAGGTTTACATGATACCCTTGGTCACAGCACAGATTCTGGGCTATAGTCCAGAATGGATCACATTTTTTTTTTTTTAATTCTTGGGCTCTGCTATTATCTGAATTTTTATTTCACCCCCCCTCCCCAATTCAAATGTTGAAATCCTAACCCTCAAGGTCATAGAATTTGGAGGTGGGGATTTTGGGAGGTGATTGGCCATGGTAGAGCCTCATAAATGGAATTAGTGCCTATATAAAAGGAAAGAGTTCTTTCACCCCTTCCGTCACATGAAGTTATGGCAAAAAAAAAAAAAAAAGCTAGCTAGGTAGTGGGCTCTCACCAGATACCAAATCTACTGACACCTTGATCTTGGACTTTCTAGCCTGCAAATCTGTAAGCAATTAATTTATGTTGTTTGTAAGTCACCCAGTGTATGGTATTTTGTTAGATTAGCCCAAATGGACTAAGGCAGGTTTTTTCTGCCATAAAATCTGGGAAATATCCTAATTAAAAATCTAGGAGAGGACAAAAATAATAAATAAATGTGGGGCAAATGTTATAGAAAAAATTTAACTCTTTTACTTAGCTTAGCCCCAAATATTTAGCCACAAATATGACCATGAGTTTGTTTGTTTCTACAAAGGAAGTTTGATGCAATAATAAATTGGATTATGAATTATTTCATTTGATTTATTGAATCCAATTATAATGATGTGGCAGACATTAGTTGATAGGACTGAGCAAAGAAAATTTTACTAAGAATATTACCAGTGAGGGTTACTTGACTGGCTCAGTCAGAGGAGCATGGGATTCCTGATCTTGGGATTGTGAGTTTGAATGCCATGTTGGGTGTAGAGATTACTAAAAAAATAAATAAATAAACTTTGGAATATCACCAGCAAAATCTTCAGTACTGGCTGTCAAAATATAAGCAGAAGACAACTTCAATGAATGTTTGATAGGCAAGCAACACAATTTTTTGTGCATACCTTTTCAGCTGACAAGACAAATTAGCATTTATTGTATAATAATCATCTGTGACGTACCTCTTACAGAACCCACAGGAGTTTCAATTAAAAACATGATCTTGATCCTAAAGAAAGTAATATGAGAATTTCTAGTCCTTTATTATTTATTTTCTCAAATATTTCTATCAGTTTAGTAATTCTGAGAAACCAGGGTCATGATAAATTCTACCTCATCTGCCAACCCCGCACCCTCTGTATTTTGGTTCTAGAAATAAAGAAACAGAACTGGTCCATTTGATGTCAAAACTGAGGAACTTAGCAGAACTTGAGATATGAAAAGTATGTTACATTTCATCCTCAGATTTAACCAAACAAACATAAGATTGAACTAATTCTCCATTTTGTTTTGAGGGTACATGTGTATATATGCATGAATACAGAAATAATGACATAATTAGATTTAGGGTTTAGCATTTTCAAAGGCTTTCATTTGATAGATACCATAAATATATACAAAAGATATTTTGTGTAAATAAGGGTAAAAAAAAATCACAGTAATGGAGTCAAGCAAATCTGTTTAAGCAATTAGGATACAAATTAAGATTAAATAAATGATTTACTTCTAAGGAATTGGTCTGCATACTATCAGGGATCATAACTCTCATATGAATTATTAATGATTGATTTAAAGTCAGAATGATGTTTTTGCCTATTTATGAATAAGAGAGGAACAAACATAGATTGAAAATGATGATTTTAGAATGGTTAATAGTTTGAAAAAGAAGAAATTTCTGTTATGGACCACAGAGATTGACTTTTGCAAGTGAAGGACAGAATGACTCAGAGATAGGGAGAAATTAACAAAATTTTATTTAAAAAAAGAAAACAGAAAAGTGTGGTTAGATTTGCATAGTAGAAACTGCTGAATAATTTTACTTAAAATAAGACCTTATCAATGATACTCAAGACACTAAGTAACTGACGCATCTCTACTTCATCTCACATTGAATAGGCCTGGCTTCAAAGGCAATATTACATTGGTTAAATGAAGCTTCTTATAGGAAAATAATAGTGGTCAAAACTGCTGTTTGGGGTTTCAACAATAAAGTAGCAGAAAGATAATTCCAGAGGCTGATTTTCTCTACTTTATCTCATGCTGAATAAAAGCTATACCCCCCAGCTGTCCTTTGTGAATATGTGGAAATTGTATCTGAATTTCATCATGAGTCCTTGCTTTTCAACCACCCACATTCATAATTCTGGTTAGACTGGAGAATTTAGTGCAGGACTGGTGTGTGTGTATGTGTATACACGTGCCCTGAAAGGAGTGGTATGCATGGGACTAATATGAGGATTGAGTGGAGATGTGTAATAAGGTAGGAAAAGAAAAAAAGGGGGGGTATTGAGGCTATAGAGCTTAGGGTATAAGTAGAAGCAGAATCTACCTGCTTGAAATTACAAGCAGCCCCGAGGGAAGAGCAAAGGAGGAGCTCAAGCTGGTAGGAAGGGCAGTAGTAGGAAATGGTGTCACCACCAAGGGCACCTTCACCAGGCCCTTGCCAAACAGCTGCGTCAGCCAATGACATCACCAACTCTGGCATAACAAAGGATTTCTAGATTAGCCATTTGATTGCATTGATCAGCAAATTCAATACAACACTGGCTTATCTGACTTTTTAAGACCTACCCCCCCTTAATCAACCAATGTTTTAGGCGGAGTGACTGGTCATGCCCTTTAAAATTGCTGAACCAGCAGTGATGGTGCATTTCTTTCCAATGATTTTTGAAAGAGGTGTGGATAACTCAGTATGACAAATCTGTACTACACCTGAGTTTTATTAAAGAGATGAGAGTATTTTTACATGACACAATTCATAAGAATCTATTAAAGTTTGCTTTTATAGTGAGTGAGATGAAGAAATGTCCAGGTTTCTGGTCAGTCACATTAGATCAGTTTGTGTTGGTAGGGACACAGTCTGCCTAGCTGGAGAAACAGAATTATAGGATGAACTATCTAGATTGAAAGAAAAAAATCATCTGAGCTGTCATTTACAAATAATGATCAAAATTAGAAACGCTTTTTGTTCAAAAATGGTATTAGGACTGGTTTTGAGGGCTTGCATGGCCCCGTACTCAGAAGAGCCTCACACTGGGTTTAATGTTCTGCTGTTGCTGTCTTGGTGAAATTCTTAATAATTTTTGAACAAGGGACTTCACATTTTAATTTTGCAATGGGTTCCACAACTTCCATAGCTAGTTTTGCAGGGGAGCTGTTGGAAGTATAGGAAAAGAGGGTCTTGATATTAAAACCATGCTTGATTTCAAATTACAGTCTCTAATGATGGGATTGGCTTCAACATCTATATCACCGCCTCCCAGCCCTAACCACCTATCTATACTTACAAAGATAAAGATATCTTCTATACTTCTATACTTATAACGGTAAATTATATGGTCTTCTGGTCCATGTTTGAAGAAAAACAAAATATGAATGTAAAATTGCATTAAAATATCTCTCTTACATTTTATATAGTAGCAGTTCTTTGTTTGGCAGAATACCAGAGATAAAAGTTGTGCATACTGGGCAGTTCACATTCACTTTCCTTGTACCAAGCAGGGAAACAGGTTGTTGCATTTTCCAGGAGATTGAATTGTTATAATTACATTGCATGTTATAATAATATTTAAATAGCTCCTAGTGTTTGGCAGGCATTTACCTGTTTTACTCTCAAGGGTTTGTGAATGTTGTTCTGCTTTAGAACACTTTAGATAGCAAAATATGCAGTATTGGGCAATCTTTAGGAAGTGTGGTTCCTTGACCTACTACACACACCACACATCATTTATTTAAATTAACAAATGGAAGACAGTCTTCATTTTCATGACTCTTAAGAAAACAACTTTTTTTTTAAGAGAGTGAGGGGGAGAGAGAGAGAGAGAGAGATATGACTGGGGGAGGGGCAGAGGAAGAGGGAGAGAACCTTAAGCAGGCTCCACACCCAGCCCACCATAGAGCATAGTCTCACAACCCTGAGATCATGACCTGAGCCAAAAATCAAGAGACAGACGCTTAACTGACTGAGCCACCCAGGTTCCCCAAGAAAACAACTTTTATTTTCAACCTAGACTGTGTTTTTATTAAATTTAAAGAGACTAAGTATTAATATTTTTTCTATGATTGAGGACAAGAACTAGACACTTAGTTTTTTGTTTTTTTTTTTTAAGTAGGGAGATGAAATTTACCTTTTCTTTACCTGAAGATCAACAGAACATTTTTTCTCATATCCACATTAAAAACAATGGCAAAAACAATAAATAAATAAATAAATAAATAAATAAATAAATAAATACAATGGCAAAACTATATTCTGTTGATTTTATTTCTGAAGCATCTTTTGAACTTTCCATTTCTCTTTTTAAAATTTATTTGAGAGAGAGGGAGAGTGAGTGAGCACGAGCTGGGCGAAAGGCAGAGGTAGAAGGAAAGAGAGAATCCTCAAGCAGACTCTGTGAGGAATGTGGAGCCCAACACAGGGCTCAATCCCAGGACCCTGAGATCATGACCTGAGCTGAAATCAAGAGCTGTCTCTTGAGTGACTGAGCCACCCATGTGCCCCTCCATTTCTCTTTATCCCAACTGCCACCATCCTAGTCCAAGCCAGTCATATCTAACCTAGACTATTGTTTAAAATTGGTATCTTTTTCCTTCAGTTTCCCTTCTCTTTAAGTTATTCTTACACTGCAGCCAATATGAGAGTCCTAAGCCATAAGTCTGGCCTGGCGGCTTCCCTACTAAAGCCAAACTTCCAATGGCTTCCTACTCTGCTTCTAATAAAATCCAAACTCCCCAGTTCTGTAAGTAATCCCTGTCTACTTCCTGTCCTCATGTTTTATCATTAGTACTTCTGCATTTGATTTTCCCACTTCACTGAAACTTGTGCAATTTCCAAATTGTGCCATACATTGTTTCCTAGTTCACAAAAGAGTCAAGGTTTTTTTCAGTGTTGTTTTCTTTTTCCGCCATATATCCACCTTCCAAATGTGGCTGACAGATGCTTTCTCTTCAAGTCTAACATGAATGTATTCACTCAACTAATATTAATTAAGCCCTTCATTTCGCAGAACTGTTAGACATACTGGTTTTATAGTGAGGAAACAGAAAGCAAAGTCCTTGTTTCATGGAGCTTATATTCTAGTGATTAAGAGATTAATATAATAAGAAAATTAATACAATCATGTCTGGCAATGATTAGCGGTATGACAAATCTAAATCAATCAAAATAGAAGGTGATATTTTAGACTGATGACTAAGATGGATTTTCTGAGATGGTAAAACTTCAGTCTGAATGTAGAAAATGTGTCAATTAAAATAACAGAAATGAGCATTGCTGAAATAGGGAACAATAAGAAAAGAAACCTAGAGCTGAAAACTGCAAGAACTCCTATATGGTCAGAAGGGAAGAGGGGCTAGGGAAGGTAACTGGGGATCAAATCATGTAGGAACTGATAGGCCATGAAAGGATTTTAAATTTGTCTTAAAGGAGATGGGAAACCACCGATGGGATGAGAGTGGAATCATTACGTGATCTTTTTAGGTTTTAGATGATGTCTCTGGCTTCCCTGAGGAGAATATACTGCAGAGAAAAGACTGGCAGCAGGGAGGCCAGCTAGTAATTAGCTCATTGCAGTAGTCCAGGGCAGAGATTCACGGGGCTTGGATAAGATGAGGATAGTTTTGTAACAGAATTCACTGATTTGAAATGTAAGAGAGCCAGACATTATAGATTAACCACAAAGTTTTTGCTTCATAAACAGGTGCGTGGTTGTACCCTTCCTGGGACTGAGATGAAGGATGGGGAAGATCTGTGGGTGGTGGAGAGAGGTATTATATCATCCAGTTTAGAGCATAGGAAGTTTCATATGTTGTTGCAGAGACAGGCTAAATGCTCATCAAGCCCATCCCTTCTTTCTAGGAATATGGAAATACTATATTATTCAGTCTCCTTGGCGTCTAGATTGGGACCATAAAATGCAAGAAAAAGTCATGTGAACAACTTCTGAGCTACCTCTATTTGTCTCTCTGTTTCTTTGTGTCTCTCTGAACACCTGGAGGTGAAAGACAATAATGAAGAGACAAAGTATGGAAGGAGTCCTTTGTGGAGGAGAGCTATCTAGGAGGGCCACTTGAGTCTATGCAGTATTATAGTAGTCAGAATTGTTAACAAAGACAGAAACCACACAGTAATATGAACAAGTAACATTTATTATAAAGACTTATTGACTTAGAGATAAAGAATTCTTAACTTGGAGGATCAGAGAAACAAGTTTGGCTAAAAAGAATTAAGAGAATTATAAAGAATATAGGAATAGGAAGTATAAGGAATAGCTTCTATCTCTTGGGCTGAGATAGAACACCCAAAGAGCCTTCTTCCTAGGACTAAGATATAGAATTATTAGAAAGGTTATGACTTTATTTTAATGAATGTTAGAGAAGTAGCTATGGTGCTGCCCTGGCAGAATGTGATAGAAGTCCATCATGTGGACCTTGCCAGGAATATGACCTCCAGGGTGCCAAGAAAGGCTATTCATACTAATGTATCTCACTGAAGGCACTTTGCTGTTCAACCACCCCAGGAAGTTGCTGGGGAAGCTCCAGGCTGCTGGGTGGTGCTTATCACTATTCACATCAGTAGCTATATGCTGGAGAAGCCCCCTACCCTTCAGGACATGAGCACAGGACACTGCAAGAACCTGCTAAGAACTCACTGGAGTTCCAGAATTACTTCCTCCTGTAACATCTCTGTTACGCCTTTTACTGACAAAACTTAACATCACACCAACTAGCAAAAGGAAAATAAAGGGCCTAGTTCTATTTTCATCTATCAAGAAATTAGTGGTCATTTTGGAACTGAGAGAGAATAAAGTGATAATAGAAAATTATTCCATTGTCTTCTGATTTGCAAGGTTTTTGACAGGAAGTTGGCTCTAAATTTTGCCTTGTCTATCTAAATATAATGTTCCTTTTTTTCTCTGTTGCTTCAAGATAGTCCCTTTGCCTTTTTTTTTTTTTTTTAGATTTTCTTTATTTATTTTGACAGAGAGAGACACAGCGAGAGAGGGAACACAAGCAGGGGGAGAAGGAGAGGGAGAAGCCGGCTTCCTGCCGAGCAGGGAGCCCGATGTGGGGCTCGATCCCAGGACCCTGGGATCATGACCTGAGCCGAAGGCAGACGCTTAACGACTGAGCCACCCAGGCACCCCAGTCCCTTTGTCTTTTTTTTTTTTTTTTCAGCAAAAAGGTACCTAGGAAGTTTTTTTGGAGGCTAGGATAGTATTTATCTTATCCTTATTGGTGTTCTTTGGGCTTCCAAAATCTGTGAATTTTGGAAAATTCTTAGACATTATATTTTCAAATATTTTCTTCTGACCTATTTTCTCTGTTTTTCTTCTGAGTATAATCATATGTATATTGGAGTATTTGATATTGTCCCACAACTTGCATACTTTTTTTTAATTTCATTCTTTTTTCTCTTTATATTTCAGTTTGGATAATTTCTATTGCTCTCTCTCTTCAACTTCTTTGATTCTTTCCTCTGTTTGTGGAATGTGCTCTAGTGCTCTGTTTTTCAGTTCTAGTACTTTCTTCTATCTCTTTCTCATAATTTTATCTCTTCTACTGAAATCAACCCTCTAATTTGCATGTTGTCCAGCATTTCCGTTAGAGCTTTTAAAAGCCTGAAAAGCTTTTAAATATATAACTTATATTTACTTAAAATTTCTTGTCAGGTAACTCCAATATCTTCATTATATCTGAGTTTAGTTCTGATATTATTTTGTCTTTTCTGAGCATGTTTTCCTTGCCTCTTCTATGCCTTGTTATTTGTTGTTGAAAGTTGGACATATTATATAAAATAGTAGAGACAGAGGTTAATGGTTTTTATGCCTGGAAATCAGCAAAAGTTCTGTTAGTCTTTTGATGCAGGCTTTGAGTTAGTGTAAATAGGATTTGGACTGGGTTTGAGATTTGTTGTTGCTATAGTTCACCATTGTGGAACACCACAGGCTTCAATTTGTGTAGGTGTTGATTTAGCAAAACAATGTCTATATAGTTTCTAAATTAGGTCTTCCTTTTGTTCTATGCCTCAGAGTGGGTCTCTTTGTTCATTCTTTTCCCTCTCTTGTCTCTCTTCCAGTAGTATTCTGTTGTCTTTGAAGGTTGGTAGCTTGGTGGTAGAGGGTATGAGGGAGTATGTTTCCTATTATTTTGATTAAGCCTCTGACAAGGAAGCATTGTGTCTCTGGATCTTGGGGGTATGGCCTTCTCAGTTCTGTCCTTCCACACCTGTAGTTATAGGTCCAGCTCACCATCCTGCCCCTATCTTTTTTCCCTCCTGTTCTTTTTTTCCCAGCTACAATGATTTTGGGGGACAGTTTTTACAACAGTAGCACTTGTCATCTTTTCCCTCACAATTTGCGGGTTTGTTCCATACTGGAGATGGAGAAGGATCTAGGCAGAATTTCTTATCCCTCCTGAATGGCTGCTATTCCCCTCCCCCGCCCCTTTTTTAGCTCTGTACCACAATCGATCATTTTTTTAGGATTTTTAAACCTTCTGTCTGGTGGTAACTGTGGAGAAAGAGCCTGTAAGAGGGTATGGACCTTGCAATTTCTGCTGTTCTCAGTGTTTCACACTGTCCCATCAACTCATGCTTGGCCTTCACTAAATTATCAACTCTTCTAGCTTAACTCTTTACATGTCTGTTGCTTCTGCCCAGAATGAGAACCTGCTTGTATCACTTCTGCCTCCATAGACATCAACTCTTCTTAAATTTTAGAACAGTTGTTTGCTCTCCAACTCAGGCTCTCTAAAGGGTTCAGAAAATGCATGAATTTGAAGTTAGTTTGGCTCTTTTTTCAAGGGTTAAAGTGACTCTTCTTCCATATCTGCAACCAAAATTCCATATGGCAAGTTTTAAAATAAGCAATATATACCTAACATGGATAGGCTAGATCTCCAAATATTTTAGGTGAAAATTCAATTCACTAAATAATATATATAGTATGAGAGAGATTATATAATTTTAAAAACACACAGCAATATAAGATAGCATTTATGTATACATTCATATATTAAAAGTGTAAAAACAGACTGGAAGTATCCATAGCAAATTTATGATAGTGATTACTCCTGAGGAGAATGTAATAAAAGGAATTTCAACTTTATCTTCAATATTCTTTTTATTTAAGAAAAATCTCTTTAAAATGTCCAACTACCACATGAAATGAAGTATCCCCAAGGCCAAAAGCATCATCTATTCCTTATGATGTGCCACTATGAGCTTAATTGGCAGCTCAGCTATGGCAACCATTCTGCTGCAGACGATAGACAGTTGTCTTTAATACCCCATAGTGTTGAAGCTATTCCAACTTTATACAGTACAGACCATATGAAAATTTCATATTTTTTTTTAATTTTATATATCACTTCAAGCTCAGCAATACCCAAATGAATCTCATACTTTTTCAGATTCTAGAAAGGGCAGTAAGAGAACATTTTTTTCTTAAGTGTATATCATAATTATATATAGCATTATGTTAAATTACTGAAAGAGTAGTCTTATTTAATCTTCACACCAATCTTATGAAATATATATAATTATTCCCATTTTCTTGGCAAGGTGAGTGAGACTCAGAGAAGTTAAGTAACTTGTCGAAGCTGAAGATGTGAGAAAAGGTAGAACATGGAGTTTATAAAATCCACAGGAGCCTGAAAAGCTAATTAACCCTGAGGAAAGGGAGGCATCCTCAAATGATTAGAAAGAGAAGGAAGCAGTTTCAAGGGGTTAGAGTGGTTACAAAGAGAGCATAACTAATGCTCGAACTTATATCAATCTGATTCTAAAGAACTAAGGCAGAATATAAACATAAAAATATCAATAATTTGGTTGACACTGGGATGCGTTACTCAGATATATCTTCAGTAAGATCTTATTTTGATCCTGCTGCTGATCATGCCTCAGGGACTGACCCTGCTTCAGAGAGACCCCTTTAAACATAATTATGAATGTTGGAAATTTACAGATGTCAAGAAATTTTACTGAATTCTTAATTCCCTTTTTGAAGAGCCTAGTAAGCCCAGATTCATTCTTTTCTTCTTTTTTGAATGCTGAGTATATATATTTAATAAGATGATGATATGATGATGCTGATGGTGATAAACATCAGAATCAGTTGGAAAGCTCCTTAAAATACAGGTTGCTAGGCCCCATCCCCAAAGCTGGTCTGGAGACCACACTTTGAGAACTACTTTTTTAGGATTTCTTAATCTCTCACTTGTCTCCTATGCAATATGTGACATATGACTTTCTTACATAGTACTATATTATGATTTATAATAAGAAATATACATTTGGTCTTTGTCCCTGTTTTTGGTACTCCTAAAACCCTTGAATTTTCTAAGCAATGAGAGTAACAGAGTTGTTGTTTCTTATATTAATGAGGTTACTTTTAGGCCACTTAAGGATGGGGCTGGTTGCCAGGAATACCAATCATGTGGTTGGAGGCTTGGAACTTTTAGTGCTATTCCCTGACCTCCAGATAGGGGAGAAGGGCTGGGAGTTGAATCAATTTCCAATGGCTAATAGGTTAATCAATCATGCCAATGTAATGAAACCTCCAAAAAATAAAATCTAAAAGGATGGGTTTTGAAGAGTTCTAAGGTTGATGAGCATGCAGATTTGGGCAGAGTGATATACCCAGAAAGGGCATGGAAGTTCCATATTCTTTCCTTATACCTTGCCCTGTGCATCTCTTCTGTCTGGCGGTTCCTGAATTATATTCTTTTATAATAAACTAGTGAGCTAGTAAGTTACATGTTTCTCTGAGTTCTGTGAGCCACTCTAGCAAATTAATCAAACCTAAGGTAGGGGTTGTTGGAGTCTCCAATCTATGGCCAGTCAGTCAAAAGCACAGGTGATAACCTGAATGTTCAACTGGCTTCTGATGTTGGGAAGGAGACACTCTTAGAGGACTGAACCCTTAACCTGTGGGATCTGAACTTATCTCCATGTAGATAGTACTGGGATTCAATTGAATTGTGGGGCACACTGCTGGTATACAGAGAATTACTGATGTGGGAGGAACCCTCCTACTCCACACAGCTGAATTGGGTCCAGAATCACCTTTTCGATAGATACCAAGACAGGGTACCAGTGTCAATCAATGTATTAAAACGTTCCTGATGTTTAATCTAAGAGGTAAATAGGAGTTTTTCTCACAACTGCTTAAATGTCTTGTGCATTCTCTAGAGTGTATTTTTCCCATTTTGAAGTCCACATAATATAGATCTGCAGATCCTAGGCCTCCAGAGAGTGCTCCACATGAAAGAAAGCTCCCAACTTTTCTACAGACACTTTTTTTCCTCTTGGCATCCTGCATTTTCTCTTTGTAACCACTCTCCCTCAAAATGCTTCCTTCTTTTTCTAATCATTTGAGGATGCTTCGCTTTCTTCAGGATCTTAGCTTTCCATGCTCCTGTGGGTGGGTTAAGTTTTGGCTCTGACTGAGTCAGGACAATTGCCAGGGAAGCCCTCCATGCTAGGTCACTGTTAAATGCCAGATACATTTCAAAGAAATTGGATTAATTTCCTGCTTAAACTCATATATTGCCTTCATAAAAAAATTGTTGTTCCTACTCTTAAGTTTGTCTTCACATAAAAAAAAATTAAATTTATCCACCTCCCTATGGGTTTCACTTGCAGAACCTACTTCCATTAATGTGATAAGAAGAAGCACCATGTCCAATAGATACTCACTTCTAAAAGTCTACATTCTTCTGGGGAAAAAAGGTTATGCATATTCAACCCTTATATAGCCATGGGTGACAAAATCAGAAGTATGTTGTAAGGAAAGTATTAATCATTAAGTAGAAACGTATCACCATTTTAGTCCACAACAAGTTCCAGAAACCAGAAGAGGGAGGCATGTGGGCAAGCAAAGCTCTTAGAGGGTCTACAAGAGATGATATTTTAGCACTAGTGGTATCCTCAGGATCTCCTTAAAGGAAAGATGTAAAACCTTTCCCATAATTATTTTGAGTTACTCTTTTTCAGAAGTATGTAGTTAAAGATATTAGGGAATGGTGGATGAATAGGAACGAGTAAACAATTTTTATTGGAAATTTAAAAATAATCATTTTCTTTAATCATTGCATTTTTATTTAAAAATGTTGGAATGATAGGACTACATTACAGAAGAAACCAAGCTATTAAAATTCAATAAAATCATCATTAGTTTTATCTAAATAAGACAGATTTTGATTTATACTGAAGACTCACCCTTTGAAGTAGTGGAAAGGGCAGTGCACAGTTGTAGCTATAATTAAACAAATTAGTATATTTTAAAATACCTTTAACTTTTTTTTTTTACCTTTAACTTTTTTAAAACAACTCATAAATTATGAAAACAACTCTACTTTTCTGTGTGGTATAAGCCAGATACCAAATGCTTTAGGAATTGAGAGAATGGACCAATTCAACCAAGGAAAGCCAGGAAAATCTGAGTTCCTTAAACTTTTATAATAAAACAGAAAAAGGTGAAGGGGAACAATTATCATTGAAGGCTTTTCTTCCTGTTACTCTTGCTTATCCAGGAGTCTGTGGGTCACAACAGGATTTAGATGCCCATTTTTATACTATTTTAACTACCTTGTTTCAGAACTTAATCTTTGTTACCAACCCCCTCAAAAATAGTAACAAATTAAAAGAAAAAAGGAAAAGAAAATGAAAAGCCCTGCCAATATCCATTTTCCTCTCTTTGCTAAGGTCCTGGTGGGACATTTGTATTCAGGTCATCCACGCCCCTCTCACCTCTCTCCTTGGCAGGAGTACCTGCTATGCCCCTGTGCAGAGGGGCAGCACATTAAATACTGAAATGGGAGATACTTCACATCTCAGATGAGTATCATGTCATCATTACTAGGAAACATAGGCAATAAAAATCAAATATGATGATCTCACCTCTTTCCCATAGGCCCACCTTACCCTGTGACTGAAATGATTCACCTCAGTATCTTGTCTACAGTTCTTGCCTCACACAGGCCAGTGCTGAGAGCAAGTCTCTGAAGTTGGCCCTGCTGTTAGGGGTGAGGTCCTATCTATAGTCAAGGCCATTAACATGTCTTAAGGGTTTTACTTTTCTGGAGAGCAAAGAATAAAATGTAATTTGAGAATCATTTTATTGTGAGCCTGAAACCCACATTGTACTCAATGGAGGAAATATGCAATTAACTGAAAGATGAGGAAAAAGAAACCATCGGGAAAATCTGTTGTTTCTTAGATGTGGGAAACTGACAACAAAAAACACAGTGTGTTTAGCCATTTCAATTAACTGTCTAGATGAACTAGGAACAACTTGTAGTACCAGAAAGTAAGGAAGTACTAAAAATAAGTAAAGGATAAGGCACGTCAAAGGGACCCGGGAACCAACCTGAAAGAGCTCTGATTGGCCAAAGCTCAGTTTGAAACAACAATAACCACAAAGAACAAGTTTGTATATAACCCAGAGTATAAAACAAATGTGCATGAGGCCATGTTGATATAATTAAATGATTGAATAAATAAATGGAGGAAGAGACAAATTTTCCTTACAGAAGAATTCCAAGTGATATATGTAAATACTGCCTACCAGGCTGTAGAGCTTAATCCCTGCCCCCACCTTGAGTATAGGATATGCTTTGTGATTTCCTTCCATAGGAAAGAGTATGTAAAGAAATGAGGGAGAATGGAGGGAGTTACTTTACAGTGGAAAAACCTGGCAAAAGTATTCAAGATTAATATCACCAATGACAGCATGTGGCTATTATATATCCTCAATATGATGCTATGAGAAAGGCATTTCACCTCTGTGGTATTCTTCCCTCAAAACCATAACCCAGATCTACTCATGAGAAAATAAATGAGACAAACCCAAATTAAGGAAAATGCTACAAAATACCTACCTGATTGGTATTCCTCAAAACCATCAGGATCATGAAAAACAAGCTATGACTGTACAGCCATCACCAACCGGAGGGAATCAAGGAGACATGACAACTAAATGCAATGTAGCACCCTGGATTGGATCCTGGAATAGAAAAAGGACATTGGTGGACAAACTGCTGATGTTTTAATAAAGGTAGGGACTACATAATAGTTATTCAATATTGGTCCTTGATTCTGACAAGTGTACCATAATAATTAAGATCTTAAAATTAGAGAAATGTTTGGGAACTCTCTGTACTATCCTTGCAACTTTTCTGTAAACCTAAAATTATTCCAAATAAAAAATTTTATTTAAAAACAAAACAAAAATAAAACTCTTAAGCCATGGTCTTGTGATTTTGTCCATTTTTCTAAATGAATGTTATATTTTAATTAAATATTTACTTAGAAAATTCAGTATCTATGATTTCAAAAGTGACTTTTGCAAAGAAGAATAGAAATGGATGCCTTAATTTGGTAAGGGGTCTATACTGCCAACTTATAGCAAAATATGGAAAGACAAATTACTAGATGCTCTCTTTTAAGATTAGAAACAATATACAAATGATGCTATCACCACTGTTTAACATAATATTGGAGGTGGGAGCCTCTGTTATAATGATGGAATTGCCAGAAAACAGTGTACAAAAGTATTCTTCATAAAAGCAGCATGAACTATCAGTTACTTATAATTTATCCTAATAAAAAATATATAATTCCTATGGAGAAAATTTTAATATCCCAGTAAAAGGCATAAAAGTTAATCAAAATTAGTTCCATACTTTTGGATGAAATGATTTAACTTTTTAAGATGCTGGTTCTCATGAATTATCTATATATTAAAAGTAATCTCAATCAAATTTTCAATGGGATTTTTTTAGGAGGTTAATAAACTCATTCTGAAATTTATATGAAAGAATATAGTCAACTTTGAAAAAGTATGAATTGGGGTAGAGAGATTGCCTCTCGGAAATTATGACATACTACAATGACATAGCAGTACAAATTAGTGTGGTATTAGCACAAAAATAGAGGAATAGTCTAAGAGAACACAATAGAAAGTTTAGAGACAGACCACTTGTGTATAGGAACTTTGGCGACTTAATACATAATAAAATTGCTATTTAAATCAAGAGGGAAAATAAATGATGTTTCTATGCCTCACTATATGGAGATGAATTTAGTACCTAATGAGGACCATTTACAAATGGACTCCAGATGGATTAAAGACTTATACACAAAATGTAAAACCTTTAAATTCTTAAACAAAAACGTCTTTGTGATCCTGTTGTAGGGAAAGACATTAAAATTTCCCAAACCATAAACTATATATATATATATGTATATATATATATATTTTTTTTAATTGGGGTTTATTCAATGGAAAACACTATGGACAAGTTTGCAAAGATAACAAATGGGAAAAGACATTTTCTACTTCTAAAAATAGCAGGGACTAATATCTAGAATATAAAGGATTTCCTGGAAATAAGCAAGAAAAATACAATAACTACTGGGGAGCCTGGGTGGCTCGGTTGGTTAAGCGGCTGCCTTCGGCTCAGGTCATGATCCCAGGGTCCTGGGATCCAGCCCTGCATCGGACTCCCTGTTCAGCAGAGAGCCTGCTTCTCCCTCTCCCTCTGCTGCTCCCCCTGCTTGTGCTCTGTCAAATAAATAAATAAAAAAAAGAAAGAATTAAGATATTAAAAAAAAGAAAAATACAATAACTACAAAAGAAAAATGGACAGAGGACGCAATATGCAGTATGGGAAGAGAAAGTCCTAAAAGATATTAGCATATGAAGAAATGCTCAAACTCATTAGTAACCAGAGAAGCACAATCAAAATGGCTAAAGGCTATTGCTTCGCACCTATCAATATAGCACCTTTGCACTATATTTGTATAGATATTGTTTTACTTGTTTTTATTTTTAATTTTTTTTTTATTTTTTTAGTGGTCTCAGGTTTAATTAAGGTGCTGCACAGCTTCTCAGTGAGGGCCCCACAGAAGGCAGCCTGGGTCCCAAGCAAAGCATTTACTTTTAGCAATCAAATAGAGGGACATAGTATAGCCAGAAACAACTTGCTCCTGCCTCTGTCTTGGACCTGAAAGAAATTCAGGGGGTGGCTCATCCGACCAGGCTTTCTCTTTGGGATAGGTCATTCCCACCCCCTGGATCTGGGAGCCCTGGGAGCCTTTCCACCCCTGTTGCCCTTCTGAAGTCAATTCCTAAAGGTGAAGAGAAGTCTGAAGAGACATTCCCAACCAGTGACAGACAGGGAGCCAGCACCTCAGAGTCCCCAGTTGTAAGGAGCCCCACTCCCAGCCATTTGGGAAACAAGTGAAGACAGGATGAGGTGATATTAGAGTAGAAGGGTACACAGGTGCAATTGTCCCAGACAGCATGCTGGCAGAAATTCATCAATTCATTGGCTGCATACACTCTGTGAGCTAGCAGTTTACCTCCTAGATATATATTCCAAAGGAATTTGTACACGTTCCAAATGGGGAGGGTGCAAGTGGATGCTCACCACAATATTATTGTACATGGTAGTGGGAGGTTGGAGAGGATCCATGACCTAGGGAGTGACTAGTTAAAAAGTGGTAGAGGTTCATGCAGTTAGATACAATGGGCTAGATATTCACAAAGCAACATGGATGCCTAGTGATATAAGTAACAGATTGAGAGTATATTATATAGCAGAATATATAATATTCACTCCTGTTCTTGTATCAACAATAACATTTTGCAAGAAAACTTAGCAACAAAAGGGTATACTTTTAGCTATTAGAGTGGTTGTCCATGGGGGATGGAGTAAGAACAGGAAAAGGTAATAATAGGGAAAAGTAAATTTAAAAATACATGTCTGAGGGAGGAAGAGTTCAGGAAAAAGAGCAGCTTCCTCTGAGACAACAGTGTTGGTAGTAGTCAATGCTATGTTTTATTGGAATAAATAACAATGTGTTATTTTGATTCCTATGAAATTGTGTGATGGTTAAGGATATTTCATGCTATGTGTTTACTTCATCCTTAAATCCTTGAAAACCCCTGACTCACTCCAGGAGTCATGATGCAACCCTCATTAAGCAGTTTAAGAAGGAAAGAACTTTTAATTAGGTGGTGGGATAAAAATTCAGACTCATAATGGATTATGTAAGCTTGCTGCTCTGCAATAATTTCTACTACTAAGTGAATCCGTTGAGATTAGCTCTCTCTGATAGCCTAATAAATAAATGCACGTAGCAGAGAAGCATTCTTCCTTTTATTCATTCCTCTAATTCATTTACCCAAAAGCGACAACTGCAGTTTTGCAAAAGCTTGACAAGTCCTTATTTATCTCTTTTTGATACTATTTTATGAACATAACAGGTATTGCTTCATCTCTCTATTTGTGAAAGTCTAAAATTCCTAATTAGATTTGCTTTTTTTGATTGGAACCGTCAGAATTATCCTTTATATAACATTTATTACATTTGTTATGAAAGAGATATATGCCTAGTATAGAGAATTTGGTATACACATGTAAGAGGCTTAATTTGGAATGTCATAAATGAAAGTGGGCAAATTTTTTTTCTTTGTTTTGTCTGCAATTCATCTTGTCTTTCAGTAGGCAACATATTCTATTCCATTTCAGGGTATTATTCATTCTGTCCCAGAAATCCTTTTTATTTTTTCTGAAAAACTCAAATATCATCCCAATCATTGGCAAGTTTAAAAGGTAGTCACTTTGCTTTAAATCCTCTGTCTTTTGGAATGTATCTACCCACACTCCCCAAACCCCACCCTAAATCTTAAATGTTTTCTCTTTGCTCTACTTTCCATGGTATTTCGGGCTGATATCCCCTTCATGTTCTGTAGAGGCGAGTATGCTACTCCGTATCTTTGTTGCCCCAGCTACCCATATGCCAGCTCTTTCAGTTTTTTCTCCTCATCACACCTAAGTGTGTGAAACCTTGTAGTTTTATAATACCACTTAATGCATAGTAGTCAAAATTTCTTCTTTCCACACTATTCTTGGGTACCCTGTCAGATGAATTTTATAATCACCTTATCAACTTCCAAGATAATCCTGCTTAATATTTATTAAAATTGCATTGTACGTACAGAGGCATTTGGGAGAGTTGACATCATTACAACATTGCATTTTAAATTTATTTAGGATATACTTATATCCCTCAGTCAAGTTCAGTAGTTTTGTTTTGTTTTGTTTTGTTTAGATAACCTCTAACTGATTTCTTGATTTCCAAGTTTTTTTCTTAGTTATGTTTTTTGTAGATTTAAAAAACAATTTTTTTTAAGTGATCTTGATAACTATGTGGGGCTTGAACTCACAACCAACGAAATCAAGTTGCATGCTCCACCTACTGAGGCAGCCAGGCACCCCCTTGTGTGTACTTTCAAATATGATTTTATTATATTTTTTATTGATTATTCCTAATTCATATAAATGCAATTATGTTTTTATATATTTTTCATATTTGTCCACCTTAATATGCTTTTACCATAGATTTTTTTAGCTTTTTTGAAAGATAATTGTATCATGTAAAATGTGACAATTTTTTCCTCTCTGATTGTTTATTATTTGCCATATTTTTCTTGTCATATTCTTTGTCAGATATGTTAGAGGTCCCAAATTTTTAAATAATAATGCTAGTAGATTATTTTGATTGTAAGTTTTAATGAAATTGGTTCCAGAGATTTACCATTGCATGCAATATTGAAGGTTAAGTCTAAGTAGTGATTCTTAGTCATATTACTGAATTACTAGGGATGTCTGATTTTAATTTCCCCAAAATGCTGGGAGTTCCCGGGGATGGGGTGGGAAGGCAGGAAGTATGGGAAGTAAATGCAGGAGATGGGAATATATGTATAAACCTCTGTTTGTTTTGTTTGTGAGAGAGGAGCCCTTATCAGAACTGTGCTTCTTTCACTTCAGAACTTTTAGCAAACAGCCAAAGGTGAATATTTGGGTTGGTGACTCTCTACAGGTTGCTAGATAGACAGTGATGCTTACTAAATCTACACAAACTAATCACTGGGCATGGAGAGCTAGAATATAAGTATTAAAAACTAACTATGGGCCAGATATTATAGTAGACAACATAATTCTCACCAAATATTTGAAAGGTAAGTGTTGACATGTATTTTCTTTATTAATTCCTTCCCTCATACACACACACACACACACCACACACACACACACACACACACACACGTACACACTCCTGAGAGGTAGATGCCATTCTCTTTTTACAAAAAACTGAGCCAACAAGACAGAATAACTTGTGTACAGTTACTTAGGTTATTAAACTGGTGTTTGGATTCCAAGTTTTCCTTTTTACTTATAGTCATTTTCACTGTAAGATAAGCATCCTGCCACTGCACCATATTTGACTTATGATAACTAGAATGCATACAATGCTATGGTAATATATGAGAAAGGGAAGAATTTTAGCTGAGGAAATTCAAGAAGGCTCACTGTGTACAATTTAGGATGCTAAAAATTATTTCAACAGTGGATATCATGGATCAAAACTATGGAATACTTTTTTAAAAAAGATTTTATTTATTTATTTGTCAGAGAGAGAGAGAGCACAAGCAGGGGGAGCAGCAGACAGAAGGAGGAGCAGGCTCCCCGTGGAGCAAGGAGCCTGATGTGGGACTCGACCCCAGGACCCTGGGGATTATACCTGAGCCAAAGGCAGACACTTAACCAACTGAGCCACCCAGGCATCCTGGAATACTTCTTTTCTAATCATGATAAATTTAGAATTTCATTAGCATACATTTAGATCAAGAAAATAAGATGTGTTTGAGAAGTCCTTGTAGCATTTGTAAAATCTGATAAATAAAATAAACCCTGCCTGATAAGTACCATAGGTTTCTGTAAACTTCACTGCCCTTCCCTTATAAATTCTTGAAACACCTAAGCTGATTTGTTTCAAAAGCTGCTATACTAAGTAGTGAACTTGCTATAATTGTATAGTAAATTCAAGACATTAAGTGCTGTGAATCTGAGTCCACAGACTCGAAAAAAAAAAAAAAGCGTGTGTGAGGGGTGCCTGGGTGGCTCAGTCGTTGGGCGACTGCCTTCGGCTCAGGTCATGATCCTGGAGTCCCCGGATCGAGTCCCGCATCAGGCTCCCTGCTTAGCAGGGAGTTTGCTTCTCCCTCTGACCCTCCCCCCTCTCATGCTCTCTCTCTCTATCTCATTCTCCCTCTCAAATAAATAAATAAAAATTTTAAAAAAGAATGTGTGTGTGTGGTGTGTTCTCATTCATCATTAGTTTCAAAGGTCTAAATAAAATCCTGGAAGCAGTCCTTAATGTCCTATGTTGTGCATATAGTTCTTGTTTCTTTCCTGATATATGTAGAGAGTGTGTGTGTGTTTGTGTGTGTTTGTGTGTGATTACCGAGATAGGTGCTAGAATTTAGTCTGCGTGAATAGAAAGAAATATGATGTCCAAGACAAAGCATGCATTCTTTCCAACTCTTTTAGTTAGGTGGCACATTTAGGTTATATTATTTAATTCTGGATGATAAAATTCAAGAGTAATATTGACAAACATTGGTGCATGGAGAGGCTTCCTCTAGTTATCGGATGAAAATAAAATCTCGCCATATGAGTACTTCAACGAATTTGGCGTTTTTATGCTTCAAGAACATGAGAATCAGGGAGAACATAGCTGCCTTCAAACATTTGAAAGACCGTCAGTATAGCAGAAGAAATACCTGGATTCTGTGTGGCTCAGCACGGCATATGAAAACCAAGGAACAGAAATTAATATGGAGAGAGAGAGAGGGATGCTGGGAACACCCTCAGAGGAACGATTGCGGGGAACACTCCTCCGAGAGAAGCACGCTGAGAACACGCTACCAGAGCGGAATGCTGGGAAAACAACTTAAGAAAGAGGGATGCTGGGAACTTCCGTCAGAGGGAGCGGGGAACGCCTGAACACTCCGTCAGGGAGGGATCCTGGGAATCTCTGTCAGAGAGAAAGGAAGATGCCTAAACATTCCCTCAGAGAGGGATGACAAAAGTACTCGTTCAGAGAGAGAGAGGTGGGGAGGAGCGCGGAAGTGGATTCCCGAACACGCCGTCAGAGGGGGATGCCAGGAACTTCCTCAAAGAGAGGATTCGCGGGAACATCCTCAGAGAAGGAATGACAGCCACGCCGGTCAGAGGGATTCTGGGAACAGGTCGTCAGAGAGACATGCTGGGAACACCTGTCTGAGAGAGGCATGCTGGGGTCACGTCGTCAGAGAGAAGAATTTTGGAAATACGAGGTAAGAAAGGGACCCCGGGAACACATATCAGAGAGAAGGATGAAAAAAAAAAAAAGTTACAGTGAAGAAGAGTTTAAAGCTATACCCAGTTGATTTTTTGGGAAAAAAGATATGTTGACCTTAGCGGACACTGAGTTTCTTGTTATTAGAGGTATTCAAACCAAGCCATGACAATAACGTGTTGGGAGGAATTCAGTCCTTCAGTGGAAGATGGGATTAGATAATCCATGATATCTTCTCACACCGCATCTATGATTGTATACAAAAAAATCCATGATCAATTTCCTCCTTTCCAAGATGGCAATTTCAGTCATGCTCAGCACTGATTCAAACCTTAAGGCTTTTGCAACCAGAACCAACACCCTTTTAAAATTCAAAGGTTTTCCTCCTACTTTTATCCCCTTGGCTAATATAACTTCCTGTTCAGAAGGGGGGGGAGGGAGCCCAAAGGTATCATACACATCAGAGAGCTCTTGAAGTATAACATTTTGATGAGTTAAGAAGTAAAGCAGTAAGAAATAAGTATAGATTAAATGTCTCTTAAAAAAATGGATGTTAAAAATTGATGGAACAGCACCTGGCAAACCACACTGAAGATTTTGCCAAGCCCCCAATATTTGAAATATTCTTTGTTACACTTGACAAAGTCAACCCCGCTGAGTGTCTCAAAAGTTATTGCCACTACAGGTTGGCAAAGCAATCCATAAATACACCATCCAAGTTTTCAAACGGTTTCTTCAGTTCAGAAACAAAATACAGTCCAAATCCTAAGTGAATGAGGATTTCGTGCATCTCTTCCAACTGGGGGAAATAAAGTTGGAAAAACAGAGCTATTAAAAACAGCATCAGTGATAAAATTATTTTCCTTCTAATCAAAAAAACTCATACTTCAGTTTTTATGATATATCGTTGTGTACTTGTTGGTTTTGTTGTTATTTTCCTGCAAGAGGTTGTATTGCTTTGTGTATATTCTTTCTAAAATCACAGCATTACTATTATGGACACTATCATGCTCCTTCCCTCCCTGACAATCTTTTATTCTCTCCCCATCAACTGGCCCCTCTCCTGTATTCCCCAGTGTCTCATCCGGGAGGTGTACCTATCTTTCCCTTTTATTCTTTTCCTTTTTTGTTGCCTGAATTACAGTAGGATGACAGTAGGACCTTCAGCAGCCATACTGTAATGTGAAGTAAACTGAAAGATAGAAGCCAAGCACTAAGAATGGTCGTTGGTGACTATGTAGCCACCATACCAGTCCTAGACTGACCCTTCCAAACTCCTTTTATTTGGGAAAGATACATAAACACTTCTTTGTTTAATCTACTATTGAGTTTTCAGTTAAATGTAGCCAAATTTTATTCTATGCATCTAATTGTTTTGTCAGTGGGATCAGAGAATAAGCTAGAAATAATCCCTATTTATTTCTCAACCTCAGTCCACTGACTTCTATTCTGGAAATTATTCACTGATTCCAGAAAACAAGTAACATTCTCATTTATCTGTTTTCTCTTATCACCTCTGTGACATTTACGGAAATGTTGTGATTATTGGATTGTTTGTCTCTCTCTTTCACTTACTGTACAGGACTGGTGTACCCAAAGAACAAAGTTACAGAGGGCCTAGAATGCAGGAGATAGTCAATATACACTTAATTAATTAATTAATTAAAAAAGATTTTATTTATTTATTTGAGAGAGACCCAGAGCATGAGCAGTAGGGAGAGGCAGAGGGAGAGGGAGAGGCAGATTCCCTGCTGAGCTGGGAGCCCGATGTGGGGCGCAATCCCAGGACCTGGAGATTATGACCTGAGCTGAAGGCAGATGCTTAACCATTTGAGGCACCCAGGTGCCCTACTGAATTAATTTATTAATAGAAAAGTCTAAGAAAATACACAAGCCAGTGTTCCATATAGGAAAATGTGGTAGCTAATAATGTGGCTTATGCCCAGTGCTGACAAGACAGTGCCCATGATGGGAACAAAAGCTCAACAAGGGGAGGGAGAACCAGAATATCAAGGAGGCTACAAAGGTAGCTTGCAAGTAGGAGGACAGAGACCCAGGCATTGTGGCTGACATGTTCATAGACACCTGCTTACAGGACCAAGGTGGCAGCATATTGATGGCAGTCAGTACAGAATGTTGTACGAATTGATGCAGCCTTAGTTAGTGATTTGTTAATTCCTCTAAGGGTTAGGATGTTTGATTGTGATTCTCACAAAAAAGAGGGCAATTGAAGATAAAAATACCAAAACATTTCCTTAGCATTTTGTTGATTTTCCTACTCTAATCTCACTCTCCTTGCAGTAATGATAAATTGGTAACAAAAGACTCCTTTCTAGTCCATTGCCTAAATCATCAGAACTAGAATTCTTCCCTGTTTCTAAAATATTAGGGTACTTCAGAATTTTGCTTTTATTCTATATACATGTTGTATATAATCCCATATATCCCGTGGCATTAGTTACCATCCAGATCAGGTTAAATGAATGCTACCAGTATGCCTTCATTCCCACTTTTCTCTATGTACTTGCCAAACCTCACTAATCAATAGACACATTTTTTCCACTACGAAGGAATTTTGCCTCAAAGTCTGTTTTCAACTCAGAACTCTAGAAAAATGCTGTAATATTTCAGAGTAGAAACACAAGAAAAGCCTTTTGCCATTACTGTGGCATGTATTGAATTCCACCAAATACGCATCTTCACTAGATCTCTTTCCTGAGCTTCATACACATAGATACAACTTCATGTGTGTCTCAAATTAATGTCTGAAATGGATTTCAGTCTTTCCCCTCTCACCCCAACCTTCTCCTCATATGCTTCCTCTCTTGCCACTACAAATGCTACCGCCATCCTTTCAGTTGTGTCCAAGCAAAAATCGCAATATTAACTTTGGCTTATCTATTCTCCTCATCCCTATCTATAATCAGTTATAAAATCTTGTCAGTTCTACCTTTTAAATATATAGTCTTTCCACTACTCTTCTGTTACTACTCTAATTCAGGGTTCCATGACTGCTTACCTAAATTAATAAAGTGGACTCAAGTTTTGGTCATTTCCAACACATCCTCCATATTGAAGCCTGAATAATATTTCCAAAATGCACTTCTCTGCTTTTTATTCTGTAAATTTTTCCCAGTGACCTTAGGATAAAGTCCAACTCCTTAATGATGTTTATAAGTATCTTTATGATCTTCTCTCTCTGCACTTCCTCTGTCCTTCCCATCTTCATCCAACTCTATACTCCAGAGACTTCTGATATTTTGTGCACACTATTCCTTCTACTTGATAACTCTTCTTCATCTTTTGATGCATAGTTTATATGTCATAGAACACTTTGGGATCTACATGCTCTTCATTAGTTTATTCAACAAACGCATTTTGAGCATATATCAAAGGCCTGGGCATTGTGCTTATAAATAAGAATAAGAATAATACTGTCCATGGTGTGCCTGGGTAGCTCAGTTGGTTAAGCATCTGCCTTCAGCTCAGATCATGATCTCAGGATCTTGGGATCAAGCCCTGAGTTGGGCTCCCTGCTCAGTGGGAAGTCAGCTTCTCCCTCTCCCTCTGCCCCTCCCCATGCTTGTTCTCTCTCTCTCAAACAAATAAAATCTTTTAAAAAAAAGAATAATACTGTTCTTATATGCACAACTATTAATCTACTTAAAAGGCATATAGTAACCAATAATTGCACAAATAGCTATTTATAATAACTATTGGATAAAATATAATTTTTAAACATTATACAAATAATCTTACCTTAGAGTAAATGTTCTTTACTAGAAGGAAAAATAAAAACACACGCTTGCATGACCTCCCATTAATGTATAAATCCAATGCCAGCAGGCACTCCCTTACATAAAGGGTATGAATGGATCTTGACTCTGTGTGTGTGTGTGTGTGTGTGTGTGTGTGTGTGTGTGTGTGTCTTAAAAAGACCCCAGATCTTGGTGTGCAGAGCTCAGGGGAAGGGATGGAACAATTTTTTTTTCCTAAGGACATGAGGACATTGGTGGGAGAGAAATGGGACTAAATACCATTTCCTCTCTATGAGAATTAAAAAAATTCAAGAAACTTCTCAAAGTTCACTGTGTGAACGTGCCTAATGCTCACTGGTAAGGAAAGAACTTAAAGGGGAACTCAAAATGAGGGAATGGATCTAGGCTGTTAACCTGGATGCAGAATTCATGAGGCTGAACTAACTCTGAAATAATGTCTACATGAAGCTTTAAGCCTCTGTGTGCCTAGTCCTTTTGTCATAAAATCTGGGCTTTGGGCAACATGAGTGTAATCTTGTAGCTCATTTATGGGCTAAAAGAAACCTGAACCATAGGAACTTAACCATAGCTTTCTGTATATGACCCGTATTTAAAAAGGATACCAGCTGGCACAACCAAATTCCTGCTGTAAGAGTACTACTTGGACATCCCGGTTGTCTCTCCTTTTAAGCCTGGCCTTTGCAATTACTCTTTTGGACTGAGTAACCCTTGGGGTACGTGGGTAATTCAGAAATAAGAGATCTTAAGAGAACGACAGGGACCTTCCTACAAAGAAAACCATGTGAAAAAAATAATTATGATATTATGGTTTTTGTATTTTTGTATTTCAAATTAGTGAAGTATTATTGCTATATGAGTTGTGATAATTTCTATTAAAAAATTACAAAGAACCACAGGTGAGTATTTTTTTTCCTTTAGGAAGTGGGGAGCCAGAGATGTGCTTGAGCAGGGTTTTGTTGTGCTTAGACATGCACGTAAGATGTGTAATTCTGTGCATAGGATGCATTTGCAAGGGATGAGACATCTGGGAATACCCAGCATTGAAATAAATAAGGTAGGGTTATTTCTCTAGTCATAAGGTAAGATTTGCAATAGTCTATTACCCTACTTTCTAAAAAACCACCTACTCTCTCTGAAGAACATCTAATATATAATGTAGTTATATAGAAAAAAATAATAAAGCAAACAAGTGAACAAACAAAAACAGAACAGAACCAAAATAAATTTTGTACAACTTAAACAAATAAGCGAATCATCCTAGGGTTTATTCCTCTACTTCCCTCTGCTCTCAGTCTCCAAAAGAGCTGTGAAGAAGCTTGTCCACACTTACCAGGGGTAATCAGTGAATGTAAACTTAAAGACTGAGAGAATTCAACAAAACCTCCAAGATCATATATTTCAAGTCTCTTATTTGCAAATGAGAGACTCAAATTCTGGGAGGACAAGTGGCAGAGCTCGAACCAGAATCAAAATCTTTTGATTTTGTTTTATTGAGAATCTTTTAATTTTGAAGGGGTAGGGTGTCTGAGAGAGAGTGAACCTTGGCCAACTATGAAAGGAGAAAGTGCTGATCTTTTGCTTTCTCAGGGGCCAGGCTCCATAAACTAATTGGGCAGATCTGGAACTGCTCTCAATTTCTCTGCTGCTACCAAAGGCATAGCAGGGCTACTCTGTTGACACTGATGATCAGGATACTAGCAGAGGGCAGCAAGAGGCACTTCTCTACTCCTCTCCTGAGACAAAGCATAACATGACTTCCTGGGCACAAGGAAAAAAATCCAGCTCATTTAAAAAAAGAAAGTTTTCTCTGACATTTTGCTCCACTCCTTGCACGTTTCCCCTCTTGTCTTTATTTCTCAGCCTGACCCTTCCATCTCACCTTTGCCCCGAGGGTCAACATAACTCTATGGTTGACACTGATTTTTCTAACAGCAGCAATTTTAACCCAGTAAAAGTATCCCCAAAGCACAAAAGGTATCAAATTAAAGTGCCTCTCTAGCAACTTGATACTGTGACTAATTCGTAAAGGCACGAAAGGAGGAACGTGTTGTTTTGTTCTTGGCTTTTGCAACCAAGTGTATGTTCATCTGCCCTTGTCTCACCTCTTAGCTTTTATGAGTAATCACTTTGAAAATGTGATGTTTCTGAAGCAAAGATTCACATCTTTATATTTGTTCTATAGTCTAATATGTGTCTTCATGTTTTGCTGCTATAATTATCGTTCTAGATAATCTAAGTTCAGATGCACTCAAGGATCTACCTCTCTGCTTTAACTTATTTGTTATTCCTTAAATATGGAAAGTTTCAAACATAATAAAAAGTACAAAGAATAGTATAATTAATAACCATGAACATTTCACCTATGTTCAGTTTTCATCAACTCTTATCCAATACTGTTTTATCTATACTATGTTTCCTCCTTTCCCTCATCCCATATTCATTTAAAGCAGATCCCTGATATTATATATTTTGTATCTGTAAATATTTTAGTATATCTATAATATAAGGACTCTTAAAAAATAAAAAAATATCAGACATTTATGCTCTCTAAAAAATTAGTATTTTCTATCATATATGTCAATTATCTTAATAAATATTTAAATTTTTATTTATTTAATGTGGATTCAAGGTCTATTTGCTGTGACAGTTGATACATCTTTAGTTCTCTTCCAATATATAGATTACTCCTATTTTTTTTCATTGAAAATTATTTAAGAAACTGAATCTTTGGGCTATAGATTGTCCCACAGTCTAAATTTTAATGATTATGTTTCTCATAGCATAGTTTCATATTTTCTATAACTCCATTTTCTAAAAATTAACCAAGGTTCGATCAAGAGATTTAATTAGATTTGTGTTTGGCCTTTTTGAAAGTTGTACTTGTTTAGGAGTATAAAATACTTATACCAGGAAGTATATAATACCTGGTTGTCCTTATTTTTAGTACTGTATTTTTCCCCCATTATTGACTTTTCCATATCTAGATTACTTAAATTGTATCAATTAACATTAAAAGTTCTTAAGACAAACTTCAACATTACACAACACATTATATTGTTAAACTTTTCCTCTTATGCAACAACCAAAGAGATGTAAATGATGGAGACTAGAGAAGCAACACTGGTAAGGGAGACAGTGGATTAAGTATCTGGAGGAAAATAATTGATATTTCAAATCCTAACTCTCAAAAAATAAATATGAAACTGTAAAGGGTACTAGGAACTTTGAGTTGGCATCATAGTTCCAGTTCATGCTTCAGTTACATTCCAAAGAAAAAATGTCTCTGTGTTGATGTCAAAGATGGAAGTACCCAAAAATGTGTACTTTTGAATACCTGGAAAAAATATTGACACGCGCACACAGACACACACACACACACACACACACACACACATGCATTCCTATAAATTAATGTATGCTTTTTGTTGAAGTATACCATACACAGAAAAAGATACAAATTATATCAGAGCTTGAGGAATGTTTTCAATTTGAAGATGTCATATAATCAGAACTTACATAAAAAACATAATGTCACTTTCATCCAGGTGCCTCCTCAGGCTCCTTCCTAATCACTATTTTCTTTTCAAGGATAGCCACTATTCTGACTTCTAATACCATGCATTTGTTTTGCTTGTTTTTGAAATTTACATTTAAATAGGATCATACACTCTATATTTTTTGTGTCTGGCTCCTTTTTTGTTTGTGAAATTAATTTATGATATTATTTGTGATTATGTAGTAGTCCTGTTATGTATAGTGTTTGTTGTGTAATTATAGCATAGTTTATTCATTCTGCTCTTGATGGATAATTGAGAATTGAGTTGTTTCTAGTTTGGGGCTATTACCAATAGTGCCATTGTAAATACTTTTTATATGTCACTTGGTGAATATATGTGTAGATTTCTTTTGAAAATATACCCAAGAGTGAAATTTAGGTGCCTGTAAGATATGTATAAGTTTTGGTTTACTTGACATTGCCAAAGAGTTTTCCAAAGTTATATCAGTTTACATTTCCACTAGCAGCGTATGAGTTTTTGTTTTCCTTTTCCTTTTCTTTTACGTCTAGTGAAGTAAACCATTATGTTTACCTCTTTTATTAATTGCCTATCCAAGTCTTTTGCCCATTTTTCTATTAGGCTATCTTTTGTTTTTATTGATTTTTAAAAGTTGTTTTTTTTTTTATGTCTGGCATTACTTTCTAATCTGGAGGTAAAGAAATATGAGGCATTATAAGAAAGAGTAAGAGTGTTAGTTCTGTGACTTTCATCAGTTTCTGCACTGCCAAATTTCACAGAGCACATTAGCTATTATTTTAAAACTTACCTGAAGCATAGTTCCTTAGTGATAAAGGATTTTTGCTTAATCCTGTATGCATAACTAAAATTTATCCTTTATGTTTTTTATTCAGCAGTTTAATGATTCTGATTTCTTTCTGGTCACACATTTGCAAATAGAAAATGATGATGAGAGGTTGGGTTGTTTTCTTTTTTTTGGCCCTATCATTTTTTTTTAATTCATTTGCATCTCTACTAGATGCTAAACACCAGAGATCCTAGTTAGCTCTGATGCATAAAAATAGTTGATTATTAAATCAGTAATATGAATTACATACAAATCACTGCTATTAACTTTTTTTTTCTGTTCACTTTCTTAAGTAAATTTATAGAACTGATATATAAAGTAAATAAGACAAAAAGACAAAAAGTAATTTTACAGAACTGATATATAAAAGTAAATAAGACAAAAAGCAGAGAAAAAGGAATTATATCTACTGCAAATACTAGATAGTTATGTGCCTGAACCATTCATTTCACTTCCCTGGCCCACTGCCTTTGTATAAAAAAAGAATAATAATTCTCTTCATACATAGTTTGAGAATGAGACAGTATAACATATAGAAACATATTTTAATGAATATGGCATTAAATTTTTAGGTGGCATCTTTAATCTGTCAAATAATTCACAGACTTACTGAATACTGCAACTAGAATACATTTTAACAGCAGATTACTTTAAAGGTGAGGAACTTAAAGTTTAAATTAAATTAGATGTCCAGAGTCTTATTGCTAATTAGTTTCTGAAATGTAAATTTTGCCCTCTTCCATTTATAACTTACAAATATTGAATTGCAACTATGTCCCCACAATCTAGAACATCTAATGAAACCAATCTGTTACTTTCTACTGTAGTTTTCATATATAAGCCAGAAGAAAATAATAAAGACTGCCACATTGCTGGAGCTTCCCTTGTACAGGAATATGAATCATTTAAATATAAGTCACATGTTTTTCAGATGAAGTATGATCATTTTATTCATTACTCCAGAATCTAGGGAAGAGGGAAAAGTTCTTGAGAAGAAAAATCAAGTGGAAAATAAATTTATTTTTATTTATTTGTGTGTCCAGAAATTATTTACGTAAGTAGTTTGAATTGTATTCAGACTTTCTCCTTCTATTTGTAGATGAAAAAGCAAGACACAGAGAATTAAAATTAAATATATATTTATATATTTAATCAGATCCTTAGGGAGGAGCCCAAAGACCCCCTAAATCCTAGCCAATGCCCTTCTTTGTGAGGGAAAGACATAGAATTAAAAGGCTAGAAAAGAGAGTCCTGCATTGGAGTACACTAGAATGACAGTAGCTCTTATGAACACTACAGGTCCTGTGGTAAACACAGATAGCACCATCTTCTGGAATATCACAGACTACCTGACCATATGGTCCAATAGTTAGACTCTTAGAAAACATGATATTAAAGGCACCAAAACTGCAGTCATTAATCAAGGCTTGTTGGGTGGGTGACTAGGAACACAGGAAGAAAAGCCTCAAAGCCTTGGTCTGCCTTTAAGAGGTAGAGCACCTTTAGGAAGAGACACCAGAGACTGCAAAGATTAGCACAAGGGAAAATAGCCCAGTGATTTGGATAGCATAAAGAAATAAAATCAATTGTTAATTAACTTAGTGAGTCAACATAAGTGGAAAGATAAAAGAAGAATTCTAATTTTCTTGAAATCTCAGAATAAATCTCATCAATGTGATAGATTACGCTGATGTGCAATTATAAAGATTTGATAGAAGAAAATAAAATAAAAGCTATAGAGTAATAACAATAGTGGCAAGAACAGTTAAGGCAGAGAGAGATTTATTTATTATAAAAATAATTTATGCGAAGATTGTGGAATTCTAGAGAACTCTTACTACCAGAATATATACAGAGACAGGTGTTTCTTAAAATGAGCCCCATGACCATTACCAAGATTGAACAAAGACAAGAGGAATAGGGACAGCTAGCAATGAGAATGTCTCTCTTCATCCATTATAATTCCTTAGGAGAAAAGATGGGAACTTATCCTATGATACATATTTTCCCATCAATTGCATATGTAACTATTTTGTCATTATTGATATATGGGTTTAATTTACCTTTTTAACAACTGGCATATTACTTGGTTTTTTGTTTGCTGATTTGTTTTTGGCTTTGCTTTTTTGTCCAGCTCCTTGGGTTCACATTTATGGGTTAAATTATCCCATTCAGATATTAGTAAAGTATCACATATTGGCTACCTATGTGTCTGCCAAAACACAAATTAAGTAGAATGCTGGCTCTAAACTAAGTATCCAAAATGGTCAGCTGTTTTTAATATTGCAAGGTAGTTACCCAGCCACCCCTACTTCCTTCATAAAATACAGCTCTCAATGGGTGAGTGAAGTCTTGCATTAGTATATTACAATCATCTCTTAATGGGATATAAATCTTTTGGTTTTGAAATACCATTTTAAAGTTGTCATTAAAACATGATAGATTACCAGTTCTTAAGACATTTAATGACTCAGTGTGAAATTGACCCAGTTGCTAGGTTGATAAGGGAGCAACCTATTTATATCTCCTTAATGAACATTAAATGTCTTTCTGGAGTAATGAAGTAGGGATAGTAATACAAGAGGTCTGAAGATGTCAAAGGAAATTGGGCATTCTTGTAAGGGTTACCCCCTCCTCTGGGCTCCCACGACACTCTGTGTGCCACAGGTAGGACCTAGTATCTTGATCATCTATTCAGGGAAGGTTAATTTATACCACAGAATAGGTAAAATATCTCTAATTTCCGTTAGTCTGTACCAGCCTCCTATCACCACAATTTGAAACCAAGTAATATTTTTTGAATACGTTTCCCTTATTCCTATATACGATGAGACATTAAGTTCTGTCCATACTACTGTCATGTACTACTTCTATGTTTTTTCTTTCAAGTCTCACTGCCACCTGCCGCAAAGCAATCATTTAGCTTTGCCCTATACCATTACTGCAATTTTCTTTTTAACTAGTCTATCCAATTCATGTCTCTCTCCCATCCCATCCATTTTAAATAAATCTAATGTCTGATATTGGCATTGATCACATCAGTCCTTGCATAAAAACATTATATTAACTCCCCACTATCTAAAGAGAAAAATTCAAATTCTTGAGCATGCATTTGAAGTGATTGTACCTGTTTAGCCTCATTTCTCTCCATTCCATTACTTATTCTAAGATCTAGATCAGTGTATAAAATTTTTTTGTAGTTGTTTTTCAAGCATACTTGAGGATTATGCAACTCCCATCTGTAATGGTGGCTCACCAATATAGTGATTCACTAATAGAGGGGAATGGGCAAAGAGGATCAGATCACCGTTTCCAGAAAGGTGTATCCCTTCTTCACATATTAACACGTTCCTATTTTCACTTCCTCCTACCCTTCTCCCTTTCTTCAAACTTTCTCTATCCCTGCAACCTACAGTGATCTTCCCTCTATTACTCTCCATCCAAATGTGAGACTCATCTTCAAAGCTCCACTGAAGGATAAAATAAGAAATATAAAAATTAGTTAAAATGCAATTTCAAAAATATGTGTTATAAATCCTGTTACTGAAAATTTTAATAGAGCACACTGGCTGTCCACCAAAATCTGCTCTCTATTTTGGGGCCCCATTAGGAAGCATTTCCCAGCTTTTCCAGCATTTAGGCCATGAGAAAGATAAACAGATAATGCTATATGCCACTTACAAATCTACAAAAGCTTTTAGGTGTGTTCCTCATTGCATGTTCTGTGTTCTTTCTCCTCTGCCAGTTAAAAGAGAAAGATGACAATGACAGAGCCACAGATGGAAGGAGTTAGGAGGTCAGTAGTAGTATCAGTCAGGGTTCTCCAGAGAAACAGAACAAGTAAGAATGAAAAACATATAAAGGTATTTATTTCAAGGAATTGGCTCATGTGATTGTGAGGCCTGACAAGTCTGAAATTAGTAAGGTAGGTTTGCAGACTGGAAACTTAGGCAAGATCAGATGTTCTAGTTTTGAGGCAGAATTTCTTCTCCCATTGGGGAAACCTAGTTTGTCCTTAAAGCCTCTCCAGTGATTAAATGAAGTCCACCCACATTATGGAATATGACCCCCTTTATTTAAAGTCAACTGATTGTGGATGTTAATCACATCTAGAGAGTACCTTCACAACAGCACGTAGATTGTTTGATTGAATAACTGGGTACTATAGCCTAACATAACTATTAACAGGTTCCTACCACTGTGTGGAAATGGGCTCCCTTGATAATCTGCATACCTACCTAGAAATGTTATGTGAACAAGACCTGAAACTTTATTGTTTTAACACTGAAATTTTGAGATTTGTTACCTTGACTAAGCATACCCCAAATAATATGCAAAATATTGCTAGATAGAGATCTTTCCAGGACTACTTCAAAGAACAGATAAAATAAACTTGTAATTAAACATTAAATGTTGATATGCTAGTATATTTTAATCTGAGGTTGAAGTTGTTTTATTATCTTTAACAAGTTAAATGCTTGTTAAAATGTGGATGATGCTTTAATTTGCCCAAGATGGACACATTTTCCATGGCACTATTTAAAGGTGAATGTCCACCAAGCTTAATTTTAGATTCTCACCTCTTTGAAATTAGCAGAGTGAATTTTATTGAGGTTTTAAAAAATGTTGTGATTTTGGATTAAATGTTTCCAGAAGGGAGATAGCTATTAGCTTGGCTCTAAACTCTTGCTATAGTTCTCAAGCACTTAAAGGGGCAAAGATGTAGTAGTCACGTGGTTTTAGGATATAAACCTCAAAATCGTGGAGGCAGTTGCTTGCTTGATTTGGTTGATGTTCAGCCAAAATCTATGAGTTCATATTCACTGGTATTAACTATATTTACTACTACCAGAATGAAATTCAGATCATTCAGTGTGTAGCCCTAATAATAATCCTATATGACTAGGGGCTGCTTCTTCAACATTATTTCCACTTAATTTATAATCAAGATGTTCAATTAATAGTTTCAGCACTTTATGCAGTGTTAAGTCAGCTGAAAAATATGTGATTTTTCCACTTTTCATTTTTCACAATGCTGAGGAATGCATAATAACCTGACAAAGTGGGGATGCCAGGAAAGCAACAATTATTAACAGACTAATGGGAAAAGGAAAGGATTTTAAAAGAAAAGCTGAAAAGTTGATTGAGTTCTGTAAAAATGTAAAGGCACAAAACTATTGCAAAAATAAAGCAGCTGTATCTACGATACTTTTTTTTAGTTATTAAAAATTCCTTTGAAAAAGAAAATTGATCCAGAAATAGGAAAGACAGTCACTTCTTTGAGTGCTTTCTCCAAAGCATCTGACAGAGATCTACCGAAATCCCTACATTTGTTTTGACTGTCCATATTTATTTGAACTATTGTTTCTTTTTTCTCCCCTTTTGAGTGCTATTTTCTATATTATTGAGCTAATCAGTTAACAAATGTTAATCTAGGTTAATTTAATTCATTATTAATTTGAATAATAGGTAAAACACTTCTCAATGCTAAAAGGATGAAAAGATATAACAAATAATTTAATAATGGTTACCATCTCACTATGCTAAGTGCTTTATATGCACTTAGTTCATTGAATTCTCACAATCCTATGAGGTAGATACAAACAAAATTCTATGAAAGTAATGATTTAGAAAAGTTACATTTAAGCTGTGTTTTAAACTTGAGTATATGGGAGAACCGACTTTTAAAAAGGATAATAGCTGTTCTTGAAAGCAGTGATTAGTCTAGTTTGACTGAAGGGTACAGACAATGTACAGTTTTAAGAGAACTCTGGAAGAGAACTTGAAGGCTATATGCTACCTATACTACTACAGTCAACCTATACAAATAAATACTTGGCTCAAAAAATGCACAGACTACACTGCTAGGTCTTTTCAGCAACTGAATCATTTAAGTTGAAGTGATCCATGGCTGCCATTTTAGCATTTGAGGGAGAGGAAATAAGACTTATTTTAACATTCACCATTTATATTATATTAGAAACATATTTCCATTTACCTAGTATAATTAATGAGGGTCCTTGCAAGAATGGAACACATAGGCAGTCCGCTGAAGGGGATCATTCATGTCCTGGCAGGCCTAGATGAAGCACCAGCTGTGAGTGAGCACCTGGAATTGAGAGTAAGGGCTGGGGGGCATGTAGGCACTTGGGAGAGGGGTGATAAAGGTCATTAGGGGAACCCAGGTGGCTCAGTCAGTTAAGCATCTGCTTTCTGCTCGGGTCATGATCCTGGGGTCCTGGGATTGAGCCCCGCATCAGGCTTTCTGCTTAGTGAGGAGCCTGCTTCTCTCTCTCTCTCTGCCCTTCCCCCTCCTTATGCTCTCTCTCTCTCTCCCCTTCAAATAAGTAAATAAAATCTTAAAAAAAAAAAGGTCCTTGGAAAAGGCAGGCATTACATAACAAATTTACCCAGTCATAATATATCCAGGTTCTGCTCTGCTTTCTTATAGACAAGAAGATCTGCATCAGAAGAAGAAGGCCACTTTAGAAAGAGAAGTAAATTAAGAACAGTGTTCTTACTTCACAGCTCTAGCCTTGTCTGGGAGGTTCAGAAATTATTTCACTATTTCTGATCTAGGATTAGAGCAGTGTTAGATGACATAAACTTCTTCTGAGGCACAGCCAGTACTTGAACAAAAGATGAACAAGCAAATGAGACATTGGCACATGATCACTGGAGTTAAATGCTTTTTTT
Source organism: Eumetopias jubatus (assembly GCF_037043125.1). Taxonomy (NCBI): domain Eukaryota; kingdom Metazoa; phylum Chordata; class Mammalia; order Carnivora; family Otariidae; genus Eumetopias; species Eumetopias jubatus. Next base: position 32,350,506 of record NW_028274822.1, read on the forward strand.
TCTTTCTTTCTTTCTTTCTTTCTTTCTTTCTTTCTTTCTTTCTTTCTTTCTTTCTTTCTTTTTCTTTCTTTCTTTCTTTCTTTCTTTCTTTCTTTCTTTCTTTCTTTCTTTCTTTTTTTGAGAGGGAGAATTGTTAGAAATGCTAGAGTTCAAGGAAGGGACATATTCAATTGGGCAGAAGAGAATTTTGGAGAGCATTTATCCCAAATGCCCATTTATTTTTATATTGAGGATAATTTTATATTTATAAATGTGGAAACTGAGGTCCACACAAGCTTAGTGACTTGCAAGAAATGACAGCAAATTAGTAACAGTGTTTCCAAACAAATATCCCACTATGCTACACTGCTGCTAAAATAAATCTAAGGAGGAGCGCCTGGGTGACTCAGTCAGTTAAGCATCTGCCTTCGGCTCAGGTCATGATCCCAGGGTCCTTGGATGGATCCCCACATTGGGCTCCCTGATCAACGGGGAGTCTGCTTCTCCTTCTGCCTCTCCGCTTGGCTTGTGCTCTCTCTCTCGCTCACTGTCTCTCTCTCAAATAAATAAACAAAATCTTTAAAAAATAAAATAAATCTAAGGAAAGAATTTTGTTTTTTTCCTAAAGATATGAGTACAACATGAAGATTTCATGTTAAAGCTATAAAACTTTCTGTTGATGCTGCATCAACTTTGTACATGATTGGCTCTTACCGATGAAGCAGGAAATTCATGATGAAAATTAATTCCCTTGATATCTAAGAAGCCAGAAGCTCCTTGAAAAGTAAAACAAGAGATACCATTGACTGTGTTGAATATATTCCAATGCCTAATGTACTGAGAAGTCTGAATCTTTGAGGAGGTAGTGCTATAGATTTTTCTTTTATTAGATAGAAAAAAATTAATTTTTTAAGACAACTCCAGAAGTGAAAATTACTTTTTATGTAAACTCAGCTGAGCCGTTTGGAATTAGTTATTGAAAGATGGCCTCAGTCGTTTTCAAGGTCAGGTGAAAGTGAAATATTATTCCCCTATTAATAACTTCTAGTCTGTTAACAGACTGTTCAGGAAGACTTGGAACACTCTTAAGTGTTTTAGCGGTGCCAAAATTCTTCACTATTCCCAAATCCCTTACCCCCTCAATGTCATCAGTGCCTGAGATTAAATTTTTGTACATTTCTACTTTGGATCTCAAAGTGTTTGGTCTTCCCGAGTTCCTTTTTGAAATGCAAATATCCTCAGTGAGCTAATACTTTGAGTGCTTATCAGCTAAAAATTCCCTGGAATGGCTTAATAGTGAGCTGGAAACAAATGGCCACCTAAGGGCTAAAAAAAAAAGGAAAGAAGGGCACCAAAAGTAGGATAGGAGGTGCTGAAAACTGGGAGCTGGAGCTATCCAAAATGAACTTCAGGGCAGCATAATTTTGCCTAGGGCTCATTCTGACTTCAGAAAGGACAGAATGGGTTGATAGGTTCATCAATGTTAGAATTTTGTCACAATTGTCCTGAGTGTCATTAAATATCACAGGTGCTTTAAATTAACTTCTTCCTCTATAAAAAATTAACAGTTGCTTACATGATACTTGCCTTCACATATTGAAGGATTATTCAAAATCTTTTTATATTTAGGATAATGACTTACAAGGCAGTTACCATCCTGTGTCACTCAAATGCAAACACTTTGTTTATCACTATGGGGTTATTGAGTATTAAATATGTAAAAATCATAGGAAGGTGGTGGTACAAAATGAAGGAAAGCATAGTATTTGGAATTTAAGAACCCCATACTCAGCCTCTACTAAGGCAGGTAGGTAGATGTTTCTGAATTTTAAGTGAAATCCTGTTATCTTTCTTAGTCTTTACTAAGCAAATATATTATGGCTTTCAAAGATTTCAGAGAGGTGGATAATGGATGTATGCCAAGGCAAGCAGAATGATTAATGAGGCCTCTCACATCCTGCTGTATGCTCTGTTGCACCCTTATGTCTGGCTTTTGCCCCACCACTCAACTGATGATGGTTTCAGAAAGCTCTTTGGTAACTTCTTAGTAACCAAATGCCTATGGCCTGATTTTGTTCCTTCTTCTTTGTCTCTGGCATATATACGCTCCCAATCATCTTCTTTTCTATAAATTTTCTTCTGGACTCTCATGGCAGGGAAATATTCTGATATATTTACATTTCTGTTCTTTCTTTATCTCCTTTTTCCTATTGTGTTATTTATATATGTTCATGTTTGGATCCTGGATCTTCCATTTTTATGAAAAATTATAAAGTCTTAATCCTAAAATTTAAATTAGGAAGGTATTATTTTGTGAATACAGCTGAGGTCAAGGGGAAAAATGACTTTTTGCAAGTGATAGAAGAGTAATTTTCAACTGGCCATATGCCATCCAACCTCATAATTTCAACCACATTTATAAAGACAAGTAATCCCAAAACTCTCTCTTTTTCTAGGATTTCTTTTCCATCCACATCCATGAAGCTTTCGCCTTGGATGTCCTAAAACAATCTCAAAATTAGGATATCATGTTTATTTTTTGCCCCAGTCTCTCTTTAAGGTTTATAATTTCATTTAATATAATCATACTCTTTTTCATAATTCTCCATCAAACTCAAGCCATTAGAATGCCCTTTTCTTTCTTTGTTTCACACATTCATTCACTGAATTTTTTCAATACTTGATTTGTAAGGTCTCTTGTATCCATGTTTTCCTCATTGCCAGAACACTAGTTCTAGCCCTTAGATATTTGTAAATAGATCAATTTTGTGCAAATACTTCCTGGACACCTAAAACCTAGATGTGGGATATTAACTGTTGTGTAGAGACAGATCCCACCCTCTTAGGAGTTTATAGTCTAATAAACTCTGATGGACATTTTACTCCTTTCTCTGCCTACCTTGTCTCTAATACATCTTGCCTACTACTTTTTATTTAATCAACGTAGTGTTTGAATCATATTTCTTTCATGCCTTAACCACCTTCAATATTAACCTATTTTAGAGAAGTCAACAATTAATTGGGTTTTGAAGAATTCTACACTTTATTCCAATTCCTAATAGTATTACCTATTTTACTTTTCATAAAATCTAGTCATCAGACTTTTCCATTCCTTGTCCCTCAAACGCACCACATGTAATTTATTCCCCACAGTTTTTGTTTACTAGCTTGTCATCACTGATGTGAGTCTAAAACTCTTGCCTCTTCCACGGAGCCCTCCCTCCCTACCCTGCACAGCCTTAATAATATTCCCAATGAATTTTTCTTGCTCATCCTCCATGCCCCATCCAACATTGAGCCTACTGTTTCATTTCTTTTTCCTTAACAAGTCATCGTTTAAAAATCTATACATTATTTATTCTTTAGAGAAAGAGTGCATGTGCAAGCTGGGGGGGGGGCAGACCCTGAGACCCATGAGATCATGACGTGAGCTGAAATCAAAAGTCAGGTGCCCAACCAACTGAGCAACCCAGATGCTCCCCAAATCTATACATTTTAATTATTTGTCTTATTTATGGGGTATCTCCCTATCAGGATGTGAGCTCAAAGAGCCAGGGATTTTTGTCCGTTTTGTTCATTACTAATCATTAGTGCCTGGAACAGCTTATATCATATACTAGGCACTCAACAAATTCTTTTAGAGTCAATGAATGGATTAATTATAATTAATTTAATCTTTCAGATCTTTGATTTCCTAATCTGGAAAATGATTATTTTTTATATATGTCACATATATACATAGATATGTGTGTGTGTGTGTATGAGTGTATACATATATACACATAATTTTTTTATATATGTAATTTAGTACTTTGGAATTAATTACCTCTCATTAAATTAAATTCACTCTTGGCAGAAATCCAAAATCTAGTATCTTGTCTGTGGAATCTGGAGAAGGGGTTAGGGATAAAATTTGTTTTAAATTAAAGAGTTTCCTCAGATTAGGGATTCTTAATCTTTTTTGTAGGGCCAGTATTGTTCCAGTATTGACCCCCCCCCCCCCCGCCAAGGAGACCTTTTAGAATTTTTTTTCTGTTTGCTTTCCTCCCTCATAAAATTTTAAGACCACAGATACAGTATGCCTGTTTATGTATTGTTGGCTTGTAAGGCCAATAATTATTGTAATATCTAAGATTTGTTTTCCCATTTTCACCTCAGTTTTCACTTCTTGGGGACAATATTGCTTCCATTGAGAGTGTATACCTCAGATAGTATAAGAAATATATTTTAAAATGAAGGCAAAGGAGTTGACTCCTGTGGTTAAAAATGTCCCTATGCTATAAACTAACAATTCTCATACTCGAGTGTGCCACTGGAGAGTTTTGTTAAAACACTATTTTCAGGCCCTACTCCCAGAGTTCTGATTCACTAGGTCTGCACTGGGGCTGAGAACGTGTATTTCTCACAGGTTTCCAAGTGATGCTGATGCGGCTTAGCATATCACATTTTGAGAACCACTGCTGTCAGAAAAAAAAAAAAAGTTACTAAATACTGTGTTTGAAATACTCTGCTGTTATAGTAACTAAAGTTTCTTCAAGGTTTAAATAGATTATTAAAAGTCATGACTAAATCTCTTCCTTTAAGACATTGAAACATGCTAGTGAATACATAGTGGCTATGGCAGATCTGAGGACAGAGTGGAGTTTATTGCTCAGCCCAGTGACTTCATATGTAAAATATTCTTGTGGTAAAATGTCAGGCCAAGAGGACTTCCTAGAGACCTTCCATTTTCATTCAAGAGTTACAACCTCTTTTGTACATGTAATAGATACTCTCTTTCTCCTTATCTCCCTAAATGAACTGGTTATTATCTCTTGAAGAAGATTTAGAGAAGTTTGTGCAAATAAATGCAAAATTTCATGATTTCTTCTAAGCAGTTTGAATCCTAGGAATGCCAACAGATGATTATAGATCACAAGTTATTTATCTGCCTTGATGGAACCACAAAGGAACTAGAGAAAGATACGAATTCTAAAATAAGAGATATAGAGAAACATATAAAGTGAGTCATAATATTTTCTCCAGTTGAATTCTGTCAGTGGTAAGTGCCATAAAGTCTAAATTAAATTTGCTTAGTCTAGATGAATTTCATCCATCATTTGTAGGGTGAGTACATGATATAAATATGGTTCTTTTTTAAGGATAGTACCTAGAAGAGAGGTGGATTATAGAAGTTAAAATGGAAATATTTTCAAAGTCCAAATACATCTCCAAAGGATACAAAAAAATCAGTTCCTATTTGATACTTAACAAGTGCTGTACAACTCAGTCTATCTCAAACTGTGCTTTTGTGTCTAAAAAAGCCAGGCTACAAATTAGCACTGACTTGCCTTTATTACGCCCAGGGGTATTTAGCCCAGACTAAAATGCATGGTCTTTTACTTGCATGAACACCTTTAAGACGCAAGACAAAGTGAAATTTTAAAAATAGAGCTTCAAAGCCTAAATAACAAAGAAAACAGAAAGCCCATTTGATTTGGCCACTTCTCTATCTTAAGGATCATGCTATTGATCCATTGCACATAGATTAACTCCTGATGCACTACCACTCATTGTCTGAGATAATCTTATATTTGCCTGCACAGCACTCCACCTGGTTTCTTGGATAACAATACCCAGGAAATGAGGGAGGCTGTGGCAAAGCCCTGGATAAAGAGAGACATTGCTCTTTGTTTCTTAGACCTCACAGTCTTCTCAGCTTTTCCTCCCTCCACCTTTCATTTCTATGTTTGCCAAAGAAAAGAATTAATAGAGTGGAAGTTTTTGATCTGAGGCAGGTTTCATTGGCATGGATGCTTTTTCCCCCCGACCTATTCTCAGCTAAGTGGCAGGTCACTAGGAGACTGTCTATATGCTAAGTTGCTCTTTTGCTGAAGGCTTTCTGAGAGGGGAATTATTATTTGCCAACTGCTGAAAAGCAGACATTTTATGTGTCCTTACTTTAGAAACCCTTCAAAGCTGTTTATTCCCATGTTGGGATTGAACAACAATTTAAAATGACCAGAAAAATATGTCACATTCTGAAAGTATACAGCAGGTATTCTTCATTGTCCACTTCTATCTTCGGCTTATTTCCAGCTTTTCTCTTCTCTATGCCTGTAAAATGGGCATCAATTCACAGTGTGTTTAGGAGGAGGATGTATTACTACTTTAATCTGTTTTGTTAATCTTTAACATGTTATTATAGTCACAAAATTCTACCTGAAATGTAGTTAAGAATTCTCATCAGTTACCCCCAACTCTCCTTAGTACTCTGTGGACTACAGTTTTTGCAAGTCTTAAGTGAATAGTTAGGTGAGCAAATAAACACAATTATGTCCATACTCTAAATGCAATTTAAACACCTATAGAAGCTGGAAATGAGTTTTCTCATGCTCAATTACACAAGGCAGAATTTCACATTTTTCAATAATCTAAGGCAAAGTTTCAGTGCTTGTCATTGTACAACAATCAGCGACTCCAGATTCCTCTGTCTCCCACACCTTCCAAGTCTCATACCTCATTCTCTCATCAGATTAGTTCACTTAAGATTTAAACTGTCTTCTTCCCCATCTATTTAAAAGAGAACAAATTTTTCATTTTACTAAAAAATCAAGCTTTTAAAAATTCTTGAATGGAAAGGAGTATTTTCTTTAATATTTTTGTTTTACCTTTCTACATGTATTTTTCTGCAATATAAATCTATATTCATGTATAAATATTTTTATATATACACATAGATTAATACATTCATATCAATTGATATTTAGATACTGACAGGTGATGTGGATCCTTAAATATTATTTATACTAACACACACAGGTGTATATAGAATACATTGTATATTCCTATGTGTGTACACTTATTCTTTTGAAATAATTAGAATATGGTGCTTAATCGTTTTCATTTCTTAGTGGGACATTTCAAACTAAAATACAGTCAGGTAAATAGCAGGGCCAAATTCATAGTTTCAGCTTGAGATTTTTAGAGATCTTCAAATTTGTGAACTAATCATCAGCCAGGGATATCTGTTAGGTTCACAGGATCAGAAATTAAGATGATTAATATCTGGAGGGAATAATAAACTCACATGGGAACATCTTGAACTCAAATGAAGCCCTGAAGTAGGGGCTGATCCTCCATGCTCTTCATCTCTGCCTCCTCTCAGGACCTCTTCTACCTCCTTCTAAACCACTGCCAAAGCCTCCTAACTGGTCTCCATCTTGGCTAAATCTTGAAATTTCAGTTTTTCTTATGACACCTACCCTAGTTATTTTTGATATGCTTGAAATAATCATGTCACAACTCTATGTAAAAAGCTGTGCTTATGTCCCAATGTTTGAGGGTAAAGTGAAAACACCTTAATATGATGACTTTTTCAAACTGAGTCCGCATTTTCCTGGATAATCTACTCCATTGTGTACATTCCCTCTTCAAACCATACTGAAAACTTTCTTTTTCAGTATGTGTCCTTACTTTAGAAACCCTTCAAAGTAATGTACATGGTAAGAACTGAACAGATTCTAGATATAGTCTACCAATAGGTTGATAAGACTTGGTGATGGTGGAGGAGTGGTGAGAGAATGTATCTAATAATGAGTCTTAGCAGCAGGGTGGATGGCAGTAGCACATACTGAGTTAATAAAGATTGACAGGGGGAAAAAAGCAGTTTTGGGAGTAAAATTCCAGATCTGAATTAGACATATTGATTTTGGAGGTGTTCCTCCAATATCCAGAAGGAGGTGCTGTGTATTCATTGGGCATGCTAGTTTAATTTTCAAAGAAACAATTGAGTTGGAAATTATTTTTAAGGACTCAGCATTATAGAAACAGTATTTAAATTTATGGAGTTAGATGATCTCGTTTAAGCATAGACTATGAATAGAGAAAAAGGCTAAAGCCTAAGCCTAGAACACTCTAAGATTAAGCTGCTAAGCAAAAGAGGAGGCAGAAATGTAGATTGAGAAGAGAGAAAGAATAAAAGTATAAGAGAAACAAAAAAATAAAACAGAGTGCAGTGTCTAATATACTTATGGAAAAAAATGTGTTCCAAGGAGGGAGTGGTCAGCTGTGTCAAATGTTGAAACAAGTTCATTTTGATGAGAATAGAAGACTATCACTTGGATATGTACAAAGTCATTTGTGACCTTGCTAAGAGCTACTTAGAGAATAGTGGATACTTAAGTCAGATAATAGTAAAGAGTGAAAGAATGGGATCTGAGAAAATGAAGACTCTGAGTAGAGAAAACATTTTATTTATTTTACTCTTAGAGGAGGCAGAGGCTGAGGTCGAGAAGATGAGAAGAAAATGAGCTCAAAGGAGGATTTTTAAAAACATTACATTTAGGCATGTTTTTATAATTAAGGGGGAAAAATCCCATTTTAAGGGAGGAACTGATAATATAAGAGAAGTGAGTGAGAGGAGAATTGTAGTCAATGTTAAGCCTTCAGTACTAGAAGATGAAGGGGATTCATGTCCCATCTGGAGGGATTGGCTTTAGATAGAGGCAGCAATGTTTATTTCATTATAATGAGGGAGAAGACAAAGTAATGTAGGTGGAGATGTATGTAAAGTGATGGACCACTTGATTGATAGTTAAGGTCATTTTTCTTTTTGTCTACTTTCTTAATGAAAAATGAGATGATGTCATAAACTGTGAGAGATGGACTGAATGGAGGGCTTTGGATATTTGAGAGGAACGTAGGACATACAATATAGTAGTTTTCTACAATGAGAAAGAAATTACTAAGAAGATATAGTAAGATTATCCTGTTGTGTTGATAAATTCAAGTAAAATTAGTCAGCAGAGTTGTATGATCTTCTGTAATATTCAGTTTTTAGCTCTACACCTTAAGAATAGCAGTTCGTTAGTTGTAACAAGACTTTTCAAGTAAGGTTTATAGGGCAGAGGACAGAAGTGTGAAAAGTATTTACAAGTGCTTGCTTATATTGCTTGACCACAAAACCTACATAGGTTAAGAATGGAGATAAAGATGTGATTGGGATGGCAGGGAGTGGAAAAGTGATAGTCAACTGGCTGAATGTGAAGAACTAGAGTAAATGATCTGGAATGATAGAGGTGATGGTCAGAAAGTAAGATACTAGGATTTCATATTTCATAGGTATTGGTGATGGTAAGGTCAAGATTGTAACAGTGGGAGTGAATGACTCATATGGATGGAAAGCTCACTGGGAATGAAGAGGCCAAAGAATTTGGATACATAAGTGAATTTGGGGTGTCTTTGAGGTTAAAGGTGAACTACATGAGCAGGCAGCTTGAAATCAGGTTTTTGGAAGAACATACTTATTGATTCTGGCATTTTTTTTTACCATTTATATTCTACTCTCTTCCTTTTTTTTTCTTTTTTTTGTCTACATTACTAAGCAGTGACTTCTCAATGATATAAGCACCTCCCTCTTCACAAAGTTGTCTTAAAAGATCAAGGACAATACTTAGTTTATATTAAACAAATAAAGAACAAGCAAAAAACCAGTGATATTTAGTAATAATTAAGGATGAATGAATGATAATACTTAGCATTCTAGAGATGAAAGGAGAAGGAACATGCATTTATTTTATAGATAAAATAATTGACACCTGTAAGATAAATTACTTAGGATTATATGGCTTATTAGTGCATTAAATGAGACTAGTTCCAGATACTAAGACCAATGTGTTTTTTAGAAGAAAACTCTTAAATATATGCTCAGTACTTAAATTTCAACATCATCAAAAGTAGGTAAAGCAACAAGAATAGAGTTTGAATCAAAGTTTCAATATCACTGATGAGATAAAGTTCATGTGCAAACAAAGAACCAAGCATAACTTTGTCTGAACCTTTTGGACTTCACAATTCTGCTACATTCCTGTTTGCCCCTTTGTTTATTTGCAAAGAAATTTGCGAAAATATCATATAACTCTGTGATTGCTCTAAATAAACTACAGGCTAGGGAATCTAAGAATTGAATCAAAACGTTACTTTCATAATGGGATATGAAAATCTCTGGCCAGCTGTAGTTGCTGGTAGAAATGAGAAAGAAGGGCACCTGGGTGGCTCAGTTGGTTAAGTGACTGCCTTCGGCTCAGGTCATAATCCTGGAGTCCCGGGATCGAGGCCCACATCGGGCTCCCTGCTCAGCGGGGAGTCTGCTTCTCCCTCTGACCCTCTTCCCTCTCATGCTCTCTATCTCTCATTCTCTCTCTCTCTCAAATAAATAAATACATAAAAATCTTAAAAAAAAGAAGAAATGAGAAAGAAATTTGGTGCATCAGTGAAACATGAGAACAATTTGAGGGCCATGGTGAAATAACTTATGGTGTCAGGACCTAGGGGATTTCACCATGGAAAGACCACAGCAGCAGAGAGAGATACCGATGAATTCTTCTTAAATTCTTATTTTTCCCTACCTCATGATGTTGGTTTCCTTTATGATTGCATTGGTCAGTACTCAAGCACCTGCAGGCATCATAACAAGTTGCAAACTCCCTGTTCACAATTCCATTTCCAGTGATTACAGCAAGGTCTTAATTGTTTCTTCAATTGGAAAGATGTCTTAATTAACTTTACTTAGTCCCCTGCATTCTTCAGCTTAAGAGTTTTCAAGTGTCCTCTATACTCTAGAATTTCAAAAGCTGGTCAGTTATCATCAATAAACATTGTTTAGTTTAATTTTGTTTTCACTATGAGTTTTCTTGCTAAGTAATGATTCAAGTGGTTTCTGATATCACAAATATAAAAAGATAAATAAAATGAGAGATTAAGAGGCAGATTAGGTGAAATGACCTTTTTCATTTCCTTTTTCTTTCTCTAAGGAGGAAATTCTAAGTGTTTCTAGTGAGTGTGTGAGTGTGCTGTGTGTACACTTGTGTATGTATGCATGTGTGCATGTTAAAGATGAGAAGGGCAGTGGCATATTAATTTTATAGTTAGCCATGATACTAGACTCAGACTGGCCAAATGAAGTAATTTAAGCAAAATTGTAAGGTCAAGGAATGTTATTTCTGAAAAAAATTAATAGTATGTTAAATAGAAAATATGTATGGTTGTTGGAATCAGACATTTAGGTGGTAAGTTCTGGATGTACTACTTATTACTCTCTTTATTTTTCTTGCATATAAAAAAACCAAACATGTTACCTTATAGATGCATCTGCCACAGTAAGTGCTAAATAAATGTTGGTTCCTTTCTTCCATTCCTGGACCTTAGAGATAGCCCTATTATGGAATCAAGTGCCCAAATAAATCAAATACCATTTATATATCTATCTATGGATCATGACACTGAAAATATATAAAGAGTACATTTTATTAAATCTATCACTAAAATACTTAAAAGTGAACTGAAGATATAGGATATTCATAGAAATAATAATTATAATTAAACAAATAAAAATGCTCTGAAAACCTAATTAGCATTTCAAACAATGCATTTGAAATGGTGAGATTACTATGTATATTAATGCATACAAGGTTATGAAAATAGAGGTTAAAATTGTACTTAAAATTCTTCGATATGGTTGTGGGTGGCAGTCATAGTGATTATTTACTTTAACCCTCCCATTTTAAAAATGAGAAAATAGAGATTCACACATATGATGTGATTTGTCCAAGTCATGCCATTAGTAAATATCAGAGTAATTAAATGAAGCAAGAGCAGAAGCAGGATCTCTGTGGAAGTAACATCACCAAATGATATTCAGTGAAAGAATATATGTTCTAAGTCCATTTAATTCATTCTTAATTGCTTTAGTATACAAATATAACCCTTTGACCCATGTAAAACTACTTTCAAACTTAGTCCATCTGATTGTGACATGAACATTAAAACCATTTGAACAGAGGGTAATGTGTTTTGGTTGTTGTATGAGGGAGAATGATTCATCTTTAAAGCTACCTAATGAGATATATTAACTGTTGTCATCCCCTTTGGCTGGGATATTCCATAAATACAAAGGTTCAAAGATACTATTAGTAGTTTCAAGAGGAACTGCCAAATTGACAATTACTTTAGACTAGGAGAGGCACAGTGTTTGACATCAAAGTCTGGTGTTATGTGGCTTCAGTTAAATCATTTTAGAAAAGGAATGAAAAATAGAAATATTAGATCTATGGATTAGATGTCCTAGTTATTAAGATGTATTAGAAGCCAATTTCTATATTTTTATGGTTAACAAAAGCTAATCCTGTGTGTTACTAAGGACAAAACAAGATAAGAATGAGATTGCTCCAATAAGCAGTTTTAGTCACTAGTAGGCAGCTATCATGTGGAAAACAGAGAGATCTGAGAAGAAATGTTTCATTATAACTCTTTTTTCCCTAGCAACTACTACATTTGCAAGTTCATCCTCTTTCTGGCCTCTAGGCCATATCACCACATCCTGACAAAATGCAGTTCAGTAAAACACATAAAGGGAGACAAACCAAAAGAGACTCTTAACCATAGGAGACAAACTGAGGGTTGTTTTGGGGGGGTAGGGGGATGGGGTACCTGGGTGATGGGCATTAAAGAGGGCATGTGATGTAATGAGCACTGGGTGCTATATACAACTGATGAATCACTGAACTGAACCTCTGTAACTAATAATACACTATGTGTTAATTAATTGAATGTAAATAAAATTAAATTTAAAAAATTAAAATCACATGCACACACAAAAATACATACAGGGAATATAAAAGGCATTCCTATTCAAAATGGCACATGATAAACATTGTATAACTCATACCATATGAACTGAAATTGTCAGAAAATATTAACAGATTCCAAAAGGACCAGAACAATTCAAATGAATTCAATGAAATCTAGAAAAGCTATATTACTAGTTTTTAAAAGTATGTCAGGCAGCTCCCCATCACACACATGTATATATTTTTAATTCCACCTTTATTTATGATCAAATATAATGTAAAATGATATTCAGATATTATCCAAGAATATGTTTTAGGGCTTTTCAAATATAGTATGTCTGGTGGAATAAGCTTTGCCTTTCACCTCATATAGCACCTCTTTCTGAAGCCCTTCTATAATACTTAAGTACAGTTTTTTACTTAAATATATAGTATCTTATTATCACTTGTTATTGAGTCACTTGGGTTAATCCTATCACTTTAAGAGGATTTAAGCTTCTTAAAAGACAGATCTTATGCTTTATTTTCCTTCCTTTTTTTAAAATTAAAAAAAAATGTTTTTAATAATTTTTTATTGTTATGTTAATCACCATACATTACATCATTAGTTTTTGATGTAGTGTTCCATGATTCATTGTTTGTGCATAACACCCAGTGCTCCACGAAGAATGTGCCCTCTTTAATACCCATCACCAGGCTAACCCATCCCCCTACCCTCCTCCCCTCTAGAACCCTCAGTTTGTTTCTCAGAGTCCATCGTCTCTCATGGTTCGTCTCCCCCTCTTACTCCCCTTCATTCTTCCCCTCCTGCTATCTTCTTTTTCTTTTTTCTTAACATATGTTGCATTATTTGTTTCAAAGGTACAGATCTGTGATTCAGCAGTCTTGCACAATTCACAGTGCTCACCATAGCACATACCCTCCCCAATGTCTATCACCCAGCCACCCATCCCTCCCACCCCCCACCACTCCAGCAACACTTAGTTTGTTTTCCTGAGTTTAAGAATTCCTCATATCAGTGAGGTCATATGATACATGTCTTTCTCTGATTGACTTATTTCACTCAGCATAACACCCTTCAGTTCCATCCACGTCGTTGCAAATGGCAAGATCTCATTCCTTTTGATGGCTGCATAATATTCCATTGTGTATCTACCACATCTTCGTTATCCATTCATCTGTCCATGGGACATCTTGGCTCTTTCCACAGTTTGGCTATTGTGGATATTGCTGCTATAAACATAGGGGTGCATGTACCTGTTCGGATCCCTACATTTGTATCTTTGGGGTAAATACCCAGTAGTGCAATTGCTGGTTCGGATGGTAGCTCTATTTTCAACTGTTTGAGGAACTTCCATACTGTTTTTCAGAGTGGTTGCACCAGCTTGCATTCCCACCAAAAGTGTAGGAGGGTTCCCGTTTCTCCGCATCCCCGCCAACATCTGTCGTTTCCTGACTTGTTAATTTTAGCCATTCTGACTGGTGTGAAGTGGTATCTCATTGAGGTTTTGATTTGGATTTCCCTGATGCTGAGTGATGTTGAGCACTTTTTCATGTGTCTGTTGGCCATTTGGATGTCTTCTTTGGAAAAATGTCTGTTCATGTGGTCTGCCCATTTCTTGATTGGATTATTTGTTCTTTGGGTGTTGAGTTTGATAAGTTCTTTATAGATTTTGGATACTAGCCCTTTATCTGATATGTCATTTGCAAATATTTTCTCCCATTCCGTTGGTTGTCTTTTGGTTTTGTGGACTGTTTCTTTTGCTGTGCAAAAGCTTTTTCTCCTGATGAAATCCCAATAGTTCATTTTTGCCCTTGCTTCCCTTGCTTTTGGCGACGTTTCTAGGAAGAAGTTGCTGTGACTGAGGTCAAAGAGGTTGCTACCTGTGTTCTCCTTTAGGATTTGGATGGACTCCTGTCTCACGTTTAGGTCTTTCAACGATTTGGAGTCTATTTTTGTGTGTGGTGTAAGGAAATGGTCAGTTTCATTCTTCTGCATGTGGCTGTCCAATTTTCCCAACACCATTTGTTGAAGAGACTGTCTCTTTTCCATTGGACATTCTTTCCTGCTTTGTCAAAGATAAGTTGACCATAGAGCTGAGGGTCCATTTCTGGGCTCTTGATTCTGTTCCATTGATCTATGTGTCTGTTTTTGTGCCAGTACCATACTGTCTTGATGATGACAGCTTTGTAATAGAGCTGGAAGTCCGGAATTGTGATGCCGCCAGCTTTGCTTTTCTTTTTCAGTATTCCTCTGGCTGCTCGGGGTCTCTTCTGCTTCCATACAAATTTTAGGATTATTTGTTCCATTTCTTTGAAAAAAGTGGATGGTATTTTGATGTGGATTGCACTGAATGTGTAGATTGCTCTAGGTAGCATTGACATCTTCACAATGTTTGTTCTTCCAATCCATGAGCATGGAACATTTTTCCATTTTTTGTGTCTTCTTCAATTTCTTTCATGAGTATTTTATAGTTTTCTGAGTACAGATCCTTTGCCTCTTTGGTTACATTTATTCCTAGGTATCTTATGGTTTTGGGTGCAGTTGTAAATGGCATTGACTCCTTGATTTGTCTCTCTTCTGTCTTGATGGTGTATAGGAATGCCACTGCTTTCTGTGCATTGATTTTATATCCTGCTAATTTACTGAACTCCTGTATGAGTTCTAGCAGTTTTGGGGTGGAGTCTTTTGGGTTTTCCACATACAGTATCATATCATCTGCAAAGAGGGAGAGTTTGACTTCCTCTTTGCCAATTTGGATGCCTTTGATTTCTTTTTGTTGTCTGATTGCTGTGGCTAGGACTTCTAATACTATGTTGAATAGCAGTAGGGATAGTGGACATCCCTGCCGCATTCCTGACCTTGGGGGGAAAGCTCTCGGCTTTTCCCCCTTGAGAGTGATATTCGCTGTGGGTTTTTCATTGATGGCTTTTATGATATTGAGGTATGTACCCTCTATCCCTATACTCTGAAGAGTTTTGATCAAGAAAGGATGCTGTCCTTTGTCAAATGTTTTTTCTGCATCTATTGAGAGGATCATATGATTCTTGTTCTTTCTTTTGTTAATGTATTGTATCACGTTGATTGATTTGCAGATGTTGAACCAGCCTTGCAGCCCAGGGATAAATCCTACTTGGTCATGGTGAATAATCCTTTTAATGTACTGTTGGATCCTATTGGCTAGTATTTTGGTGAGAATTTTTGCATCCATGTTCATCAAGGATATTGGTCTGGAATTCTCCTTTTGGATGGGGTCTTTGTCTGGTTTTGGGATCAAGATAATGGTGGCCTCATGAAATGAATTTGGAAGTTTCCCTTCCATTTCTATTTTTTGGAACAGTTTCAGGAGAATAGGTATTAATTCTTCTTTAAATGTCTGATAGAATTCCCCTGGGAAGCCATCTGGCCCTGGGCTTTTGTTTCTTGGGAGATTTTTGATGACTGCTTCAATTTCCTAAGTGGTTATAGGTCTGTTCAGGTTTTCTATTTCTTTCTGGTTCAATTTTGGTAGTTGATCCATCTCTAGGAATGCATCCATTTCTTCCAGGTTATCTAATTTGCTGGGATAGAGTTGCTCATAATATGTTCTTATAATTGTTTGTATGTCTTTGGTGATGGTTGTGATCTCTCCTCTTTCATTCACGATTTTGTTGATTTGGGTCATTTCTCTTTTCTTTTTGGTAAGTCTGGCCAGGGGTTTATCAATCTTGTTAATTCGTTCAAAGAACCAGCTCCTAGTTTCGTTGATCTGTTCTACTGTTCTTTTGGTTTCTATTTCAGTGATTTCTGCTCTGATCTTGATTATTTCTCTTCTCCTGCTGGGTTTAGGCTTTATTTGCTGTTTTTTCTCTAGCTCTTTTAGGTGTAGGGTTAGGTTGTGTATTTGAGACCTTTCTTGTTTCTTGAGAAAGGCTTGTATTGTTATATACTTTCCTCTCAGGACTGCCTTTGCTGTATCCCAAAGATTTTGAACAGTTGTGTTTTCATGTTCATTGGTTTCCATGATTTTTTTTAATTCTTCTTTAATTTCCTGGTTGACCTATTCATTCTTTAGTAGGATGCTTTTTAGCCTCCATGTATTTGAGTTCTTTCCGACTTTCCTCTTGTGATTGAGTTCTAGTTTCGAAGCATTGTGGTCTGAAAACATGCAGGGAATGATCCCAATCTTTTGGTACCGGTTGAGACCTGATTTGTGACCTAGGATGTGATCCATTCTGGAGAATGTTCCATGGGCACTAGAGAAGAATGTGTATTCCGTTGCTTTGGGATGGAATGTTCTGAATATGTCTGTGAAGTCCATTTGGTCCAGTGTGTCATTTAAAGTCTTTATTTCCTTGTTGATCTTTTGCTTAGATGATCTGTCCATTTCAGTCAGGGGGGTGTTCAAGTCCCCCACTATTATTGTATCGTACTCAATGTGTTTCTTTGCTTCTGTTATTAATTCCCTTCTATAATTGGCTGCTCCCATGTTAGGGGCATAGATATTTACAATTGTTAGATCTTCTTGTTGGATAGACCCTTTAAGTAGGATATAGTGCCCTTCAATTTTTAATGAGAGCCTAGCTGGATATAGTTTTCTTGGCTGCATATTTTTCTCGTTTAGTGCTCTGAAGATATCCTGCCAGTCCTTTCTGGCCTGCCAGGTCTCTGTGGATAGGTCTGTTGCCAATCTAATATTTCTACCATTGTAGGTTACATATCTCTTCTCCCGAGCTGCTTTCAGGATTTTCTCTTTGTCTCTGAGACGTGTAAGTTTTACTATTAGATGTCGGGGTGTTGACCTATTATTATTGATTTTGAGAGGGGTTCTCTGTGCCTCCTGGATTTTGATGCCTATTTCCTTCCTCACATTAGGGAAGTTCTCTGCCATTATTTGCTCTAAAATACCTTCTGCCCCTCTCTCTCTTGCTTCTTCTGGGATCCCAATCATTCTAATGTTGTTTCATCTTATCGTATCGCTTATCTCTCGAATTCTGCCCTCGTGATCCTGTAGTTGTTTCTCTCTCTTTTTCTCAGCCTCTTTATTTTCCATCATTTGGTCTTCTAGATCGCTGATTCTCTCTTCTGCCTCATTTATCCTAGCAGTTAGTGCCCCCATTTTTGATTGCACCTCATTAATAGCCTTTTAGATTTCGACTTGGTTAGATTTTAGTTCTTTTATTTCTCCAGAAAGGGTTTCTCTAATAACTTCCATGCTTTTTTCAAGCCCAGCTAGTATCTTTAAAGTCATGATTCTGAACTCTAGGTCCAACATCGTACTAATGTCCGTATTGAGTAGGTCCCTGGCAGACGGTACTACCTCTTGTTCTTTTTGCTGAGGTGATTTTTTTCGTCTTGTCATTTTGTCCAGAGGAGAATAGATGAATGAGAGAACAAAATGCTAAGAGGTTAACAACGTCCCCAGCAAATATACTCTATACAAATCAGAAAAGACCTGACACCCAGGGAAAAGAAAGGGAAAGAAAGAAAAAAGAAAGCGAAAAGAAAGAGAAAAAAAACACAAAAAGAAAAGATAAAAACAAAAACAGAACAATACAAAAAAAACAGAATATGGTCAAATATGATCAGGCTAGTGCATAGATCAGTGCCACACACTAGATTTTGGGCGTATTTTGCTCTGTTAGAAAAAAGTGCCTCCTTAAATTTTAAAGGAAGAAAGACTTATCTATGTACAAAATAAGGTTGATACAATGAAAGGATGGAAGATGATTGTAAAGATGAAAATTATAAAAGATTTTATAAAAGGAATTGATAAGATGAGAAGTTGTTTGAAAAAAGAAAGAAGAAGATTTTAAAAGAAAAAAAGAAAAAAGGGAGAGAATGTGATCAGGCAGGAGACTAGAACAAAGCCATACACTATTGATTTAGGGTATATTTTGATCTGTTAGAAGAAACTGTATCTCAAAATTTTAAAGAGAGAAAAACATATATATATATATATGTTTATATATATATATATATATGCCGAAAATAAGGGTAAGTACTATGAAGGGATAAAATATGACTCTAAAAATGAAAAATAAAAATTGTTTTTTTAAAAAAGGGACTGATAAGTTGTTGGTTGAAAAAGGGAAAAAGAAAAATTAAAAAAAAACAGTTAAAAAAATTAACTTTGAAAAAACTAATGAATCATGGTAAAAAAAAGCCATGAATTCTATGTGCAGTATTCCCCTAGCACTGGAGTTCTCCTGTTCTCCTTGATTGGTAAACTTGGTCTTGGCTTGCTGGCTGTTCGTGCTGATCTTCTGGGGGAGGGGCCTGTTGCCGTGGTTCCCAGATGTCTTTGCGGAGGCGGAATTGCCCCGCCCTTGTCCGTCCGGCGTAAGCAAGCTGCTCGGGTTTGCTCTCAGGAGCTTTTGTTCCCTGCAAGCTCTCGGTACAGCTTTGGAGGACCAGCGTGAAAATGGTGGCCTCCTAATCTCCATCCGGCGGAGCTGAGAACTCAGGGCCCCGCTCCTCAGTGTGCCCCCAGAGAAAAGCAGTCACTCCCGTCTCCCCAGTCTCCGGCCGCACTCCGTGCTCAGCAGGCTTGTGACTGAGCGTTTCTATGTCTGGCACCCGACCCCGTGTGGAGTCTCCAAACCCAGCAGATCCCTGCGGTGCGCTTCCACGCCGAGGAAGGGGAATCTCCCCAGATCTGCTGCTTGTTGGGTCCCTCCTGGAGGAGCAGTGTCCCGACTGGCCCGCGGATCACAGTTTATGGCAACCCCGACCTGAGAGGCCCCGTCTGGGCTCTGTCTCTGCAGCTGGCTTCCCCGCTCCGATACCTGGGATCTCTGCGGCACTCAGGCACCCCTGGTCTTTCTGTGACCCCAAGGGTCCTGAGACCACACTGTCCCGCAAGGGTTCTACCCCTCCACTTAGCCGCTGGAGCAAGTCCCTCAGCGGAGCCGACTTCTAAAAGTTCCGATTTTGTGCTCCGCGTCTCTATCACTTGCCAGAAGTGGCCGACGGAGGCCCCCTCCCCCGCCGTCTATCCTCCCTAATATCACCTCGGATTCACTTCTCCGCACGTCCTACCTTCCAGTAAGTGGTCGCTTCTCTGTTCAGAGAGTTGTTGTTACTCTCCTCTTTGATCTCCTGTTGAGTTCGTAGGTGTTCAGAATGGTTTGATCCCTATTCAGCTGAATTCCTGAGACCAGACGAAATCCAGGTCTCCTACTCCTCCGCCATCTTGCTCCACCCCGCTTTATTTTCCTTCTTATTCTCTGTCCTTTTTAGTGACTAATTGAGGCCTTGGAGATATGGTAGGGCCCTGAGGAGCTCCTGTTTCTCTGAATTGAATAACATAATCTTGTTTATATCTTTTTAATCCAAAAGACAGAGTTACCTGTTTTAGAGAATGGAAGACCATTAATAACATAATACACATTGAGACTTAAATGTATTAAAAAACAAAAAGAATGATTTTATGGTTGGCTTGACATATGAAAGGGAATTGGATAGAATTTGGCAGAGCTCTCCTTCCCTGGCTCACAGATTCCTTCCCTGACTTGATGTCTTCCTATTTGTATGATTCTTAATATTCTGAATAAATATTACATTCCCACATCTAAGGGGTCATTACTATTGTAGTTCATAATCTATCCATATAGCTGTAAATACCATTGTCAGTTACTATTTCCTTCTCAAATAACTGTAAGTTATACCAGAAAAGAGATGACTCCACAATACA
Organism: Eumetopias jubatus; assembly: GCF_037043125.1. Taxonomy (NCBI): domain Eukaryota; kingdom Metazoa; phylum Chordata; class Mammalia; order Carnivora; family Otariidae; genus Eumetopias; species Eumetopias jubatus. The sequence goes on from NW_028274822.1 coordinate 32,370,769, forward strand.
AGTTTTATATTTCTTCCAGGTAGCTCATAATAAAATTGTTGCTGAATCTTCTGATTTTAACCAGAAAATGTACAGAGCACCTTCATGGAATAGAAATTCATCTGGTCTTGGGGCACCTGGGTGGCTCAGTTGGTTGAGTGTCTGCCTTTGGCTCAGGTCATGATCGGAGGGTCCTGGGATCAAGCCCCATATTAGGCTCTCTGCTCAACGGGTAGTCTGTTTCTCCCTGTCACTCTCCCTCTGTGCTTTCCCTCTCTCTCTCGCTCTCTCACATATATAAATAAAATCTTATAAAATAAAAAAAAAAGAAATTAATCTGGTCTTAGAACTAGAAAAATATTTTGGAGTACTTACTTTTACAGAAGAGGAAAGGATAGCCCAGAAATGGAAAATGACTTGACCAAGGGCACACAGTCAATCCTTCAAAATCTCCATGGTTGTATTAGTAATTGTGTAGATTCTGTTGAGTAGTCCTACAACAGTGGTTTTCAACCAGGGGTGATTTTGCTGTCACTTGACAATGGAGAGACAATTTTGGCTTTTACACCTTGGGGGGAGGAGGGTTTTACTGGCAACTGGTTTGATAGAAGCCAAGGATATTCATAAACATAATGCACAGAACAGGCCCCTACAATAAAGAAATATAAGGCCCAGAATATCAAGAGTCGTAGTTAAAAACCCTATAATTAATAAAAAGGAAAAAAAAAACAAATCTTGTATGATTTATATGATCTCTCTCTCTTAAACTAACTTCTTTGCTTTCTTATTCTGTACCTATGGCCATGTGCATGTCTATCAACTCCCATTGTCCTACAATTCATTCTCACACTCTAAATTGGGAGCAGTGATAAGGAAGGATGGGATTTACTGCTGGGAAGAACAAGATTGAGCTTCATGACTGTATCCAAATTCTGTTACTTAAGGGTGGTTCAAAGAACCCCCAAATCTTGTTCATAACTCTGTTTTTTTTTCTTAGAAATCATGCATTAATAAGTCAACCCAGTTTAGAAACATTTTGGGAATATTAAGGAATTTTGCTATTAACATAAAGCACCAATCAACAATAAAATCTAGAGCTTAAGTGCGAATATCAGAATGCTTGCCTCAGGCTTCATTCTGACCTGTTCCATTTTCTAAGTCTTTATATATTCAGCCTCCATAGCATCTCAGTGTTGTTGACTGTGGAGGATACCATTTATCACTAAGTAACAATTCTAGAGTCTAAATCAATCAATCAGTCAATCAGATATCAGGCAGTATCTGATGGTTCATAAAATCAAATCACAGGTCCCTTAAGATAGTAGACATTGGGGTCCAAATTAAATATAAACAAGTTTTTTTTTTTTCTAAGATATTGGTATTAGTAGGTCCTGTAGCTGTATTTACATTTGATGTAGGAAGTGAAGATTCAAGATGAGGTTTCAGATTCTCTGGTTTAATAAGCAGTGTGAGGTTGATCTTCGTCACTTCCAAATTTCATTCTTTGTCTTTTCTTCTTTTCTCCCTATCCCTTTTAGATGCATTCATGTTCTCGATTCTCTCCTTCTAACCAATTCTGCCCTTAGGAAAGGATCTCTTTTAATGTTAATGTAGTCTGATTTATTAATTTTCCTGAGGATATATGTGTTTTGATTGATGAATATGAAGTAGGTAAGGAAAATTTTTTGAAGGACAGCTGGTAGTCTATCTTATCTATAGACTTAGTCAAGCCAATCTCATTGTCATAGGTTAGTTTTGGGAGAATGATGGAGAAGAAGATTTCATAGATTTGGTAAGACTAGGTCGTAGATTGTAGATTCTAGACAGAGGAAATTAAACTTTGAAGGTGGCATGTTGTGAAGTTGGATAAAGTGTGACATGACCAGTAGAATTGGGTAAGGAAGAAATCATAAACAAAGCAATCATGTATTAAGATATTTTCTGTCTCTGTTTTCTTACTGTATTCTATATTCTCTCCAAAAGCCCTTTCTCTCCCTTTCTTCCACCTCCAACATTCTTCTCTTAAATCTCCTCTACTTCAAGACCTGTACTATGAAGTAGATACTCACTGATGCTTGTTTGATTGGCTGGTTATGTCTTCTTGTTTCACCTCCATTTCAACGTTAGGCTACCTAGCAACAAAAGAGCAGCTACATTTACATAAGGTGATCCTGGACTATTCTGAGACACTGTAATTGGATTACCTCTCCAAATTATTGCTGCCATCAGTAAACATGAAACAGGTAGACCAGAATCCAGATTCACATGTCTGTCCTGGAAGTCAACAGTCAGGGCTAATATAAGGAGAAGCATAGGAAATGGAAATGAGGAGAGATCTGACATTGAACTTCAGTTTTACTCATATCTTCCATCAGATAAAGTCCCACACAGCCTGATTTCCTTAATGCCTTGATTTTTTTTCACTCAATACCCAATTACCCTGAATAAAATTTTCTTTTTTCAAATATGACATTCAACCTTCAGTCTTTCCTTCTCTAGCTTTAGATACAGTAGCAGATTTGATGTTTTAGAGATTTTCATTAGTTTAAAAAAATTCCTTAATAAAGAAGAGGTACTTTAACAAGAAAAGTAAGTAAATAATTAAAATTAAGAGGGGGTAAGGTGGATATGGTAAACAGAATGCTATTTTTTCTAAAAGGATACATTTATATTAATTCAATGGAAAAATTAAGTGATAAAGTATTACAAACATGTAGAAGGGAAATTCAAATAGTTTTTACTTCATGCTTTCAGTTCTTTATAGTACATTACATCAATTAATGGCAATTTGTGTAATTTGTATAATGACATAAATTGCCACAAATCCTTGCTCAGTGAAGTGCTATCAGAGTCATAAATCAGGAGTCAGAGAATGAGCTTTGGGAAGCACAGTCTATCAGCCTTAGGGTGAAAGAGGAACAGGTCACAGTAGCATTGAGTGAGTAACTGTGCAAGGTTGAGAAGGAAAATGAATGGAATGGCATGAGGAAAGCGTGACTGAGCCAGACCTTGATGAGCTAATCCCCCACATCAAATAGAATAATGGTTCATGGCTACATGTTGTTTTGCTCAACCTCTAAAATTACTTTCTCTGACTTATGATTACTTCTTTACAGGGGCCTAAGGACAATGTTGAGAATAAATTTCAAATGCTTTCAGAGACTTACCAACACAGGATACTTATTTTAAATGAATATATATTCATTAAAAATATGTAATGAATACATCATATATTATATATTATTATATGTTAACTATATAAAAATATATATTATATATTAATGTATAATAATAATATATGTATCATATATATTCAAGAACTGTGAAGGGTTTGAGATTTTATCTAGCCTGCTACAATTTCATGGAAGCTAGCAGAAGACATGAGACTCCTAGGTCAGAGACAAAAAACTTTGTTACTTAGAGCCATAGTAGGAGCCAGATTATCAGCATTTTCTTGCACCAATTCCCTAAAGCCTCAGTTCTCACAGAATGACACAGAGAGCCAGATGACACAAAGAGGTCCAGATGAGTTATACTGAAGGAGAGGAACCTTGAATATAGAGAATCCCAATCTTTTAAAATGGGCAATAAACATGCCTACCCTTTATTCCAGAGGGAGACTATTTTTATCATACAAGACTGCAAGCAAACCTGCACAAAATCTCTTTCTTCCAAGGCTCTTGAGTATATAAACCTCCTTGAAAAACTAATTAAAAATAAAGGCAGTTCAAACAAGGGCCTCTACTACTAAGACATGAAGAAATATGAAAAATTCAAGGAAAATTATCTCCTTACACTTTTTAAGTCAAGAAATACTCTGAAAAATCCCATGACTTTGACTCCCCTTGGGATGTGAATGTATTTTCTCTTTTTCCTGGAGAGGCACTTCTTACCTTCCACTGCCCCCATTCTTGGAACTAATGAACTTGAGCTACCTAGACAGTGGAAAATGAAACAAAACATTAACTTTGGTCTTTTAGCATTGGCAGAGGGTCTAAAGCAATAATCCTTGGCATTTATCCCTTTACCTTTTATTATCTAAGCACTTTGTGAAATTATCTAGTTAGTTAATCTTCTTAACACCTTTGTGAGTGAGGTTAAATGATGCAGTTTCTAAAATAGGTATATACAAATTATGGCTTGATAGGCCTAGTGATATAAGTTTGGACTATAATTGTTCTTGGTGTTTGATGGGATTACAGCCATTTTATGGGCCAGTGGTTGTAGTTTCTTCTACACGTCATCTGTTTTTATGATCTAGCATCTGAAGGAACAATCCAAAGTGGCTCAATGAAACCACTGTCCTTCTAAGGAAACCTATCTTGTAACTCATAAGCTTTTAAATATTTTTGTTTTGTTTTTTTCCTACTATCATTGACCTCCATTGTAATTCTGTCTCTAATTCTAAAAGTAATTATCTGAACAAAAATTATAAAACCTTACCATTAGATAAGAACCTAACATATTGTGTGAGTAAGTTTCCTTTCTTCAATGAGTAAATTCTTCAGAACTAATGATTAGTTTTTGGAATAAAGTACAGATTAAATCTTTTTTTAGTCAATGGGATAATAATATATTTTATGTTTTCTAACATTTTGTTAATGTAACCTAATATTCACCAATGTCACAAGATTATTAGTGCAAAAAGGGTCACAGTATTCAAATTTCACAATATTATGGGATTTTTGTCTGTTTTATATTTCACTGTTAATCCCTAATACCTAAATGAAGAGTACACATAGCATGCACTGTAAAAAAAACAAAAAAACAAAAAAACAAAAACACATTTGTTGAATGAATGATAGCACGAGTTTTTAACCCTCAACAAAGTCACTCTGCCATACCAGCCATATATAAAGAGTCTGTCATTATGAATGGCATTTCTTGCTCAAGCAGTATCGCAGTCTCCTTTACCTCCCACCTTACCCAGCAGTTGCTCCCAGAAATTCACATAGACCTCCCAAACCTTTCATGTTGCCAGGCATATGCTGGGTTCTGGACAGAACAAGGAAGAAGAAATTTTGTCCCCACTCAGTGATATATCTTGCCACTCATGGGCTCCAGCAAAAATGTTTGGATCCATGTCACATAAATCTTTGTGATTTCAATTTCTTTAGCTCCAGTCTAAAACTTTGCTCAGATGTGATTTCAATTTCTTTAGCTCCAGTCAAAACTTTGCTCAAACAAAGCCTCAGATACCATTAATGCAGCCAAAACAAGGATGGGATTTTTAGCTATCCTCCTCTACCATCCCTTCGTCCTTTCTCTCTTCTCTCTACCTTACTGTTTCCACACAAAATTGTCTTCATGCAGGCTCTCTTACCCATGTGCAGATTAACTCATGCTTCAGGGACCCTTCTTCCTCATATTCAGTCATATCTGAATTTTAATTTACTTCACCTGCAATACCATCTTAAATTAACAGATGTATAATAATTTCTATTTCAAAGGATTGCTTTCTCTTTTGAAATAGTTACCTTGTGCAAAGCAAAACATTTACTTCAACTCTACATCCGTCAAAATCTTCCTAGAGATGACACAATTTAGTCCCCTAATGGTGAACATAAATTTTCATAAGACCTACCTAGGATTGGGCCTGATAAAGAATGTTGTTGATCAAGACATATAACACATTCTTTTTTGCTTTTTCCCTTCTTTTAATAAGACATCTTATAATCTCTTTTACAAAAAAATCGTGTTATAAACCTACATTTGCTAGCTGTATCTGAATGACTGAATCTACCCAAATTAATTTTATATTCCTTCAATGTCAATGGTCACATTATCTGCTTTAGGTAGATTTTTAAAACTTTACATCCATTTATTCATATTTGCAGTCTCTTTCACTCTTCCAAGTCCAGGTAACTGATAATAATGTGATTAGCCTCATCACCTAAACATAGGTGACTATGACAAAAAGGCATGTGGCCTAAGAAATAGAAGTTCAGACTGTTTTTGACGTAAGTGTCAAGATGATCCAAGAGTTGCCCTTGCGACAGATAATTAGGGAAAACTGTCAAGCCTGCAGCTTAATCCTGTGTACATCTGCTCAAAGTCAGCTCTGAAAACTGTGGGATCTAGGAAGACAATCTTTTGTAATTAGCCAAGGCCACTATAATCCATAAAAACATCTAATCAAATTGATTTCCAGTCCATCAAGTGGTATCTGTCAACAGAAAACTTACCGATCATCCTGGAGCTGTGACTACCTCATGTAAACCTCTAAGGTCATTTAAAGGTTCCTTTGCCTTGTAAATATAAAATCATTTTCACTTTTTGACAGACTGTCTTTTCATGTGGGACAGTAGGGAAGAGGGGAAGTAGGAAAAAGATGGACTGTCAGAAGCATTCACAAATCATTAACATCAGGGAGGCAGAAAACCACAAAATCTCTTCTGTAAGATCAATGTTCTGCTAATGTGTAGCCAAAAATATGTGTAGTTTATGGAGAGAAAATTATGTCATATCTGCTTCTGCACCTGAGATCTTGACTTTATTTTTATGGTATGCATTGCCAAATATCGTACCCATGGTTATCTTGCTATTTAGATATGCTACTTCCATCTCCCTGCCCCACTCCTGTTACTTTCTTCAAGCTCTAGTCACTAGAGAGTTTCTAACACAATTGCTAAAACAATCTTCCTTAAACTCAGTTTTTAAGAATGGATCGAGTCATGTCACTTTTGGCCTTTCTCTTGTCTGCCTTGTCCATTCTAATCATTTCCCCAGGTTGGTGTTCTGTGCACTCTGTTTATGTTCTAAATTTCAGTGATTTTTTCCCTTTCTCTTACTTTCTCCATGGCCATGCATAGTGCCTCTCTTAGGTAAAATTCTCCTCGTTCATTTCAAAAGTCCAATCGCAAAGCAGTTTAAGACCTCCCTTGCCTCCTCTGGATCCAAATTTGACATGCCCTTACCTTTCATTAATTATATAACTTAATGAAATAGTCTAAATAGTTTGCTTTCCTTTGTTTTCTCTCACCCAGAGTCTCTGACAGCTCTTCAGGATTTGCCATTATTCTTTCTTGTAATTTTCCCCTCTTATCTTCCTTGCTAAGGTACTTTTCTGCCATCTTTTTCACTTTCTTTTTTCTGAGACCACTTTGTAAGACCATACCCTAAGTGAAGGATACTCCCGTAAGAATTCCAGCCCTTAATTTTCTGTTCTTCTTTCTGCATTATCCCCATGGCTCCTCCTGCCTCCTCTAAGTTGATGACTCTCATTTTTGTGTCTCCAGCAGCTTGAACTTTTGTCCCATATGTTCAGTTGCCTAAGGGCATCTCTGCTTAAAAAACCTCATATTCGTGCAAATCTCAACATATTTGAAACTGAATTAATCTTCTCCCTACAATTGGATTCTTTTTCAAATTACTTTGTTCCAGTAAGGCAATTGTATTGGCTGGTTTCCTTCCCTTGCTCTATTTTCAATTTGTCACCAAGTCGTTTCATTTCTTCCTGAAAATTTTGCCATATAATTATAATTACCCCTCTTTCTTTACTGTTATCACCCTGATGGAGGTTTTCATCACTCTCCTTCCCAAATTAAGAACACTTGTTGATTGCTTTTAAGATACAATTCATATACCACAAAATTCATCATTTTAAAGTGTAAAATCTTATGGTTTTTAATTTATTCACAATGTTGTGCAGCCATCATCATTATCTAGTTCTACAATATTTTTACCACCCTCAAAAGAAACCCTATAGTAATTAATAGTCACTCATCATTCTGTTGCCCCTTTCCTATCTCTCAGCCCCTCACTAATCTACTTTCTGTCTTTATGGATTTGACTTTTTTGACATTTTATATAAATGGAATAATACAGTATGTGGCCTTTGTGACCAGTTTTTTACCTTTAGCATAATGTTTTCAATGTTTATTCATGTTGTAGCATGTATCAGTACTTCATTTCTTTTTATTGCTGGCTAATATTTCTGTGTGTGTTTGTGTGTGTGTAGTTGTTGTTTGTTTATCAATTTATAGGCATTTGGGTTGTTCTTGGCTCTAAGGAAATATGGTATTTACTATGACAGATAAAAATACATGGAGATGTATAAAGGTGTCAAAGTGGAAATGGAGAGAAGTAGGTAGACATGGCATATATATCTGGAAGTAGAACCACTAGATTTGTTGATGGATTGGGTGAGAGGGGTGTGAGAAAAAGTAATCACAAATGAATTCATAAACTTAAGAATTCTGTGGCTTTCTTCCCTAGGGAGAAAAATTATTTAATGACATAGAGAAAATTATGCCTACAATATGGTGCCTGGAAGCTGAATGTCTATAGTTTGGAGATAGGACATTTGTTCTATACGTTTTCTTTGGGAGAGCTCATCTATACTCATGGATTTAAATCCCAAAGTTTCAGATATGTAGGTATCTGCTGAATATTTTTATGTAAAGGTCCAAATACAAAGCTAATGCCAAACTTATAATAATGCCTCCTAAAGGAACTCTTTTGGGATGTAGTTTTTCATCTTAGTTGTATATGTATCACCATCCACCACTGTTACACATACTAATAATTTAAGACTCGTGTGGCTGTGACCTTTATCCTAAATCTACTCAGGCCTCTAATAATGCCTCTGCTCTTGCCACAATCAGTTATCAAGTCCTTCCAATTTTTCCTCTTAAGTACTCTCTATGATCCATTTCACTCATTCTCTTGCCTTCGTTCTTATTATTTCTTACATATACTCAGTCTATGTCATGTTCCTCTCTGTCTCCAGATTTCACCCTTCAATTTATCATCAGAAGAACTGCCAGCAATATCCAGGTAAAATGCCACTATGACTTGTTTTGACACTTAGAAATTTTTAGGCATTTCCCATTACCAAAACCTAGTCTGGGTTAGTGCCCTCTATTTTTCCAAATATACTACATAACACAACATACAGTACATATGGTACATGTGGCACATTGTATGTGCCATATATATTGGAACTGTTTACATATTGTCTTATTTTGTTTTATCCTAAGATAAAAATTAGAATTTTGAGCTATTGCCTAGAATCTGATTTATAGTGTCTCAATTAATGTTATGTAAGTGAATAAATTGTATAGATTATGCTAGACTAGTATAGGATAGTTTAGATTTTTTAAAATATTATTCCTATTCCAGTGTTTTGCACATTAGTTGTAATTAAAACACAACTAGGCTTACCAAAAATAAAGATATTGTCTGGAGTGCTGGAGAAAGGTACTTCATATAAAAATTGATTATCTGAAACTCAGTACCTTAAATCTAAACCTGATAATACCTATTGGAATGTTGTACCACAACATAAATTAAAATGTATGCAATTATAAAAAAATTTTATAATTTAGTGCATGAAGTGAAAGTTTGCATATTTTCTTACTTTCATGTAGGTTACAAAAAAGCAAGAAAAAAAGGTTTGACAGAGAATTGTCTGCTCTAATAAATATGGATATATAGTCACATATATATCCACAAAAGTGTGAATATTATTAGGAGAAAAATACCATATTCAGAGCCCCAAATCACATTTTAATGAAGCAAGCAATCTTTCCAAAGACAAATTCACCCTGAGTCATTCAGAAACGTGGTTAGAACATATAGTTAATGTATTCTTTAATTGCTTTTAGGCTGAAATTAAACACTTCTAGCCTCTAGGCTGATGGTCTCAAAAATGTCTGATTTTGAATTTGGGAAAACTTGAGGTAACATCTGGGTTTCCCATACAAAATGTTGTAAAGTACAACAAAAACCAAAAGACTCAGTGCTTAAAATTTAGACCTTTTGTGTGTGTGTGTGTGTGTGTGTGTGTGTGTGTGTGTTTGTGTGTGTGTGAGATTTCTTTCAGTTCCAGAACTTTATAATCTTATTCATTTGTATTAAAGTGTTGTTTGAGCCTCACAGTCCAGGATGGGGCAATTATAAAGGTTCTAAGATCCAACAAATTCCCTTTCGATTTCTAAATTAGTAAGAAATATACTAGATCAATATATTGACACTCATCACTCCACCTCTACTACTCAATTAAGACTGTTAATTCATACTAACACCTTTAAGAGCTGGTCATATCTCACCTCTTTCATGAAGCCCTCTTTAGTTTATTTGATCACCCTTTTAATTAACATGTTCCTTCCTCTTTATGGACTTGAATCACAGTTTATATATTATTTGTTTGGGCTTTTTTATTATGACTACTTTTCTGTTATTTCTCCCAGACCATAAATGTAGCATTTCCAGTGTAGTAGACACTGCTGATGCCCACTCCATCTTTGAGATCATCTGTAGCAACACTTGATAAATCCCAGGACACTTGGTACCACAAGATCTTGATTCACAACTAGCCAGGATAATCTGGAAGTACAGGGATTTAACTGGGCAAAAGTCATCCCTAGAAACATGGCCCAATTTCACTGGCCTCTGAGCAGTGTTTCAAAGGCATAATCCACAGTTTCTCAGAGAGTTCCTGAAAGTACTGAACCTCAGTTAATTTTCTCATTAACGTATTTTTTTTATATTATTTTCATCCTTGCTATTTTCCTCCAAATTTCTTGTCATAAAGTCAACTTTGAGGGGATCTGATTTAAGGTAGTTGGAAAACAGTAGGTGTTCAATAAATCCTTGTTGAGTAAAACAACAGGGTACTGTAGGTGACTCAGAAATCATATAAATGTCAAAGACCTATGTGAGAACAATGGAAGTACTGCAGTTACATTATGATATAGGTCATATTTTTGTTGGAGTTTTCCTGCTTTCTTGTGCTGAATTCTACTCTCTTCCTTTAGAACATCCTTTTCAGAGGTCTGGTGGTGTGCTTTTTCCACCTTCCTGGACTCTTTTTTTACACACACACACAAAAAAGGCTAGATTTTAAGCACTGAGTCTTTTGGTTTTTGTTGTACTTTACAACACTTTGCTCTCTTGGGGCAACTTCCAAAATTCCTGTTCTCCTCCTTTATAGTTTTATTCCCTCAGAAATTTCTTACAGTACAACTTATTTTCTCTAGGATTGGCTTTGTATAAACACATCCATGTCCAGATCCAAGGCATAGTATATTATCTCTTCTGAGTAATTTGCCTTTTAATAGGGATCTTTGAGATATTTGTTGCTATAGCCTAACCATTAATATATGAATATAAATTCTAATTGGAGAAATTCCAGGCACTGTGGTAGGTTAATAGAGGAAATAATTTTTAGAAAGTAGGAGATATTTTATATTACATCAAATATGTAGTGGCTTATTCTACCTGTTTATTGGGCTAGATGTGGCTTCAGAAAAAGTTGTCTATTTTAAAATTTCTTAAGACTGAAACAGAAATTTCTCCCACTCTGTGACTTAGCTTTCCTATATTTCTTCTGCTGCTTCTCAGTTTAAATCTGGACTGGTTGAGGTACAGGATGGTAGAAGGCAACAAAAGAGAGTTTCAGTATGTTTGGCATTTTTTTCCACATTTGGTGATACAGGAATCTATCTCTCTACCCAATAGTTGTTCAACCCAAGTGCAATAACTGTTACATTTTTAGTGTAGAAGATTGTTGGATACTGTGCTTTCACCATTATTATTTTTTGCAAATTCAATTTATCTTTAGATTTCATAATGGTCTTGATGTAAGGATTTTGGTAAGCATTTGAACTTTAGATTAAAAGTGACTTCACATCCATTTTTGTCATTTAAATCATTAGATTTTCTGCATGATATTAGCAAGGAAGATATTCCTTCTTCTACTTTGTTTATAATATAAATAGCTACAATTAATGATTAGTTATCACTGTGTATAAATTCAGAGTGTTTGGCTTCTGAAATACTTCACTGGTGAGATGTTTCTATGGGTCAGAATGGTACACAGGTACCTAATTTCAACACCTGCCACATCATATCACACCTAATATTCTCAATGAAATTATCAATATACTGTTCTTATCAACATCTGGACTAGAGCTTTTCAACATGATGATTCACACCTTCCTACTATTTGGCATCGATCATAAATCACATCTTTAAGGTATAATCAATTAAGCCATTAGGAAGATAATCCGTTGGTCACTTATTAACTCAAAATGGCTTAATTTTATCTATAAAGGTATTTCTTTATGGCATAATTTTAATACATCCTTTTAGAAGATGATCTAATTTAATTTTGTGCTGTTTACCCCTTTATGGTTGCAAGATTTTACCTTTATTGCTATTGTTTTCCCAAAGATTTGACATTATTTATGATTTTCTTAAAGTTCACCAGCTTGGAGAACTGTTTAGAAACTTCACACAGGATCCTGGGATCTAATATTTTGACTTGGGCAATCTGAGTGCATTAAGAGAGCCAGGAAAGTGAAGGGGGTTAACATCTCTGAATGGAGACTACATGTCAAATGCAATGTTAAGATCTTTGTGCCATGTTATTTAAGTTATGTAATGCCTAGAATATATTATTACATTTCCCAGTTGAAGAAGCTGCAGATTTGAGTTTTAGTGATTTGCATGAGGTAGCCATGGTAGTAAGGATTTTTACCTATGGTTGTTGGACTGACTCAGGCCTATGCTTTAACATTGAAGACTTAACCTTTCAACTCTGGAATTCACTTCATTCTTCCCAATGTCTCTGACTTTTTTTCTCCTTTTTATTTATCTGAGGTCACAAATCACATAGAGTTTTACTTTTTATTATTTATTAACATGACATTTGGTGTTAAGGATTGAATCAATCACTTCCTTGTAGAATTTGTACCATTTTACATGCTTGTCACATAAGACCTCCAGTTCCTCTACATCCTAGCCAACATTTTCAATTTAAGCCATTGTATTATGTATATTGTGGTATTTCATTATGTATGTAATTTGAATTTACCTAATGACTAATGATGTTGACTATCTTTTTTGTGTGCTTATCTGCTATTGATGTATCTTCTTTGGTAAAGGGAAAGTAAGTGCTAATTATTTTGTACATTTAAAAAATTGTCTTGTTTTCTCATTAAGTTTTGAGAATTCTTTTACTTTGGATACAAGTCCATTATCAGATATATGATTGCAAGTATTTTTCCATGTATATTGCTTATCTTTTTATTCTTATAACCATTGCCTTTGGAGAGAAGTTCCATGTCCTGAAAAGTCTCTCAAAGCAGTAAGCTAAGGCAATCATAGTGTTCACTTCACTCATACGGTTTCTGTTTCTTAGTCATCACTGTTGCTTGTTGCTTGATAACCAGGGTCCTGAAAACCAGTGTTTCATATATTTTGTTTGCTTCTTTGACTGTTTCATTTGGAAGTGTAAATCCCGTTCCTGTTTCTTCTTTAATGGAAGCTAAAATCCCCTGATTGACATGAATGTTTAATTTAGAGACTTGTTCATCAGGAAGATTTCCAAGTATTTTATCAGAATTTAATCTCTTTTTAAGACAATCCCTTATAATCTGTCATTCCTTTTATCTCTTTCCCCTCACCATTGGAAACTCACCTCTAGCCTAAAACAAAAGTAGAAGTTAAATGTCACCTTATGATCCAAGTGAGATTTTTCCTTCTCCCTAAATGGTACAGCCCACTAAATTTTTTTTAAAGATTTTATTTGTTTATTTGACAGAGAAACACAGCGAGAGAGGGAACACAAGCAGGAGGAGTGGGAGAGGGAGAAACAGGCTTCCCGCCAAACAGAGAGCCTGATGTGGGGCTCGATCCCAGGACCCTGGGACCATGACCTGAGCTGAAGGCAGACGCTTAATGACTGACGCACCCAGGCATCCCTAGAGCCCACTAATTTTAGAGGACATCTGTACGCTAGGAGACACGTGCCTGATACCCAGGTTCACACAGCGTCTTAAGCTTCTTTTTGCCCAACTTCTCTGAAACATTTGATAAAATTGCTCCCGTTAGGAAAAAAGATATTTTCCTCTGTCTACCTATGTCTACATTTCTAAATATTTCAGGCTTTTTTTCATCAGACTTCTTTTTCTATACAATGTCTTCCCCATTTTATTTTATCCAGATCCATTTCTGTGAAGGTACTCTAAAATTATTTCTCTCTCTTTTGTCTTTCCCTGAGAATTAGTCATCTACCCAATTCTGATTTAACCTCTCCATTTGACTGTCTACATCTCAACTTAATCTCAGTGCTTCATTCTTAACACTTCTTTTTCCTCTCAACACCCCTGGCCCCCAGTCAGTTAGCAAACCTAATGGGCTCTACTCTAAAATAGTTCAAGAATCTGACCACTTCTCTCCTCCTCACAAAGTCTAATTGTAGCCTGTGCCACCACCAACTCTCACTGTAAGTTATTAGAACTATCTCCTTACTGGCCTTTCTTTTATTATTCTTGTCCATCCTGTACTTCTACAATCATCTTTCCACTTCCACTTTTGTCTCTCTATTAATTCAACCTCATAATAGCCAAGTGTTCTTTTAAAATCTACATCAGATCACATTGCTGCCCTGATGACAATGTTTTAATGACTTCTTGTTACACTTAGAGCAAAAGCCAAAAGCCTTTACCTGGTTCCCACAGCCATGCCTGTTTTCACCTTTCCTTCTTTTACTACCTCACTTTGGTAAGTTATAGCCTCACAAGCCATTTTCTCTCTTGTGAATGGGCCAAGCTCTTTCTTTTCTAAGTAACTTGGTGCTGACTGATTTCTGTGTTACCTTCATGTGTTCACAAGTCTTCTTCATCCTTGTTATCTAAGTCTCTGATTGTGTATCACTTCCTTAAAGAGAATTGCTTAGATTCCTTTAGCTAAAATAACCTCATTATACCACAAATGGAGCACCTACCATTCCACTGTCCGCCTTGATTTTCTTTCTAGCAGTATCTAAAATTATCTCACTTATAATTATTTGTTAACTTTTTCCTCAAAGAAAAATAGAGGAAAAACTTTACTGCTCTTTTTCCCCTCGTATACCCAGTGCTTCAAACGATGCTTGGCTCAAGAAACATTTTTATTTATTTTTATTTTTTATTTATTTATTTTTTGTACAATTCAGTGACTTTTGGTTTATTCACAAGGTTGTGCAATTGTCACCATTGTTTAATTTTAGAATATTTTCATCATCTTTCCCCCACCCCCAAGAAACCGCATACCCCTTAGTCCTTTCCCAGCCCCTGGCAGCTGTTAATCTACTTTCTGTCTCCATGGATATTCCTGTTCTGGGCATGTCACACACATGGAGTCACACATCATGTGGCTTGTTGTATCTGGTTCCCTCACTGAGCGTCATGTGTTCAGGGTCTGTCCATGGGACAGCTTGTGTTGGCACCTTACTCCTGTTTGTGACTGATATTCCTGTGTGTAGGTGGACCACATCTTGTTATCCACTCATCCATTGGTGGACCTTTGGGTTGTTCCCACTTTCTGACTGCAATAAACATTTTTAAATAGAAAAAAAAATGGATGCAGTATTTCCTTACTGACTTGAATTTATTTACTAAATCCTAAGCCATGTCATGACCATTATTATGCTTCTCTCTTTATTATATTTTGATGGCATAGTTACTTCCTTCTGGTATTTCTGTCATTTTTTTCTTCCTTCCATATGTGGTAGATTTATTGCAAAGATAGCTCCAGTTCTTCCTTCTGTCTGAACCTGCTCTTTCCTATGTACCTTTGTAGTTCCTTCCATCATGATATGGTCCTTCTTTCTCCATGCTTTGAATTTGAGTCGAACTTGTGTGGTTTGGGTCAATAGAAGGCAGCTGAACTGACAATCTTCCAGTTCTGAGCAAGGAACTAAAAGGTCTTATGTGCTATTGCTCTTTCTGTCTCATACCCTGTTTCTGTCATTTGAACAAGACTGAGATAGCCTTCTAGAGGATGAGAGACCTAAGAGGAGAGTCCCGTTTTTCCAGATGAGCCATCCTAAGTTAGCATACAGCTAGCTGTCTGCCAGACATACCAAAATTTTGAGAGATGTTTACCTGAAGCACAGTTGATAATAAATGAATGAACACACCCATAACAGGAACAGTCACTCATCCCATACATAGATTTGTTAGCACTAATTAATGCACATTGTTTTACATCCATGAGTTTTGGGGCCATGTGCTACATAGTAATAACTAACTCATACACTCTCATTTCTGCTTTCTCCTTCTAGTCAAAATGAAGAGTCAAATAGCAATTCTTATATAAACAGTTTTATGGATTTCTATAAAGATTATATCTTTTTGATATACAAGTATTTAAAAATTGTACTTGGTTATATATGTTAGAACTTCAAGTTCATTTTGTTTGTTCTCGTGTTTTGTATATTTTCCTCAAAAGTTCCATGGTGGCAGAAACTAGTTCTCTTGTTCACCCAACACATAGTTCAGTGCTTATAACATGATGAATGTTTAGATATATCTTTATAGAAGGAATAAAAAATGAATAAATATGTGTGCTTAGTCTTTTCCCAGATTATTTTTCCAAATAATAATTCATATTTTAATGGCAGTATGATACTTTCCATTGTGTCTAGTTATTTTTTTCTTCTTCTGAATTTATTTATTAAAAACTGTTTAGTAGCACTAGTTTTCATTAATGAACAAAACAGGCACAGTTTCAGCCTTTTTGAAACTTGGAGTGTATGGATTGGAGAAGATTTTAAATATATGCAATGAGAATTATTGTAAGTAATACACATTTATTAGTTTTCTTTGATAATCTTTCTCTCATATGATATGTTATTGCATATGCTAATTTAATCAGACTTCCTCTACCTGCTTCTGAATGTAGTAGCTGATAGTACTTTTTGGATTACCTTCTTCCTTTGTCCACCTCAGTTTTATATTCCAGTGTTTAACTCTCTGTTCATTTGTTCACTAATCTAATTTTTTTAAAAAAGCATATGGCAGACTGCTAAATGTTGTCAAATTATACAGTTGGATGGATTTCCCTTTACCTTCAATAATACTTTTCCTTTCATCATATACATTTATACTTTATGTCTTGAGCTGCCTTGAGCTGCAACTGAGAATTCCAGAAAGGAGAAACTGGAGTAACTTCAGGCAATAGTGATCACAGAAATGTGTATGCTGGGAGAGGGCTGGTAGTGACTTGCCATGATACTTTTCCTGCCTATAGGCTTCCTCTAGAATCTGGGCTAAGACAGCAGTTCCATTTCTTCCCACTAGAGAATTTCACTTAAGACCTCTAGCAAACCCTGGAACTTGGGGTCTGTGAAGAAAGGGACATAATTGTTGCCGGTGCTCAGGAGAATCCTGCTATAAAGAAAGGGTCTGGAAGGAAAAGGTAAGTATAACTTAGAACGTAAGTGGTGACTGAAATCCTTTTTGACCTTGACATTCAGAGCTGCAAATTTTCCTTAAACTCAGTTTGACTCAATTGTTGGGCATTTCAAGGTGACTTTTCCTGTAGCAGTTTATCTGGTTTTAATCTCAGGGAAAGTAAAAAGAGCCCAAATCCTTTTCTTATTGTCTCAAAATCCTACTGATACATTGGCATTTATCAAAAATGGATCAGAACTTCCTTGATTTAAGAATTGGAAAGAAATATCATGATCTAAGGCTTTCCTATACACTTAGAAATCTATGTGCTTTATTAAAAAAATCAAGGAGCTGATATTAAAATTGGTCTTTTTCTTATAAAGTGACTTGTGCTTGAGTCCATTTGCATGGACTGTACTATTACCGCAATAGTATTTTTATTCTTATATAAGTTTTTAGTTCCTGCTTTAACCTGAAATTAAAAGCTCCAGAAAATTAGGAAGTTGTTTTTTGTTTATGGATTTTATTTTATTTTTTTTAAAGATTTATTTATTTATTTTGAGAGAGTGAGAATGAGAGAGGGAGAGACAGAGACAGAGAGAGCACATGAGAGGGGGGAGGGCCAGAGGGAGAAATAGGTTCCTCGCCGAGCAGGGAGCCCGATGCGGGACTCGATCCTGGGACTCCAGGATCATGACCTGAGCCGAAGGCAGTCGCTTAACCAACTGAGCCACCCAGGCGCCCTGTTTATGGATTTTAATTTGCGGTTAGAGATTTGGGGAAGTTCTATTCTCCAGTACATTCATGGGATAAAATACAGTGATTGTTATTTTTATAACACCTTTCCCTTATTTCTGACTCAGTTTCCCATCCTAATATGTCATATTTGTCTGTCTTTCTCCCTCCCTCCCTTCCTTTCTCCTTCCTTCCTTCTATTCTCCCTCCCTTCTCTCCTCCCTCCCTTCCTTCTCTTCTCCTTTCCTTTCCTTTTCTTTCCTTTCCTTTCCTTTCCTTTCCTTTCCTTTCCTTTCCTTTCCTTTCCTTTCCTTTCCTTTCCTTTCCTTTCTTTTTTCCTCTTTCTTGGTTTGGATCAGGCTCTGTGCTAAATATCATCAGAGAATACTGATCAGACCATGCTATTGTCTGTATCCTTTTGTAGTTGACAATTTAGTTGGAAATTTTACAGTACTCAGGCCTAGTGATTCCTGTCAAATCACACTGCACAGGAATCTACCATTTATGATTATGGCTAGTTATATTGAAGAGATCACACACAAGTAAAACAACAACCAGCTCACTGTAAAGAGAAAACTTTGTAAAAATAATACCATTTTTGTTTTAAAGTTTTAAAAATGATTTCATATGCATTTTGTTTCATCAACCCAATATCACTCCGAGTTGACAGGATGTTTTAATGGATTTGCATTATCATGTTAGCTAAGCTGAATCTACATTTTCCAGAATTTCCTTCCCTGTGTAGTTCTGAGTTAACGTAGGACACAAGAGACAGTTTGCATTACAGTTGAAAGGTGGGAGTGAAGCAGGGGCCATATTCCTTTAACAATCATAAGATTGGTATAGGAGTTCTAGTACTGTTTCAGCTCATAATGTTGCTTATCTCCTGGCTCACTCTACTGGCCTGAGGTAGCAGCCAGGTCCACAGGCACTTCAACTAATGTCAGATCCTGTGTCACCTTTTCTGACTCATAGATCTTCATGAAAAAAGGTACCAGCTTCTCCTGTGAGTAACCTGTATCAACAAAGTGGAGACTCAAAGGTGCTGGCAAGACATCCACATGGGTTCCATTATATCCTGTGGGTCCCTGCTTGTCCTTGCTTTTCCTCATTTTATATCTTTCCTTCCAAACTGCTAGCATAGTCCCCAGAACCAAAGGCACAGATAATAGCCCTGCATAGACTGTGTAACCAGCTCCTAAGTGGTATAAAGTTAAATTCCTATAATAAATCCCTTATTCTATATCACTCATAGTGGTCCTGCTTCTCCGACAGAAACCTAACTGACAGAGAGATATTACTAGGCTACATTTGTAGATGAAGAAGTAGAATCTCAGAAAAAATTATATAGTTAGTAAGTGACAGACATGGGCCCAATCCAGGTCAATATAAATCCATGTACTATAATAACTTGATGAGTTAAGAGATTAGGTGGAGTGGAATGGACTAGAAAACTTTCTGAAGGTACTGGAGTTACTACTTATATGATCAAAAGTGGAATTAGAGGTCATGTACATAAAGAAGAATTAGATCATGAATATAATTCACACTTTAGAGCTTTCATGTTTAATATCTCTGGTGAGTTCTTTTTTCTTCTCTTAGATTGCTGCTACCATTTTTACTTTCCTCTAATCATAGTCTAGGCTCTCTCAGGATTTGAACTCGAATTTCTACTTTGAATAGTTGCTCTTCTTTGCAGAATCTTCTCAGAATTAGCTCTATTCCTCTATATTTGCTTACTGTTGAGATCTGTGATACTCATATTACTTATTGCTGAAATGCATATGTATATATACACACGTACATATATATCATTCTCATTTTAATCTTAGATTATCAATTTGGACATAGCATTCAAGGTTAGGAAGTTTCATTATATAAGAACAAAGAGATTAACTATACAATTCCTATTGCATGCTGGTAGACAGTTTTCAAGGGAACATTTCATCCTCATTTCAAGGAGGACACAGAGACAAAAACAATTTCTTGAAAAAGGAGAAAAAAATAGTGAAGATACTTCTTGGAAGACAGTGCTTTAGCTTTTCAAGGTATTTCCAGTTTAATTTATTCCCAAATCATTGGTCTTGGATAATAAATGATTCTAAATACATTTTACAGTTTGACATAAAACTTAGAAATACTGGTTTAATTTCTCAATTTATTCTGTTTGTTAAATTACATATTATAAATATTAAAAGTACTGAGCAACAACCAATGTTTACCACAGGGGGGAAAACGAATGTATTAATCAGAATTTGGTAACATAAGTTTATAATGGGTAGTCTCTTACCTTAAATATGGTACAGAAAGGAATGGAACACAAATTTAAGATTAAGATAAATACTTCTTCTAAATGGGCCTATATGCCTTTCTGAAAACAAGTTTTATTTTATTTTTTTAAAGATTTTCTTCATTTATTTGACAGAGAGAGACAGTGAGAGAGGGAACACAAGCAGCGGGAGTGGGAGAGGGAGAAGCAGGCTTCTCGCTGAGCAGGGACCCCGATGTGGGGCTCGATCCCAGGACCCCAGGATCATGACCTGAGCCGAAGGCAGAGACTTAATGACTGAGCCACCCAGACACCCCTGAAAGCAAATTTTATAATGAGCAAATGATTAGCCTGAGAAAGACAGCTGGATGCAAAGTCTATACTTACTCACTTAGTAAACATTTTTGAAACCATGTTCTATGTCAAGAATTGCCCTAGGAATACAGTGAAAAGTCACACATGGTCCCTGTTCTTTGCCCTTTGATAGGCAAGGGCTACCTAAATACTTGAGTTGTATACAGGCTATGATTGGTAGAGGTATGCTCAGATAAAGTAAAGAGCTCAAGGGGTCCAGTCCATACCTCTCAAATGGACCAGGGAAGGTAAATAAGGATAAGTCTGGGCTTTGAAATATAGAGGTTAGTCTAAGCTTCGAGTCAAGTGGGATTACAACATGCGAAAAGTCAATCTATAAAGAAAGAGAATTCAGTTTCTCGGAATCTAATGCCATATGTACTATGGTGAAATATGAATTCTAATAGTGGGAGATGGTTCCTGAACTGCCATCCTGGCAAGATGTTCTTGGTGATTATTAGCTCACATTCCTAGCTCTTCTCCCTCCCATCCTTTAATATCAGAGTGCCACAGACTAGTGTTAATTGAGATCCAAGTTACATGAATCATACCAGAGAAGTGAAGCCTATATACCAAAGGATTCTACCATTTTGATGGGATGGGTTATAGGGAAGCATATTGAATTGTAAGGCTATCTGGTACATTGCTAATTGCGAAAAAAAAAAAAAGGTTTTAAATTCCCTGTTAGTGGCAGTAAAGCCAGTTCAGAGTAAATCATTTGGAATTCATTTTTTGTCAGTGAGAATTTAGGCAACAGACATAGCACACATCTCTTTAAATGAGAGTACTCATGCTCACCTTCCCCCACCCCAATACACACACTCACAATAATGAAACAGAATTTATGTGAATCATATGAATTTAATGGTAGAAATGACAGTAAAATGGCATTTAAACTTTTGCCAATAGAAACTCTGGCTAGAAATGGATTTCTTTAAAAACAAAAACAAAAACAAATGTGTCTTTTAGATACTCCCTCAGCCTCCTAGCTTTGCCACACTATAAGGCAGAGAGGGGGAGGGAAAGAGGAAGGGAGGTGGAGGGAGAGAGAGATAGGGAGATGGAGAAAAAAAGAGAGACGGAGGGAGAGAGTTTTTTTTTTTCTGTCTTTTTTGCTGTTTGACCTTGTAGAGTTGCTGAAGTTAAATGGAGCACAGGTTGGGAACATCCATTGTTCTCATCCCAGCTGCTCTGAACTCATAGAGCACATTGTCAGTGAAATGGAAAAGAAATTAGCAGCTCATTTTGTGCAACGTGAACTTTCTCTCTCTGTCTTGCTCATGCTTGATGGGCACACTCTTTTTGATAAATCAGTCCTTACGCCTTATTGCCATGCAAGAACTGGAAGTAAGAAATGTCAACAGCACTCCCCTGCTTTCGTTAGAACTAACCAAGTTTTTCATCTGCCAAGGTAGTAGTTAACTTTTATTCAGATGCTGCCTATTTTGGGGGGATCAAGTTGAGAGGGCAATTAGGAAGATAAGGGAGGACAGGTTGCCCAAGTGTCCCAAACTATGAAGAATTGAAATAGTTACATGCTTTCTGTGTTAGCAGTGACTGTGGTGAAGGGCTGATTCTGCATGCCATTGTGAGGAGGCTATACCTCACTGCACACCTCTAGCCTCCTTGCACCCAGAGTTCAATTAGCAGTTAAGGAAGAGTTCAAATAGATTTTAAAAATTAGTCATTTTTGAGACCTTTGTAGAAAAAATTTAACTTGGTGTGTTTTTAGCTAGCCAAAAAGGAAAAGAATAGAAAGTCAGCAGGAGCTAGCTGAATGTGCAGATGTGGCATCATTGGAGCATCTAGAGATGAGGGCAGACTCAGTATCTGCTGAGTAGCCAGCAGTTCCAGGACAGTAAAGGCTGTTTTAAGGTCATAGGAATCACTGTCAAAATGTAGTGCATTGGCAATAGCAAATATTCAGTGAAAATCAATGCTCAACAAAGACTGAAGGTCAGTATATCTAGGAAATTTTTTAAGTGAATATGTTTCTTTGTAAATTTGCATTCCATGAATAATGCCTTGGAAAAGGTGACCTCCTGTAGCAATCCTGCATAGGGCCACTATCCTTAGTCACTTTCTTCTGGGTCTCCAGGTACATAGCCTTTAAATGTAAGAAAAGATGAGTTTCTGCAGCTATGCCAAAATCTGTTTGGGGCCCACTGGCAAGAGAGAATGTTTGGGAGAGAAATAAATGTTCCACAGATTTGGATGGCTCCAGAACCTGCAATTTAGGTTATTTAGGATATTTAGGATATCATATGCTTTACTTCTCCTTTATTGTATATCAGTTGGGCAGACCTGAACAGGGGCTTGTTCCTCATCAGCAACATCATGGCCATCATTTGTATCAGTTAGAAATTGTATTTGGGTGCATGTAATAGAGACCTGAATAGAAAACCTAAAGTTAGATCTTAACACTAAGCCACCATGGATCCAAGCTCCTTTTGTCTTTATGCCCCATATTGCTTGGCATCCATATTCTTCCATTTGCAGACTCACAAGATAACTAATCACATTCGTATTCCAGGCAGACAACAGGGGAACGAGGAAAACATAAAAGTGAGGTTTATGTACCTTTTAAAGATGTCTAAGTTAGAATTCAGCCCTACAACTTCTGATTATATCTAGTTAGTCAGAATTTTGTCACATGTCCACACTTAGCTATAAGGGAGGCTAGAAAATGTAGTCTTTTACAAAAGCTCATAGCTGCCTCAATAAAATAAAGGTTCATGGGATATTGGATATTGGTTAATCAAATCACAGTTTCCAGCATATCATTATTCATCTTAAAAAAATAAGTATGCCTTAAACCAAACAGCAAAGTTCCTTGCTAAGAACTTATAGTCTTATAGAGTGTTAGTGGAGGTACTCACCACAATGAACAAAAAAATATAGAAAAACACCTGTACATAAATAAAGACATGAAATATCAGCAACAAAGCTGATATTGAATAATAGTTAATAGTCTAGTGCCTAGAATAGTTCTTGGTATAAAGTGATAAATAAATATTTATTAAATAACTATATCATTACCTTTATTTATTTACTCTTTATAAAATGTCTACTAAATGCCAGGTGCAATGCTAAGGCCTTTATAAGACAAAGACTCAAAGATTATTATACAAAGAGGGATATTCATAATGATGAAAATGTTAATTCTTCAGGAAGATGTAATAATTATAAATGAACATAATTAACAGTAGAGCCCCAAAATGTATGAAAGAAAAACTGACAGAAACAAGAAAAGAAATAGTCCATTAAACAATAATAGTTGGAAAATTAAATACATTATTTTTAACAATTGATAAAAATAGGTAAAATTAACAAGGATATAAAAGAGCAATATTATCAATCAACTAGGCCTATATGATTTTATAGAATGTCTCACTCAACAAGAGCAAAATACACATTCTTTTCAAGTGCACATGGAATATTCTCCAGGATAGACCATATCTTAGAGCATTTAACAAGTCTCAACAAATGTGTAAGGATTGAAATCATACAAAGTATATTCTGCTGTAATGGAATCAAATTAGAAATAAATAACAGAAATTGAGAAGTACGTTAACATTTGAAAAAATAAACAATGTACTTTTATATAACCAATGAGTGAAATTAAAAAATTACAGGAGAAATTAGAAAATATTTTGAAATTAGTGTATATGACATAAAATTATATGAGATGCAGTCAAATCAGTTCTTAGAAGAAAATTTAGAACTTTCCCAACAGAGAAAAGGCCAGGCCCAAATTCATGATAAATTCTACCAAATCTGAAAGAAGAAATCATATCAATCCCTTGTAAACTCTTTCAGAAAATGGAGAAAGATGGAAAATTTCCAAACACATTTTAAAAAGTCTGTGCTATCCCCAGCAAAACTATATAAAAACTTCAGAGAGTCTGTTGGGGAGATGGCAGAGGACGACCCTGAGCTTACCTCTTGCCACATGGCTGCCTAAAGAGCACCCACGTTGTGATAAATAACCCAGAAAGCAACCTGAACACTGGCAGAACAGACTGTCTGCAGCCCGACATAGACAAGAGGCCACAGTGAAGCAGATCCACCCCTCCAATCACTCTTGGCAAGATCCCATCAAAGTGGTGCCACAAATCTGGCAGTGTGTGTGCAGCCAATATAAGGGTCAGCACCACTCCAAAGTGAGTCCTGCCCCAGGGAGAGGGGAATACAACCACATACCAGTCTGACTGTGATCCCAGAAGTGGGTTGGGGGCAGGCAGTTTGTCTGACTGCAGGCCCCACCCACCAATAACAGCTTCTCAGGGGACAACACAGGGAAAGTGTCTGCAGTTCGTGCTACTGCATCTCTGGCAAATGCCTGGTCTGACTCAAGCTCAAGGCAGCCCCAGACTGGCCCACTAACACCACGGGCACCACACTCTGCCCACAACAGGCAGAGAGCCACCACAGACAACAGGACTGAAAGCAAACACATCCCAGCCACAATGGTAGGACACCCCTGGAGCAACACACATAGGAGACACCCCCTGAAGCACCAGGTTCTGGGGAACAGGAGACATCACACTGCAGGACCTCTTCTTCTTAAAGCCACTACTTTGGAGTGTGGGAGATGTAGCTGACTTTCCTAACACAGAGAAACAGACACAGCAATAGACAGAATGAAGAGACAGAGGAATATGTCCCAAATGAAAGAACAGAACAAAATCAGAGCAGGAGACCTATGCAAAATGGAGATAAGTAATATGTCTGATAGTGAATTTAAATTAATGCTCATAAAGATACTCACTAGAATTGGGAAAGGAGTGCAGGACCTCCATGAGACCCTCCACCAAGAGATAGGAGACGTAAAAAAAAAAAATTAGAGCTATTGGACTCATTAAATGGAAATAAAAATAGACCACATAGAATAAATAGCAAGCAAGAGGAAGTAGAAGAAAGGATCAGCCATCTGGAGGATAGAGTCATGGAAAGTAATCAGGCTGAGCAGTTGAGAGGGGGAAAAATATGCAAAATGAGAATAGA
Organism: Eumetopias jubatus; assembly: GCF_037043125.1. Lineage (NCBI taxonomy): Eukaryota > Metazoa > Chordata > Mammalia > Carnivora > Otariidae > Eumetopias > Eumetopias jubatus. The sequence goes on from NW_028274822.1 coordinate 32,396,278, forward strand.
CAGCTACACTGTCAAGCATAACAGTCACATGATAGGGATCCCAGAAGAAGAGTGAGAAAAGGGGGCAGAAGATTTATTTGAAGAAATAATAGCTGAAAACTTCCTGAATCTGGGGAAGGAAAGAGAAATCCAGATCCAGGAGGCACAGAGAGTCCCCAACACAACCAACTCAAAGAGGTCTGCACCAAGACACAAAGTAAACAAGATGGCCAAAAGTAGTGATTAAGAGAGAATTTTAAAAGCAGGAAGAGAAAGGACAGCAGTTACATACAACGGAAACCCCATACGGCTATCAGTGGGTTTTTCAGCAGAAATTTTGAGGACCAGAAGAAAGTGGCATGATCATTCCAACTGCTAAAAGGAAAAAAAATCTACAGCCAAGGATGTTCTATCCAGCAAGGCTTTCATTTAGAATAGAAGGAGAGATCAAGTTTCCCAGAAAAACAAAAGTTAAAAGCAAAACAGCCACGTCCCTGTCACACATGATGCCATCGGCCTGTGGGTCCCAAATTCACAGTCCAACCACCCTCCTACCCGAGTCAGCATGCACGGTCTACCACCTACTCAATGCCAAGTCAACATGCCTTCACCTCAGATTGCCAAGGGCTCAAATTGACACTCTTCCTCTCAAATTCCAGCCCCTGTGCTCAAGTTTGTGCACAAAAGTGGGCATAATTATAACAGCAGAATGAAGCAACCCAAACATCTAACTATTTCTGTGGAATATAGAATGGATAAAAGGAGTGTCTAGGCTGAGAACATCTCCAACAAGCACATCAAAGAACAATATGTACAGCATGATTCTGGTTAGCGAAAAAAAAAACAAACCTGGGAAGGATAAAACAAGATGAAACCGGAGAGGGAGACAAACCATAAGAGACTCTTAAGCATAGAAAAGAAACTGAGGGTTGTTGGAGGGGAGGGGGGAATGGGGTAACTGGGTGATGGGCATGAAGGAGGGCACGTGATGGAATGAGCACTGGGTGTTGTATGCAACTGATGAATCACTGAACTCTACCTCTGAAACTAATAATACACTATATGTTAATTAATTGAATTTAAATTAAAAAAAGGAACCCCCCCAAAAAACTATACAAAGATTTCAAAAGAAAACAGTAGGTAAATATCCCTAATGAATATAGATACAAAAGTCTTCAACAAAATATTAGCAAATATATAAAAGAGATTATATACCATGACCAAATGTGATTTATATATCAGGAATGCAAGGTTGGCTTAATATCTGAAAATCAGTGTGATGAATAACATTAATAAACAAAGCTCAAAAAGCACTTCATCACTTCAGTAGATGCAGAAAAGTCATTTGAAAAATACCCCAACACCTATACATAATTAAAATTCTCAAAAACTGGAAATAAAAAGGAATATCATTAACTGATGAAAGGTGTCTATGAGAAACCAATAGCTAAGTTTATTCATACTGGTGAAAAATGAATGCTTTACTCTAGAATCAGAAACAATATAAGAATGTCCACTATTGCTACTTCTTTTTTGAAAAAAAAAATTGTTTATTTATTTAGAAAGAGGGAGAGAGACAGAGCATGCAAGTGAGGGGAGGGAGAGGGACAAGCAGACTCCATGTTGAGCACAGAGCCTGCTGCAGGGCTCAATCCCATGACATTGAGATCATGACCTTAACTGAAATAAAGAGTCAGATGCTTAACCAACTGAGTCATCCAGGAGCCCCCACTTTGCCACTTCTATTTAATGTTTTATTGGCTGTTTTTGCCAGTACTAGAAAATAAATAGATATAGATATATAGATTCACAGGAAGTTGCAAAGATAGTACAGAGAGGTACCTGTCACCCAATGGTAACATCTTATACATGCATAGTACAATATCAAACCAGGAAATTGATTAACACAACCTGCAGAACTTATTTAGATTTCCCCAGTTGTACCTGAATGTGTGTGTGTGTGTGTGTTTCTATGAAGTTTTACCAGATACAGATTTGTTTAACTATGACCACTATTAAGACACAAAACTGCTCCCTTAGAAAGATCGCCCTTGTGCTATCCTTTTATTGTCAAGTATATCCCACTGTTCCTACATCCTTAACCTCTGGCCACCACTATTCTAGTCTCCATTTCTATAATTTTGTCATTTGGATAATTTGTATAAGTGGAATCATACAGTGTGAGATAGACCCTTTTTTTCCCCATTCAGCATAATTCCCTTAAGACATTCAATTTGCTGTGTATATCAGTAGTCTGTTCCTTTTATTGCTTAGTTCTATTCCATGATATGGATGTGACAGTTTAAGTATTCCCCCATTGAGTGACATCTGGGTAGTTTCCCCAATGTTTGGCTACTATAGTAATTATGAACATTCATGTACAGGCTTTTATGTGTATATATAAGCATAAATATATGTTTAAGGTGAAGGTGCCAAACTATTTTTCAAAGGAATTGTATTCCTCCTCAGAAGTTGTATTCATTCCCACAAGCAATGTATGATAAATCCTATGTTTGACATTCTTACCAGCATTTAGTGTTATCATTATATTTTTTAAATCTTAAATATTTCAAAACATTTATATTGATATCTCTTCATGATTTTATTTTTTTTAAGATTTTATTTATTTAATTTATTTATTTATTTGACAGAGACAGAGACAGTGAGAGCAAGAACACAAGCAGCGGGAGTGGGAGAGGGAGAGCAGGCTTTCCGCTGAGCAGGGAGCCCGATGTGGGACTCGATCCCAGGACCCTGGGATCATGTCCTGAGCCGAAGGCAAACGCTTAACGACTGAGCCACCCAGGTGCCCATCTCTTCATGATTTTAAAATTGCATTTCCCTAACACCTAGTGATGTTGACTATATATATATATATATACATATATATATATATTAAAGATTTTATTTACTTTTGACAGAGAGAGTGTACAAATAGGGAAAGCAGCTGGCAGAGGGAGAGGGAGAGGGAGAGGGAGAAGCAGGCTCCCCACTCAGCAGGGAGCCTGATGTGGAGCTCAATCCCAGGACCGTGGGATCATGACCTGAGCTGAAGGCAGACGCTTAACTGTCTGAGCCACCCAGGTGCCCTGATGTTGACTATATTTTAATGTGCTTGTTTGCCATTGTATATCTTCTTTGATAAAATGACTGTACATGTCTTTTACCCATTTTCCAATTGGGTTTTTTGTTGTTGTTTCTTTTTTACTGTTGAGTTTTGAGGGTCCTTTATATAGTCTAGATATAGACTATTTGTCAATTATAAAGTTTGCAAATATTTTCCCTAATCTTCAGCTTGACTTTTCATCCTCTTAACCAGGGCTTTTGTAAATCAAACATTTTTAATTTGATGAAGTCCAAGTGAACCTATTTTTATGGCTTCTGCTTTTTATGTAATATCTCAGAACTCTTCCTAACCCTAGGTCTCAAAGATTTTTTCCTATGGTTTCTTCTAAAAGTTTATAGTTTTACATTTACATGTAAATCTGTTATCCATTTTGAGTTATATTTGGTAGAAGGTGTGATATTTAGGTTGGGATTCAATTGTATTTTTCTATTTTTGCTTGTGGATACCTGATTGTCTCAGCTCCATTTATTAAAAAGAGTATGCTTAATCTACTGAATTGCTTTTGCATCTTTGTCAAACATAAGTTGGTGTTTTTAATGTGGATCTACTGTTATGGATTTTATCTCCTGTTTTATTGATCTTTGTGACATCCTACCACTAATAGCACCCTGTCTTGAACACTGTAGCTATGTTGAAAGTCTTAAAAATCTAGTAGAGTGATTCCTTCACCTTATTCTTTTTTTTCCAAAATCGTTTTAACTATCCTAATTCTTTTGCATTTCCATACAAATTTTAGAATAAGCTTATGTACATGAAAATTTTACCGGGATTTTGATAGGAATTACAGAAGTTTATAGATTAATTTTAGAGAATTGTCATATATAATGTTTGTTTGCAATCACAGTATGTCTCCATTTATTTGATTTCTTTCACCAGTGTTTTGTAATTTTGAGTATACAAGTCCTGATCATGTTTTGTTAAATATATATCTAAGTGTTTTATTTTGAAGAGTTGAAAATTGAATTTTGTTTTATTTTGGGTTTCCACATGTTCATTGCTAGTTTATAGAAATAAAACTGATTTTTTTCCTCTGTTAATCTTGTATCCTCTGGGCTTGCTAAACTCATTTATTAGCTCTGGAATTGTTGTTGTTTTAATAGAGGTATTCTACACAGACCATCATGTCAACTGCCAAAGGGACAGCTTTATTTCTCCCTTTACAATCTATATGTTTTTGTTCCCTTTTCTTGCCTTATTGCACTGGCTAGGACTTCTGATTTTTTGCTTTAGCCTATTAATAAAGTGTGTTCACTGATTGACTTTTGAACACTGAATCAGTCTTGCCTCCCTGAAACAAACCCCACTTGGTGTAATATATCACGGCATTAAATTTAACTATTGAGAATTTTTGCATCTGTGTTCATGGGGGATATTGAACTACAGTGGTCTTTTTTTTTAATTTTCTTTCTTTCATTTTGGTATGTTTCATTTTAGTATCATTTTGGTAGTACCACCTTATACAATTAAGTTTGACACCCCCTACCCCTTCTCTTTTCTGGAAGAGATTGTGTATCACTAAAAGTATGGTAGAATTATCCAGTGAAACAATCTGGGCTTTGAGATTTCCCTTTTAAGAGTTTATTAATTGTAATTTTACTTCTATAATGGTTATAGCATTATCCAGATTACCTAGTCTCTTTTTTTTTTTTTATTAGCATAGTGTTGGTAGTTTATGCTTTTCATGTAATTGGTCTATTTCATTTAAGCTGTGAAATTTACATGTATAATCTTGTTTATAGTATTCCTTTATTATCCTTTTTATGTCTTTGTAATCTACAGTATATCACTAATTAATTCCTGATATTGGTAATTTGTGTTGGCTCTCTTTTTTGTCAGTCTTGCTAGAGATTTGTCAATTTTATTGATTTTTTTTCAAAGAACCAGCTTTTTTTTTTTCTCTTCTTTTATTTATTTTCTTTATTGTTTTTTCTATTTTCAATTTAATTGATTTGTGCTGGGGTTGCTTTGGGTTCATTTCCTTTTTTAAAAAAAATATTAATGTGGGAGTTTATATTACTGATTTGAGACCTGTCTTCTATTATAGACTGAGCACTGTATTATAAATTTTTTCTGATGTTTTAGCTGCATTCTACAAGTTATGATTCTACATGTTATATTTTCATTTTTATTCAGTTCAATGTATTTTTTTAAATTTCACTTAAGACTTCCTATTTGACCCACAAATTATTTAGAAGTATGTTATTTAACATACAAGTATTTGGAAATTTTCTTCTTAGTTATCTGTTACTGATCTGTAGTTTGATTTCATTGTGGTAGGGAGACCCACTCAGATAATTCCAATTATTTTAAATATGCTGAGGCTCATTTCCTGGCCCAGAATCTGGAAGGCAATATTCAGTTAGCAAAATTATAAACTATAAATTCTTGATACATCTAATATGAACCATAGTCATCAATTGAAGTAAGGAAACAAATGAACAGTGTAAAGAATACGTAAAGATTGTAAGGAAAACAAATAATAGTTTGTTTTGACGTTGAATCATAAAAAGTAGTTTGTGAGCTTCCTGATTGTTCTGGCTGTAAATATCATAAATAATTTGGACAGTCTTCTGTATCACAACTATGAATGTGTATAGAAGGCTTCATTGCTAGAAGGCTGTGTCAGTTTTTCTTTTTCAACATGTTCTGCTTTTCCCTAATAGCAGCCCAGTTTTCCTGTTGAGACAGTATCTGGTCTTCATTTTCTTTATATGGGGTCAGTGAAAGAGCAGTTTAGTGACTAAGTTATAGTCATCTTGCTAAAGTATTTGAATTCTGAGCAAATTCATGGAGAGATTGGGGAATAGCTGGAAGCAAATCATCTGAAATATCCTTATTGATGCTTTCTTACCAGCCTATTCCAGTTGTTAAGCAGTTGTCCTAATAGTCTTTTTGTGGTCCCAATTCTTGTTTAATGTCCTTTCAGAATTATCTGGTTCTTGACCATTTTAAAGAATGGACACTTAACTCCCCATGTGTTTTGTGGAACTGGATTCCCAAAGCTCCATGTTTAGAAGGAAATAGTTTATAGTTATTACAGCCAAACTTGAAATTGTGATGATAAAAGGAGTTTTCTCATTTAGAGTGTTGTGCTGCTGGAAATATAGTGCATTCTTGTGTTTAGAAGTCTAGGTTTTGGGGCACCTGGTGGTTCAGTGGGTTAAGCGTCTGCCTTTGGCTCAGGTCATGATCCTAGCATCCTGAGATTGAGCCTCGAATCAGGCTCCCTAATTGGCAGGGAGCCTGCTTCTCCCTCTCCCTGTGCCAGTCCCCCTGCTTGTGTTCTCTGGTTCTTTCTCTCTCAAATAAATGAATTCTTGAAAAAAAAAAAAAGTCCTGGTTTTGTCACACACTACCTGTGAAACCTTGGGGAAGTTATATAGACTTCCCATTTTTTAAATTGGGACAATTAATATTACTTACCTCAATGAACTATTGTGAGGATGAAAAGTGTTACTGGTAAAGAGCTTGGAACAGTGCTTAACCCTTAAACATTCAAAAAATATCAAAAACCTTTTTCTATCAGTTACTTAAGAAAAGCATCACAAAAGATGCCAAAATTCAAGAGATTTTTGAATATTGGAGGGAGTAAAAATGCAGTCTGTTTATTATCTTGTGAGAAGTTTTGAGTAAGAAAAGATGAAAAAAAAGTCAAGTAGCCACAAAGATGGAAGTCTGTAGAACACCTTTAAGAAACTAAGGTAAAATTGAACAAGCCTCTTCACATCGTAAGAAGACAGTGCAGTGGTTCAATGAAAAGAGAGAACAGACTTTACTTGTGGTGCCAAGGAAATACTGAGGACTACCATGAACATTCCCACACATCTGCCCTTTAGGCATCATTCAGAATTAAGCTTAAATCTGACTTTATTCCAGACCTTTCCCAACATCTCTACCTTCTTCTTGACCTTAATGTACCATAATTAACCTGGCAATTAATTATTATTTGCAGGAAGTTTTTGTTGACTTTTGGTTCTCCCTTCCCTCTCTCTTCACATTTATTTACCTCTGAGTTTCTGTCCAATTCATTCTTTTCTCTTATCTCATTACTACTTCTGTAATGTAGGCCCTCATCATTCACACCTTGACTTCACAATAGCTGCTTAAAATGCCTTCCCACTTGAGACTTGATGCCCTTTCCCCAGTGACTTATCTTTATTTCCCTTTCTTTTCCAATATATTCTGTAGTCTGTCACCAGACTAATGTGCCTCAAAGTCTACAATTGCCACCTTCTCACCTAAGCCTTTTCAGATCCCTGTTTCCTACATTTAGTAGGAGAGCTATTATCTTCTGTATCCTCTTTAGCATTTAAATAACTTATCACAAACTGAAAAACTTTCCACTTTCCCATTTTTGCCACATTTTGGGTACCTATAAAGAGTATATTTTATTCCTATTTGCATCCCTCAGATCCTAGCAGTATATATTTCATATGGCAGTGTTACTTAAATCCACCCTAAATTGAAATAAAATGCTATCTAATTGTTACTTATTTGTATATCTTATCTTCTTACTTTTCTTCTTTGAGGTAAGAGATTATACCATATTTACTCATTCCCTCTACAGCACCTAACAAAATATTTTGCATAAAGACTCATTAAAGTGTTAAATCAAATTGAGTTGAATTGGAAATCTTAGGAACTGGAAGAAGAGACAACCAAGTTTGTTTTATTTGATTTTTGTTGCTTATTTATTATAAAGCTTTGGACACTTTACCTAAATACGCAATCCTTCATTTTCCTCATCCCTTAAATGTCAATAATGGTACTTTCTTTCCTCCCTGGGTACATGTGGAAATAATCAACATATTTTGTAAGGGTTTGGAGAATGCTGGAGAAGAGTGCTATTAATCATCATCAGTAGCAGCAGGAGTAAAGACTTGCTAAGTACTGATATGTGTGTGATTCTCTGCAGAGCAAGATAAGTAGGCAAGTTCCTTGTCCTCTGGGAGCTGACAGTCAAAAATGCACAGCACATCCAGATGTAACATACTAAAAGAAAAATATACTCAAGGGCACCCAAAGACAAATGCCAAAACCAGACTGTGAACTTCCTGAAGTCAGGTATAAATATATAGTGCATTAAACAAATTAATAAACTGATCACGTCTTGAGAAAATAATTTCATCATTGGCATATGTTAGGTAGTCTTGGTACCAAATCAGATAGACATATTAGCAACAAGGGCAAAATGAAGATAGAATACAGGCACAGAAAGAGACTTCAGTTTCATAAAGAATCCGAAATTGACTAGGCTGCTGGACTGTAGCCAGAATGGGATGTTTGTGTGTGCGTGTGCACAGAGGAGTGCTTATTGGGAGATGGGTGATGTAGAGGGCAAGGATTTAGAACCAAATCAGGAAGAAGCAGGTTGTCATTATATAAATGTGGCCCATTAATGATTTTTAAGCTCACTAACTTGTTTTAAGTAAAGAAAAATGTCCTAATGGTGAAACATGGCAGAAGTTCTTTGAGAATAGAGGTATGACATAAGTGATTTGGATTTGAACAAGACTGTAGAGTTTAGATTCTAAGTCCCTACTAGTTAAATAGGATGTCTGTTATCCTAGTTCAATGCCTTGAGCAGATCTTAGAACCTTTAGGAAAATAAAGAACAATCAAGAAACTGAGCGTTTCACTGAAATTATCGCATAATTAATTGATTTCATAGACAGAAAACAATAATGAAAAATCAGACTGAGTAGTATGATAGAACATTCAGTTTCTGACCAGGCGTGCTAGCCATGTATCGACATAGAGCTACTGTACTAGTTTCTATTAATCCTTAGTTTAAGATGGTCCATAATGGTGTTAGTCCCAGGAAAAATTGAATAAGGAGTACTTAGCTCCTGGCTGCAATGGGCAGCTCAGGTCCAAAGTGACTGCTTTTTGAGTCTGTATTCCAGGGGGCTGGCAGGACCCCAGGCACTTCACAACTGAATCACTTTGGCCCAAAGTCATTTGTTCAATCATGGTTGACAAAAGGTAACAGAGACTTTCTACTATTTGGAAAACAAATGGATCTCTTGGCTGTTTTCATAAAGATCGACGGGGACTTAAAATAGCCTGAGGTTAATATTATAAATCTTTCTAAAAGAGATTTTCAGAACATATTCTTTATCCCAGCATTGGATCAATCTCACAAAATGACATATTTTCAAACTACAGTAAAGCAAAACAACTTATTCTTGAAAAAGTTGAAAATATTAAGAAAGTTTTTCCTTTTCTGTTTTGTTTTCTTTTGTTTTGTTTATCTTTTTATTCTTGAACATCAACCAAAGAAAGATCTTGGACAAAAACAGGTGATGAATACAGATTGACCTTTTCAATAGCTTTGTGCCTATTCATCTAATCTTTATTGGAGTCCAGAGAGTTACTTGGATGCCCACAGTGGGTATGACCCAATGGTAGGCAGGCATGCAGTGTGGGCTTTTAATGCTGTATGGGATAGGAAAAACCCAAAACAGAAAAGGAATATGAATAAGGAATCCAATCTCTAACCCATGTAACCATAAAGACGCACTACAAAAATTAAAATGCACTGGGAATTTTGACTAGTAAATATTTTTGGCACTGTCTTACACATGCCAACTAAATAAAAGGAGAGTTAATAATAAAAATTAACTTTGATCTTTGGATGAAAGAATATTTTGAGGAGATAAGAGGGAGTCTAAATTAAAATTGAAACAGTGAGCGTAGGGACAAGACTTCAGGGAAAGAATAAACACTAGACAAAATAAAGCAGACTATATCATATTTATACCAATTCTTGATAGGTCTTACAGTTTCATTTTATAAAGTACTAAAATACTTGCCCCATTTTCCCCTCTTGTATATTTTATTCAAACTTGTTGAAATTTTTTTCTCTTGTATTGGAAAGTTTTTGGAAGCAGAATGACCTGACTTGCACTTGTAGAAGTATCACTTATTGGTATAACCAAAATGAATGAATGTTCAGATTGTTCTCTGAATAATAGGAAGCCATGTTTATAGCCCTGACTTTGCTTGACTTGTTACATGGCTTACAATCTCTGTTATTATTCCTGACTCGTGTGTGTGTGTGTGTGTGTGTGTGTGTGTGTGTGTGTGTGTGTGTGTCTAGAGATATGTGAGAATTGTTTCTATCCCATCTTAACTGTAACTTGGGGGTGAAAACAGGGTTCAATCTCATTACCTTTGAGGTTGGAGGATACCATAATAGCTACAGTGATTGGTTGTTTAAGAATGTTTTGTCTTTTAGCCAGACTGGCTGGCTGGGGAGCTGCATTATGAAAGAAGTCTGGAGAGTGTCTCCACTAGCCACTATAGTCTGGCCATGAGGATATTTTTAGGAAGGTAATCCCTTATTCTTTTTTTTTTTTTTTTTTTTAAAGATTTTATTTATTTAACAGAGAGAGACACACAGCGAGAGAAGGAACACAAGCAGGGGGAGTGGGAGAGGGAGAAGCAGGCTTCCCGCTGAGCAGGGAGCCCGATGCGGGGCTCGATCCCAGGACCCTGGGATCATGACCTGAGCCGAAGGCAGACGCTTTACTGACTGAGCCACCCGGGCGCCCCGGTAATCCCTTATTCTTTTTGTTTTGAAAAAGAAAGCTTGATCAAGAAAACTCTCTGTGAAACTGATAGACTAAAATAAAGCCATTTTTAATAGTGACAAAAATGAAGACACAGTGAAGAGGTCCACTAAGATGGTTTCTATACAGAAAATATACAATTTAGAAAATAATTTAAAACTGGAATCATATTTAATGACATTTTGAATTTCTGAAATGTATATATATGCATGTGCATGTGTGTCCAAAAAAACACACACTGACCAGTGCAAACATTCTTATAAGTAAGAAATAAAGATCGACTAAAGTTGGAAAGTCAGTCTACCTGCAGTATAAGGATATGCATAGGAAACTTTTGTATTTCAATGAAAATGTATCAAGAAAAAAATTATTTTAATGTCTTTAGTCTTTTATGTACCGAGTCACTAAGAATGTGAAGGGGTCCCTTAGATCTGTGATACATTATCACCTTTTATGGGGGGAAATTCCGTGAGAATAATATTATCCAGTTTGAAGATTAAAGATTCTCCTTTCCAAATTTCTGTGAGGGTTGCTTTTTCTTTCCTTGCTATTACCTGCTACATTTTTATAGTGTCTATTATAGAATTAACTGAATGGGTTTTTCATTGAAATGTTATTGACTCTAACAGAGCCTCAGGAGAAGTTGCTCTGACCCTTTTTCAATACTCGTGGATCAAAGCTGTCTTTAGGTCATGGTTTCTAATTTTGTCCCTCTTCTGCCAGTTACTGACCTCACTGAGCCTCAGTTTTATCACCTGTGAAATGAAGTAATTGAGTATAATTCCTAGTATTAAAAGAGAAAAATAAAAAAGAGAAAAAGAAGGAGAGAGAGGACACAAAGAATATTTGGATACCTTTGCTTCATGGTCTGTTAGAGAGAGACACCATTTGTCATCCACTGATCATGCACTGCAGAAAATGCAGTGTCAAGGTAGCAAGTTCAACTCAGAGCTCTGAGGCCGAATGCATGCTCACTGTTATGTAATTTTTCTCTGGTGCCAGGTGGGTGCACTGTTTGCCAGGAATTCATACTTCAGAAATACAACGGTGCACACCCAGACAAAGAGCTTGGTTGGGATGTCTTTGTTCAGGGAACAATTAAAACATATTTGTACTGAGTGATAAAAACCTTCCCCAAATGTGAGGCACTGTGGCAGAGCACAGTGTGTGGCTGTACTTTTCAGGTAACAATGTAAATGCTATTCCCCTTCACTTGCCAGTTATTATGGAACTAAGGTAATGAAATTAAAAAAAAAAAGAAAGAAAAGAAAAAAGGGAAAAGTATTAAAAGAATAGCCTAAGTTTTCATCGAATGCCCAAATGTTCAATATACTGCAATTTTTAACTATACTTAGAATTAGAAATTTATGGAACTTTGCAACATAAAAGGAAGAGACATAGGACTGATACTTAGAGAAATGCTATTGATCCTAGAAGTCTCTTGGGCTATCACTCTCTTTTGATGGAATAGGAACTGTATTTCTTAGTCCATTTCAGAGTGGCTTTCACAAAACCAAGGTCTCTGGCCCAAGATGGTTTTACTCCTGAGACAGAGATGCTCAGCCCCAGGTCCCTAAAACTAGTAAGAATAGAAGAAAGAATTGTGTTTTCTACAGATGAATTGTCCTGCTAACAGTAAGCTAGACTTTATTCATCAGTGACTTAAGTCACCACATTAAATGTTGACTAGGCTGTTGTAGAATCGTATAGGGTTTTCTTGCCTATTGCAACCTCAAAACAAGAGTTTTGGAAGAACTTTGTTGGACCCACAAGGCACACCCTTCCAACATGATTTCTGTTTGTCATAAGGTTGTGCCCTCTCATGGCTTGAACTTTGTTCAATACTTGAAAAAGTATCTCAGCCATAGCCACATTTTGTTTTCTTCAGAGCAAATTTTGCAAAATCATTTGTGCTAGGAGCCACTGTGTGTTCGTTCACTCAAGCCAGATCATCTCTCATCCAGAAAGAGAAAATCAATTTTAATTCTTCAAAGAAGAATAGCAAGTGGTATTTGTATTTGTCTTTCTTTGTATTTAAAGAAGGGTCATTAAGCACTTCTCCCCCTCTCTCTACCTAGAGGCTTAAAGAGGGAATTTACAGGAAACAATATATGTGGATTAGATTAAATATAAGGCCAAATACCTTACAAATATCTTTAACATTCTGAGAATAATCCTAAACTAAGGGTTGAAAATAAAGGGAGAGTCTGTCTGAAGATCTATTATTTTAGTGGCAAATTCAGTAGGTCATACCACTTAACTTAGATTTGGATTATAGCTTGTATTTTTATGTGGCAAAGTTTAGCTTTCACACAAAGGAGTTTGTTCACAGACAAATTGTCTTGGAATGTCACTTTCAGCCGTGAACGTTCATGTATGTTAGACACTTAATCACATTCAGTTTTCGAAAATAGTAGGAAGTAGGCACTTGAATGAATGAATGATTACACAATGCATTTTCTGGGGAATGTGGGATCACAGGTGGCTTCTTTCATGTCAAAGACAGTATATCTTATTTTTCAGCTTTAGTTGACCTTCCATTCTTGATTTTACCTTTTATTTTCTTGGAGAGGCTATTTAATTTTTCATCCAGTGAATATGTAATAATAAAATACATAAAATATGAAGACATGTACTTATAGAGCTAGGGGGAGTTAAAAGTACTGACTAGACTAGAGTTTATGCCTCCATTCAGGGGCAAGGCATTCCCTAAACATATCCCAGAAACATGATGCAAGCTTCAGATAAAGTGTGTTCTGCTGGTGTCAAGAAGTAAAATGCCTGAAAATCAGGAAGTATAGTGTACAGAATAGTATGAACATATCCATAGGTGACAGAGAGTAAGGTGAGTGGATCAATAATTAGATAGATATTCATGTTGAGTACCTAGAGCATACTTGGCATGGATTAAGATATAATTAATATTTGTTAAAAATGGATAAATATTTAGATAAAAGATTGATAGACTAACAAAGAGTATAACACACAATTCAGTGTGAGACAGACCTAAAGACTGAGTCTAAGTTTAGGGACTTCTACCTTTGCAGTCTAGGTCCAATTAATTTTGACTTTTACCAACTTCCCATTTCTCATCTCTAAAGTGGGGATAGTAATAATATTTATCTTCTGAGGATTAACGAGAAAAATAAAATGCACATACATAGCTAACGTTTAGGAAAAGGCCCAACAGGTAAGATATGCTCAGCTAAATATTGTTTTTTCTTATTAATTTCATTTTTGTCATTACTAATAGTTTTAACAACCACCAACCGTAAATAGAAGAAAATTACAACTTCTAGTTTTAGAATTTAAAGTATATTTATGAATAAAAAATTATATCCTAGAGAAATGCAGATAACTAGTATTGGACAAATGACTGAATGTCCTCTGAACTTAATAATTCATTAATGATTTCTCTAAGTACATTCTGCATCCCCTAGGAACCCACGGTCACCTATATTCATGTGATTTCTGAAGAACTGCCCCAATTTATCTAGGGAGATAATAACTAAACACATTAAACCTGTGAGACTCTTCACCTGGAGTCCAAAAACCTCCCAAAAGATTCATATGTTGATTTCAGTGGGTTATGAATTTGGATAGGAAAATAGTATATATTTCTCTTCATTAACCTGTAATGAAATTTTATCACTTCCTTCAATTATGAAGTAGGCTACAAACCACAGAATTACTCACAGTTTTTGAGGCTGTCAACAATACACACCACAGATATATTCACATTACATTACTGTTGTCACAAATACCTTGAAATAGCATTCAAAATTATAATAGTTATTAGACCTGCTGCTAAATTGCATTATATATGCAACAATCATACATAGTACTGCATCACAAATTTAGCTTTTATAATATATTATAGATGTATTTTAATATAATTGGTTTCTTGTATAAACTTATAGTTTACTTCATCACTTAGAATTATTGTTCTAAGAAGGAATTGTAGCCTTCACCAAACTGCTAATGGGATTCATGGCACAAAAAAGGTTAAGAATTTCAAAGATAAAGAGATAAGTTGGAGGAGAAAGAAACGTGATTATTTTGTAATGATTGAATTATATTATGCAAATGACTGAGTATGTTAGGTAGCTCCAGAAGGAAACCAATGTTAAAAAAAATGGTCACCTATGAGAGTTAGGATGACCTAAAAGCAATGGAATAGACTAAACAATAATTGGTAATGTATTCTGGCAAGGGGATCTTCACACTGGTTTGGTTATGTATATCTTAAAGGATATTTTAAGTTGGCTTCTAAATTTATCATTTTATATTAGTTAAAAAGAGTGTAAATTCTGGTGTACTTTTTTTTTTTAAGATTTTATTTATTTATTTATTTGACAGAGACATAGTGAGAGAGGGAACACAAGCAGGGGGAGTGGGAGAGGGAGAGAGGTAGGCTTCCCACCGAGCAGGGAGCCCGATGTGGGGCTCTATCCCAGGACCCTGGGGTCATGACCTGAGCCCAAGGCAGATGCTTAACGGCTGAGCCACCCAGGCGCCCCCTGGTGTACTTTAAATAATAATATTTAAAAATAAAACTTTTAACATAGTCTTGTAACATTTCCAATGAAATATAATTACATAGGTGATTTGAATATTCACGAATATTTATATTTAACTAGGTTGTACAAATGAGTTTTGTTTACAGTTGGAAACTTTACATCCATCTTTTTTCTTTTTAAAATCTTATTTCTGTTCCTCTTTCCTCACAGAATTGTATGTTTTAGAAATTTTACAGACGGCATTCATTGATATTTTATTTCTCAAGTTACCATATTTCTTTGAAATGATATACATACATAAGTTGAAGTTTTAAGATATTTCTTTTTTTAATTTAATTTTATTATGTCATGTTAGTCACCATACATCACATCATTAGTTTTTGATGTAGTGTTTCATGATTCATTGTTTGCATGTAACACCCAGTGCTTCATTCAATACATGCCCCCCTTAATACCCATCACCAGGCTAACCCATCCCCCTAACCCCCTCCCCTCTAAAACCCTCAGTTTGTTTCTCAGAGTCTGTAGTCTCTCACGGTTCATCTGCCCATCCGATTTCCCCGCTTCATTTTCCCCTTCCTACTATCTTCTTCCTCTTTTTCTTTTAACATATAATGTATTATTTGTTTCAGAGGTGTTTTAAGATATTTCTTTAACCAGAGTGTTCTAAGTGTTAAAATTATAATTTTGGGATATGTTATCATTACAATTATAATAAAATTTTTGACAAATAATCACTTATTAAAAAAAGTAGTGCACAATTTGAAACATCATTTAATGAGATGGTTTGAGGCATGTGGTAGATGGTTTGAAATGATGATCACAATCTTCCCTCCCATCCTGCAGCTCCTCTGCAGTATGACTTTTTATCTCCTCCCGTTAAGAGGTAGAATCTGTTTTCTTCCCCTTGGATATGGGCTGGCTCAGTGACTTGTTGTGACCACTAAATGCACCTGAAATGTATGCAACATCCAGGATTAAATCTTGAAAGAACTTGAAGCTTCTTTCATTGCCTTTTTCAAATACTCTCATCAACAAGTCAGGAAGCCGCACTTGGAGACTACTGAATTAGAGGAAATTATATGGAAAGAGGCCCTGAGACCACATGGAGAAAGTAAACCCAGCCCTTCCAGCATCTAAGCAGAGCCCCTCCCTAGCCAACTCATCAGCTGAATGAACCCCAGCAAGATGGATAGAAACAGAATGTATAGAATCATGAGAAATAATTATTGTTTTAAACCACTAGGTTTGGGTATAATGTGTTAGATGGTATTAGGCAACTACAAAAAGAAAGGGTGGGGGACAATTACAGTACCTGATTTTAAAAATTATCTAATTGCCCCTGGTTTGGTGCTCTGCTAGCTTTCTCCTTAGGTCAGTGAATCAGTGTATGACTGAAATGAAGGTAGGAAAAGAGAAGCTACACTACAAGTAGTTGAGACTCATCATCAGCTGAGGATCTGGAAATTGATTCTCTTAAAATCTATCCAAGTCTTTGTACCTCTTTATGTGTATGCCAGCGGAGGACCACTGTTGCAGTCTGAAAGGCATGATAAAACAAGGTATAAAATAGTGATAATGTATTCCTGAAGCAGGAGTAATAGAAAAGCAGCAGCATCTGAACTGTTTGATCATTTGAGGAGATGTCCAAACATAGTCTTGCCCATACTCCATTTGGGCAAAATATAATCAGAAACAGAGGGGTATAAGCACCAGAGTATTTGATTTTACCCAAAGATTTACTCTTGTCTTGACTAGCTTATACTGGTAGCACTATGAATACAATGGCTGTCCTCAGGGTTATACTGCAGGCACCAAGGGGTCTTCAATTCCAGGTATATTGATACAAAACATTAACATTTCTTGATCAACTGTTTGATCCTAAGTTACATATCATTTTCATATCTCAAAATAATCCTGTACTATGGCATTATTATGATTTCATAAGTGAGATGAATCAGAAAGTTAAAGCAGTCAGTGGCTGAGGTGGACTTCAATTCCAATTTTATATGATGCCAGTGTCATGCTCATGCTACTGTTGAGTGGAAGATTGGATTCATTCACTGGGTTCTTACCAGGTCAAAAACCTATCTTTATGCCAAGGTGGATAATGTGCCAGTATAAAGGAAGTCATCTTGAGCATATGGTGCTGTGTGAGGTCAGTTAAGGACAAGTAACTGTAGGCTGGCTGTGTTGGAGAAGGTTTATGGAGGATGCATGGCCTGAAATACATTGTCTAAAATGCATAAGAGTGGCTAAATTGAAAGTCATATAGACAATTCAAAGTAGTAGGGTAAGGAAAGGCAAAAAAACAGAAATTAGCCTTGCTTCTAGAAGATTCATTGAGAAACTGTCCTGACTAGAAAAGAAGGAATGCATAAAGGAAGGAATGAGGTTGCATATGACAGACTAACACAGATTACAGGTCTTAAAAGCCAGGCACTTATAATAATGTAAATGGAAGGGAAATTTTTACAATTGAAACATTAATGATATTTGTCCAACAGACACTGAGAAAAATATTTTCTTTTTGCCAAAGACCTGAAGGAACATTTCATTCCCAAATTTTATTTTCACATTGATCTAAGGACAGTAGTTAATATATAACATCATCAGTTTCCAACATTTTATACACACACACACACACACACACACACACACACACACCCGATTTCTGTTCTTGAAATAGTGGGTTTGCTCCTGTACCTTTAAGCAGCTGAACAAGTAATATTAGCCAAGGGAATTTAAGGTAAAATAAAAATAGAATGTCTGCAGTCCAAAAGAGATCATGGATTGAAGAGAAAGAAGCTAAGTAAGAGTGTAGGAGGTCTCAGACAAACGCCAGGGCATGGAGAAGAAAGAACTGCAACAAAAGGCAAGAAAGAGCCAACAGGTAGCAATGCTGGGAGCAGCTAAGGAGAACTCAGGGAAAGGCCAAAATGATTACTGCTCCAAAGCAGAGAGATATATTAATGTTTTTTTTTTCTTTTGTTAATCTTTTTTTTTAAAGTCTGAATCTTCCAAGATTAATATGGGGAGAAACAGCACACTGGTCTGACTTCTGTGGATAAAGCTTTGGGTCTTAAATGATGAAGACATTTTCCTTTGTTGTTTTATATTTTGAAAGCTATAAAAAAGTCCTATTTTGAAGTACTTATTTCCTTGTCTTTGCAAAGGGAAGAATAGGTTCTCTTTGTACTGCCTTTGTGAAAAACTGAGGATCAAAGAACAGAAAGTAACCTCAACAGGTTACTCTGTCTCCTGCAGAAGCTACAAGAAAGGCCCAAAAATTTGTCTTTCTGTATGCTCACTCCTTCTTTCCACAGTATGTAATAACATCCATTAATTGAACAACTGGTTTGTACCAGGCACCTTGCATATTGTTTAATTCTCACCATTATACCATTGCCCTGCAATGGGTATAATATTCCTTTTTAATGTTAGAGAATTAATAAGGCAAAACAAATAGGTACGGTTTGTAGCTGAGCTGAGATTGAGTCCAATGGCACCAGTTTTCCACTTAATCACATCAACTCCACACAGGGTGGTCCAGCCATCTTCATGGTCCCTTAAAGCTTCTGTGCCCTCATATTCTGCCATTCCTATCCTCCCCAATTCTACTTTCCTCACTGGCAAGGATGAGAGAGAATATAAATAATGTGATTACTTCCATGCATGTTACCTACCTGGGTTTTAATACTGTGAATTAGAAGACTCTTTGTATTAGAAGACTATCTGTTGGTTGGAATTTTAAGTTTTAACCTTAAAGTTTCTTAACCATCCCCATATTGAAAGATCTTCAGGGATGGGCTTTTTTTTTTTTTTAAGAGTTATTTATTTATTTATTTATTAAGATTTTATTTATTTGACAGAGAGCGCAAGCGCACAAGCAGATGGAGCAGCAGACAGAGGGAGAGAGAAGCAGGTTCCCTGCAGTGCAGGGAGCCCAGTGCAGGGCTCGATCCCAGGAAAATGCAGGGCTTGATCCCAGGACCCTAGGATCACGACCTGAGCCTAAGGCACCCTGGGATCATGACCTGAGCCTAAGGCAGATGCTTAACCCACTGAGCCACCAAGGCACCCCAGGGATGGGCTTTGTATATACTGATTACTCTTCAGACCAAAGCTAACAACGCTGTTTTAAATCATATCCATTTGGACCTACTGAGTTCCGTAGGCATAAGCCTGTCCTTGTAGTGCTGTTGTCAGCTTATCTGTCTAGCTGACAACATCTTCAAGCTGGAACAGCTCCTGGATCTGCTTTCTTTTCTCTCAGAATTTCTCTCTGCTTTCAGAATTGATCTAGAAAATAGGGGGTGTTCTTATAAGTATTTGCCCCTCTCCCCATCACACTGTAAGTACATAGCACTTGTTATATTCTGCCTTGCTTGGGGAAAGTTAGCAGTTTGTTAATTGATTAGTTGTTTGCATGCCTGGCACACTATTAGCCTTCTTAAGATGCCTGGACACTGCCTGAGTAATTTAGGTAATAGCTATCTGGGTGTTCAGTAATCTTTCAGTCCTGTCCTGTGAACTATGGAAATTCCAATGATTTTATAAACTCTCAGGAAATTTTAGTTCTACGGTCTTCTTTCATTCCCTTCTCTGTTTTGATGATCTCCTCTCAGTTAAGTCACCACTTATCTTGGCAGTGTATTCTCTTTGCTTCTACCCTTTTCTAAGGTTAACCAAACCCATAACTTACAAAAGATATTTAGTTATATTCAGGCAAATACTTTGAAAGTTTGCACTCAGAGAAAGGGAACTAAATTCCTGAATATGTAGCAGAAGATTATAAAATCCTGTTTCTAAAGGCTCAACACCTTCCACCACCCCAGATTTCTTTCTTTGTCATTTTCTCTGGGGATGCTCCATTTTTGCCATATTGCTCCCATTCCAAATTCTTCCTTTCTTTTCCTCGATTTCTTCAACTGTTCCTCTTAATCTTCTTTCTCAGGCATAATCACCTCTTTTCTCCCAGTGCATCTTGCTTAAGGATATGTCAAACTTTTAAAAGCAACAATAATAAACCAATAAATAAACAAATCCATATTTAATAAAAATTGATAAAATAATCATTAAGAAGAGTTTTCCTGACCTTTGTTTCACCTTTTTGCTTTCCTTACTCCTTCTTTGACTGGCTTCCACAAATAAGAGTTCATCAGGGTTTAGAATCATGTTCCATCTTAAAAACATGTTCTTTTTATTTTTTTATTATGTTAGTCACCGTACAGTACATCATTAGTTTTTGATGTAGTGTTCCATGATTCATTGTTTGTGTATAACACCCAGTATTACATGCAATACGTGCCCTCCTTAATACCCATCACTGAGCTAAGCCCCCCACAATATATGTTCTTTCAAATAATATTCAATTATATTGAGAAATACTATTTATGTGTACATATGTATAGATATTGCATACATATATATTTCACACAGATATATAGAGAGATAATTTCAATTTCTAAAATACATTAAATTTTGGATGCCTGGGTGGCTCAGTTGGTTAACCTTCTGCCTTCGGCTCAGGTCATGATCCCAGAGTCCTGGGATCGAGTCCCACATTGGGCTCCCTGCTGACTCGGGAGCCCACTTCTCGCTCTGCCTGCTGTTCCCCCCTGCTTGTATTCTCTCTCTCTGACAAATAAATAAAATCTTAAAAAAAATAATAAAATACATTAAATTTTTAGAGAAACATTTAAACTATTAATAAAAGGAAATGTGCAAATAAGAAAACATATCATTGTTCACCAGAAAAGATGTATCAATTTATATGTCTATCCATAGCATTTTTAAAAGTATAGTTTGCCCACTTACCAGAATTGTTTTTATAACTTAAAAATATAAATATTTGCCAAGTTAATTGGTGAAGATGGTTTGTTCTCCTAATTTAATTTACATTTTTGATTACCAGTTAATAATCTTTAAATAATATTGGAAGTTTATATTCCTCCTTTTGTGTCTTTTCTATTTTTTAATAATTTTAAGTGGATGTTCAAAAATTTTAATTGACTATTAAGAGTTTTCTATATTTAAGAATATTAATTCATTGGCAGCCATGTATATTTATGCATTGGTTGCATGTTAATTTCTTCTATGTGGGCATATAGTCAAATTTATTCAATATTTTTTCTTTATAAACATAACAGTAATAATATTTTAATATTTACGGAATGCTTTTTATTAGCCAAGCACTATGCTACGTACTTTACATTCATTGTCTCCTTTAGTTTTCTTAACAACTCCATGATGAGAATCCTACTATTATCCCATTTACAAGAGGCGAATCAAGGCTCAGAGGGGTTAAGTAGCCTGCCTAAAGTTACATAGTTTGTCAATAATAGGGACAGAATTAGAATGGTTTGACATCTGAGAATATATTTGTAAGTACTATACAATATTGCCTTTGTAGTACCTATTTTTGTGTCATTGCTTAAGTAAGGTATTCTTCATCCTGATTGAATACATAGCTGTATACATTTCTTTCCAGTTTTCTTTTGGCTTGCATTTTATATTTGGATATTTAACCTATTTTATTTAATGTTGGTGTAAGTTGTGAAGTGTATGTCTAACTACTCAAAAATTATTTTGGGCAAACCAACCACCTTTTTAGAAGAAAAAGCATCTGTCCTTTATGCATTGAAAAAAATGGGAATTGAACAGAGATTTAAATAATGCATCAAAATGGAGATAGAGAGGTATGATAGGATATTTCACGATCAGAGCTTGGTATAAGCTGATAAAATGATAAAAATGATACTATAGGATAAGAAAATTGTGGAAGCCAACTTAAGTGATTTGCAGGGATGTGCATTAACGTTGGATAAATTGAGGCCTGGTCTTAAATGCAGTCTTTCCTATGGCACTCCAGTTAACCCCAACATACTACTTGGAATCCATTGAATAACAATTATTTCATGTATATGCTCAGAGCCCCAGAGTGAAGTTTGAGGTAAATAGAAAATGTTTCTATTATCTCCTCTCTCAATTACTCTGGGAAGTGCCTGTTCCTATTTGACTAGTTTCAGGCAGAAAATAGCCTAAAGAGTGACTTCCCAAGAGAAACAAGTTCTTTGATAACATGAAACAGAAGAAAAGGCTGGAGAATGAACAAAAACATTGTCCAAATATAATCTGTTCGGAGAGATGAAAAATATAATTTTTATTTACAATCATGCTTAATCTTTAACATTGATTTTTGTTTTTTTTCCTTGAGAGCCCTCTCAGCATAGTGAAATAAGTAACAAGCTCCCCCATTTTTCTCTTCTCTATCTCTTGTTCTTTTTTTTTTTTTTAAGATTTTATTTATTTATTTGACAGAGAGAGAGACAGCAAGAACAGGAACATAAGCAGGGGGAGTGGGTGAGGGAGAAGCAGACTTCCTGCATAGCAGGGAGCCTGATGCGGGGCTCGATCCTGGGATCATGACCCAAGCTGAAGGCAGCCATTTAACGACTGAGCCACCCAGGCACCCCCCCCCTCTTGTTCTTTTCTAGACAAATAAAGGTAATTTTGCTACTGGGATCCTGAAAAGTTTGGTTGCTTGTTTAAGCCCTGAGCATACCTCTCTCTCAGAACCTAAAATATACCTCACAAATTCTAGAGGAATACTTGGCTTTGGTTACATTTTTAAATATGGTTTTGCAAAGTCACAGTTGGCCCTCCCAGATGCAGTGACAGCTTCCAGATTCATGGCAACCATGAGAAACACAAATCTGCATTCATGGCTTTATAGACCAAGAAAAGGGATCTGTTTCAAATTAAAAAAAAAAAAAAAAAGACTCACTGAGGCAATTTTTGTTGGGCTGATTGAAAGGAGGACATATTTCTATTAGTCATCATTTCTTGGGGAATTTTTTATTTTACCTACTTATTTCTATTGTAGGTAGATTTTTTTTTTTTTATTTGTTTCAGTTGGCTCTGGATAGAAAAGCAATGAATAGTAGAGCATCAAAATTATTCTGAACAACTTATATGATTTATGGTTTCAGAAAACCTGTGCTGTCATCTTAGGTAGTCCATGAGCTATTGTCATAATCATTAGTAAGAACATATTTTATAATGATAGTTATCTCTGCTTGCCATTTAGGAGCATTGCAGTGTGTGATAGGACAACAGAAAGATGAAGTCTTTTTAGTGAGAGAAAGGGGATTAAGTGAAAGAAAAAGAAAAATGAAAATATTTACACTACTTTATTGGGCAGATTCTCACTCATGAAAAAATTTTGGCTAAAAATTTTAACTAGAAGTTGAGATGACAATGGAGCAGATCCCTCAAATCTTATTTATTTTTATTTGGGACTAACTTTAGGTTCGCATGAGAAGAGTGTGGATCTTAACCTCAGGTATTTATCAATAATTGGCCAAAGGGAGATGACACAACTCTGAAATGTTAATTCCCTAAGTTCTGTGAAGCTGTATTGCCAGTTTCTTTGCCATTTTGGCTTCAGGGGCAAGATTTTTTTTTTTTTTTTTTAGGATCAAAATTCTTCTAAGAAAAAAATCTAGGAGTTACTTTATGCACAGAATTTAAGACGTGGGATCATAATGAGAAATGAAATCGAATGTTGAAATAAATGGATGGATAGATTAGATAGATGGATAGATAGATAGATAGATAGATAGATAGATAGATAGATAGATAGATAGATAGATAGAGGTGAAAGATGAACAGACAGATAGATGACAGGAAATGCCTGGGTTTGGAAGATATTGTAATATCTTACACCCTCTTTATCTTAACCTACATTTATGGGCAGTTATTTTCTGGATGAATCCCTTAGATTCAGAAAAATCTATTAGAAGATAAAATTTTATTTTCAGACCTTAGGCTTTAACTACTAATAAAATGAAGAGAACCAATATTCTAACATTATTGTTATATATAAATTTGTATTACCAAGTAAAATTACAAAATTAGAACCGCTTTTAGTTGTTTTAGAATGGTGCAGAATATTACCATTTACACATGATTTAGAGTCAAAGAGGTCTGGGTTCAGAATCTTTCTCTTCACTTATTTACTGTATGAACTTGGACATGTTACTTTATCCCCCTGATGCTATTTTTTTTTTTGCTATAATAGATAAAATACCTTGTAGAAATCAAAAGTAAGTGAAATAACACATATAAAAAACACCGAATGCAGTGCCAATCCCAGAGCAACTATCTCCAAAACATGATCATTTTATTAGTAATAAATAATATAAAGAATACATAGTAGGGGAACATACAATCTATAGTTGCTATCTGCTGCACATGCTGCAAATTAAACAACCATGAGGACAGTCATTCCTTTATGAAACTTCTGCTCCGAATGACTGTTGATGTATTTACCCTCAGTCCCCTTTGACTGAAGTTGGGTTTAGGGGGTTTTAAATAGGAGGACTAAATGGGACAGGACTGGAACTTAAATTTCATGATAGAATTTCCAAAGATCACTGCTAAAATAATGGTTGTGCTCATTCTACTCGATTATATGATTTCATTATGCTCAGGCACTGTGATACTTCATTTTACATTGTCTATTTTTTCCCTCTGATTACTTCACATATCGATCCCCATCCCCGCCCCCCAGCTATGTCTCATATATCTTGGACTATGGAACGCAGTTGACCATATAGTAGCTGGTCAATACAAATTAACTGACTACTTGATGGCACCCATCTTTCTTTCTTGCCTTAGGGAAGAACTCCCCACTGTCGTGCAGGGGAAGTATTACACATTCATGTAACACAGGATGTGGAAGGACATCTGCTTGCTTGGTTACAATCATCATACCTCTTAAATATCATCAAGCACATGCATAACCTTAAACAAGTTTCCCAATGCTGTTACATGGTAATGGAGAAAGGGGGTCCAGATCTCAGGTCTTCTGTTCTGAAGTTAAAAAACAAATACTTTCCTCCTTTCCTAAAACAATAACAAGAGCTCAGATAGCAATAACAGAGAAGCTCAGATCTGATTATTAATCTCTTACAGTATACAGATAGGCTTATAAACCCTGGAAGGTTCTTCCTCTGTAATCCGAATTAGATTCATTAGAAATTTCAGACTTGAGTTGGCCTTCAGTAAATGTGTTAGGTGGAATGGACTGTTCCTAATCCCCAGTTTTTTAGAACTGGAATGGAGGATGCTCTTATCTTTAACTTTCACCTAATTCTTTGTTCTCTTATAAAAGTTTTTTCCCAGTTTAATTTGCCAGGTGAAGGGGAGATCATTTTCAGTAAGAGAGTTAATGTATGTCACCCATATGTAGGTAATCAAAGGTAAGAGAAAATAAACACACTTGACTGTCCCATGGCTTTTATTAAAACTTTTTTTTTCCCCTAGAGATTTTCTTAGAGTGTCTGGAACCATATTGTAACAAAATAAATAAACTTAGACTACTATAACTAACAGAAATACAAATATGAAACTAAAACTGACAGAGTTCTAGAATAAAGAAGAAAATTGTGTGATTATTTTTTCTATCTTGGAGATCTTTTCTATGTGAGAAAAGAAAAATTATAACCTCCATTGGATATGTCAGTATAAAATGGTGTTTAGTGACAGGTTTGAATCTCAAAAGCAGGCAAACCCATAGAGGATATTCTGATAAGGTATGGAAGAGTCCTTTTATAGAGGCAATGAAGTGTTTTTCTTCTGAAGTTCAGAAGATGACTTGAAGTGGACTTTGACAAGTAAGTAGTCTAAGATTTTGAGTACATAATGAAAAATTACCTGCTTGCACTCTAAAAGTAGCAGTGAGGTGTGTGTGTGTGTGTGTGTGTGTGTGTGTGTGTGTGTGTGTGTTTTGGAGGTAGAAAAGGACTGGGATGACTAAGGAAAACATCTTAGCCATTGGACAAAATTAGTACATATTTTTATCACCCTCAATTTCTAACAGATTGCAAGAAATGACTGGATGAAAAGTCGCTTCATCTCTATAGAACAGAGAAAAACAATACTAGGCTCTGGTGAATTATTAGATATGGTTGAATAGAACCAGTTTCATATAACCCTTAATATATACTCCTATGTCATAGGATTTCTAGTAGATTCTATAAATGTAATGCATAAAGTGAGCCAAAAATATTTGTCCAAAATAAAATAAGGTCTAGGGTGGAGAATAATTAGGCCCATTTGAAAGTGAATTTAGATCAATCATATATTTTCTGACTCTGAATTAAATAAACAAACCAACCAACCTAGAGAATAATTTTGCTGACTAAATTCTGTAGGTTATATTAGAATCTGTCCGTGTCACACTGTACTTACTGAGACAGTTCTAGTCAGGTCAATATGCTGCTCTTATCTTCACCATGGGTTTTATATATATATGTATATATATATATATATATATGTATATATATATACATTTTATTTTTTTTTAAGTAGGTAAAAATGACTTATTCTTAAACTCTTTTTATTGTGGCAAGCTAATCAGATTCCTGATCACACTTCATCAATATGCCTTGGTTTGACCTCTGGCACTTTAGTAGTTCTTATCAATAAGAAAAGATTCTCATCCCATTATTTACTTTGAATCTTGAAACCTATGTGGTTAGTTGGGTTTTTGTTTTTGTTTTGAAACCTATGTATTTCTTTTTTTTTTTTTAAGATTTTATTTATTTATTTGAGAGAGAGAGAGAATGAGAGATAGAAAGCACGAGAGGGAAGAGGGCCAGAGGGAGAAGCAGACTCCCTGCTTAGCAGGAAGCCCGATGCGGGACTCAATCCCGGGACTCCAGGATCATGACCTGAGCCAAAGGCAGTCGCTTAACCAACTGAGCCACCCAGGCGCCCTGAAACCTATGTATTTCTAACTGCTAGCTGCCTATCCACCCCTGACTCTATCCTTAAATCAAATTCTAAAAACTCCTTGGATGTGGTTCATTCTCATGGTTGGCCCATTCATTTTATTTTCATCTTTACCTAGCAGTCTTCAACTGGAGATCACAGATGTGCCACTTTTACAAATTATTATATAAATAATTTTAGGTAACTTGATATCCTATAATAGGCACTCCTGTTGTGCAGTAGACATTCCTTCTAACTTAACTAAAATATATCATTATTATTCTCCATCTAAGCTTTTGCTGATACTGCCCAGCTGGCTGAAATAATTCTCGTTTAACTCCTGTTCTGAGTTCCTTCTTTTTTCCATCTCTTTTCCACCTGTCTTTGTCCTTTCTTTACTTCATTCTCTTCTCCTCACTTTGAAGATCCATTCCATGACCCCTACTATTTCACCCTGCCTTGATTGCAGATGTTCCATCTCGACCTATAGCAGTATCAAGTGAGCAAGAAGTAGCGGTCATGGGACTGAAGCCAACCCACAAAAAATACAGTGACTGATAGAATCTGAGTTCTTGATGGCTACAATTTGTTCTTATTATGGGAGAATAACAAAAATCCTATTTATTTTAACCAATCATGTGTTTTCCGTTTATTTCAGCCAAATTTCTTTCTTTTTTTTTTAAGATTGTATTTATTTGACAGAGAGAGACACAGCGAGAGAGGGAACACAAGCAGGAGGAGTGCGAGAGGGAGAAGCAGGCTTCCACATAGCAGGGAGCCCAATACGGGGCTCAGTCCCAGGACCCTGGGATCATGACCTGAGCTGAAGGCAGATGTTTAATGACTGAGCCACTCAGATGCCCCCAGCCAAATTTATCTCTAACTGATAAAATAGTCAATAAATATTGTTCAGTGGATGTATAAATGAATGTAGCCTTGACCATTCCTAGCTTCAGTTTCCAGTGACATTTCATCTGTAAACTATATATTTTATTTGATACCATACTATATAGAATTATTACTGGGTCTTCTATGCATATGTGCTATTTCATCAAAATGAATTATAGACTGTTCAGAGGCAGAGGATGTTACTTACTGTTCTTTTTATCTCCACTAGATCAGTACATAGTAAAACCTTGATGATTATGATGATAATGATGGTGATGAGGCTGATAAAGATAATAGCAATAAAACACCTGCAGTGAAAAGAATTTAATTCTACTGTCAACTGCTCACTTACTTCAAACTATGACTGGCTATATTCTATTTTCAAACAATGCCATTATGGTAAACATTGGAGTTTGTTGGAACTATAACAATAGCAGTTGACCTTAAATTTGCCACTGCTTTAGTGTCATGTTGAAGAGATCTTCGAGTAAGGTCTCTGATGGATACCAGCTTTGGCATGATCCTGAAGCCCACAAATGTGACCGTACAAGCTTACAGACAGCCCGGTGATTCTCAGAGAGGACAACAGTTAGTCTGAGCTAAATTTATTACTAGCACAGTCTGTTCTCTTAATTAAAGGGTTTTTTACTCTCAGTTTTGCTAGCAAAAATATGGTACTTTTTTTTCCTAGTCTATTTAAGGTCATTCTGCCCTGGGTAGAATAAAAATGATTAACAATGGATCCAGAAATATAGGAAAATGAGAGGACTTTCTCACTGAAATGTACCAGAGCAGCCAGAATCTTTTTATAGTGTCTGTTGAAAAATACAGTATACTTTCCCCAACACTCTATTAGACTACCACCCGTTATGTCACAGCTCCTTCACCAGCAAATAGTTCTTAACTAGGTTAGCTTAAAGAGTTAACGTATCTTTCAATGGGTATTCTTAAGTCTGGGGCTCCTCATGATACCTACTTTACCAATACCAATTCACTAAAAGTAAAACCTTCTAAAGTCACTACTTAAAGTCATTTAGAGCAAAAGGTCGTGGGTTATTGATCCCCTTTTACCTTCACTGTTAGTTGTTTTTGTAAAGTATACATTAGGCCTTATTTACTCAAACTGATACCTTAAGCATGAAACAGGGGTTTCTTTTTGCAGTTCTGTTTTACCACATTCGTATAGTACAAATACAAGGTACAGTTTTTCTCCAGGTACCAGAAGACCTCAGCTACTTTCTTTTCTATATCATCCCATCTCTATTTTTTGATGACTTCTAAGTGTATGCCTTTTTGAGTTCCCGAAATAAACAATTTCTGAGCTACTATAGCCTGAAGTTATGTTTTGAATTTTTAAGAGACCAAAAGACATATGAATGAATCTAAGATATTATAAAGCAAAGCATATGTGCATTGATGGTAATAATGCCATACTTTGTTTTTCAATAAGACAAAAAAAATTAATAAAGCAAAACAAAACAAAAACTTTTTTTTTTTAATTTATCCTCAGAACAACTCTGGGTGATAGGTAGAAAAGGAAAGCTAATTGGAGACTTTAGATGAGGAAACTGAGATTCATAGAAGGACTTTTCCAGAGCCTTGCAAATATTAAATGGTGAAGCTAGAACATCACTTGGTTTTTCTGATGCTGAAACAGCTTCCTGTCCCACAACATGCTGCCATTCAACCTCAACAAAATATTAGAGTGTTTGCTCCCAAACCCCTTGCAAATACCAGCTGCATTTTAAGTACTCATCCAGGATTAATAAAAGCCCAAAATGGTCCCTTTTAAGTCCTTCAGAAACGGAAGGTTTTGATAGTCTTACAACACTGCCAAACCCCTAGTAAGACACTTAGATTAGAATAGTATGAATATGTAAAATTGTACATCATAGAATTCAAATTCATCACTAAGCTTCTTATGCTGGATCATAGAGGCTTCCCCTAAGTATGACTCCACATATCTGCTCTATCATTTAACTCACATTTTACCATATAATGATAAGAATGTTATGTGAAACTTTGAGAGAAGTTACAAAAAAACCCAAAACCAAACCAACAAAAACATAATCCATATCTGTGGAATTCACTTGTTCTATGAGACTTATGAAATGTTTGCAGTGATAGTTTTGGAATGACAAATCCAAACTGACTTATTCATTATACGTTAAATAATATGTTATAGAATTTTAATATAATAAAACAACAAAACAGTTCTTCTAATTCCCAGTGAATATTCACTTTTTTTTCATTTGTTTAAATTAGTTTTGGCAGGGGATAGAGTGGTGTGAGGTGAAAGTAAAATGGTATATATGTGTTTATTTGACATATTCTGTTTGGCATTTGTTAATCATGTTTTTAGGGAAAATGATCTTTTTCCTCAAGATTTTTAAAAATTTGGTCAGTGTTTCTATGATAGTTTTCAACTGCCTTTTCCCCCTTTGTTGTTGTTGCTGTTTTTATTTCTTTATTTTAATTTTTTAATTTAAGTATAGTTGATACACAATGTTATATTTGTTTCAGGTATACAACATAGTGATTCAGTATCTCTATATTTTACTCTGTGCTCCCCACAAGTGTAACTACCATCTGTCAAAAT
The DNA here is from genome assembly GCF_037043125.1 of Eumetopias jubatus. Lineage (NCBI taxonomy): Eukaryota > Metazoa > Chordata > Mammalia > Carnivora > Otariidae > Eumetopias > Eumetopias jubatus. The sequence goes on from NW_028274822.1 coordinate 32,426,746, forward strand.
ATGGTGCTATTACAATATCATTGACTACTCGGGCGCCTGGGTGGCTCAGTTGGTTGGGCGACTGCCTTCGGCTCAGGTCATGATCCTGGAGTCCCGGGATCGAGTCCCGCATCGGGCTCCCTGCTCGGCAGGGAGTCTGCTTCTCTCTCTGACCCTCCCCCCTCTCATGTGCTCTCTCTCTCTCATTCTCTCTCCCTCAAATAAATAAATAAAATCTTAAATAAAAATTAAAAAAAAAAAAACAATATCATTGACTACATTCCCTATGCTGTGCCCTTTATTCCCATGGCTTATTCATTCCATAACTGGAGGCTTGTCTCCCACTCCCCTTCACCTATTTTACACATCTTCCTATCTTCCTTCCTTCTGGCAACCGTCAGTTTGTTCTCTGTATTTATAGGTCTGATTTTGTTTTTTGTTTGTTTATTCATTTGTTTTGTTTTTTAGATTCCACATGTTGTTTTTAATTTGGAGGTTTTAAACTGATTAAATACTGAAAGACTTTCCATATCCTGACCTTACATTTTTCCCACAGTGTAAAATGTGAGTAAATATACCCTTGTGAGAGAGATCCATATGATTCTGCTTTCTCTCTGACATGTTTTGAAGTTACCTTGTCTTCTTCAAGTGTTAGTTAGTGCCTTTAAGGTTTGCTTTTTCTTCTTAGTATAGGTCTATTTGACTTTAACCAACTAATCAACCAATAATAACGATACCACCTGAGAGTTTTTGTGAGTTCATTGATCACCACACTTATTTTATCAAGCCTTGCTCAAAATGTTAAAAAATAATTCCTTTACTCTTCTTTTCTTCATACTAGATTACTTGAGCATGAAATATGAAAAAAGGAGAAAAATACCCTCTGCAGCTGTAACATTTATTTTTCTATCCATAAAAGCTAGGGTGGGAGTCTGTATATCTACTTGCACAGATTGGGTGAATAGGATAATAATGTAAAAAATACTTAGAAAATGTTTATAATGAGTGTGGATAGCACCACTATGAACAGTGTAGAAGAGAAAGTCTAAATAAAATGTCTTTTTGGATATCTGTTGTCAGATGGGCAGTTCTTCCCTACTCTCTTTCTGGTATTGTGATGAAGTGAAAGTTTGCAGAAAAGGAAACAGGATCATGAAGGAAGGAAACAGAAGAAGAGAATAAGAATTGTGTCCATGGATCTTTGTGTCTCCACTTTTCAACCATTATTAGGTCCAAGGTTATATTGTGGGGCCGTTGGACTAAGCTTTTAGAGTCCAAGTGCTTAACAAATTGCCATAGTATACATGCATAGTTCTGTCTTTTTAGTAATTAGGACAGAATCCAAAGAAAAGGTAAATGACCCACTCAATAGTTCTATTAATATGCAGCAGGAAAAGGAGGTAAGCAAGGAGGCAACAGGCTGCAAAGAGTGGAAAAAGACACACGTTGAAGAAGAAGAAGGAAGACTGCACAGAACTAATTAAGGAGCAGCATTGAGTGCCATCCACCTAACATTACAAATCTGTATAACACTTCAAATATTTTTGATATTATAGATTGATATTATAGATTCTTTTAGGGGTTAACATTCTTGGAGTTATGGAAAACTTGGCTACTTGTACTGGCATTGCAAATGGATTTATCTCTGTTATTATCTTTATTTGAACTCACTCATTCTTTCTCTTTCACTGTGCTCTCCATTTTGCCAAGAAAATTCACTTTCAATTACACATATATCATAACACTTAAACATTAGTTTCACTTGCCTCTGGTTAATAACTCACCTTATATTCAAACATCCATCAACATAAAATCAGCATAGCAACTTTTATGAATCCCTTTATCATCAGCGCATTCTAAATGCTTATACAATTCACTCTCTGGATTCAAATAGGAACTTGCTTAATAGCCCTTAAAGTTACTATAAACCTTGTTGCTTTCAATCATAGAAATATTATTCATGTTTTCAGAGTGAGCTCAGTTTTGGTAATTGTTAAAGTTTAAAACCACTGGGATATAGATGTAGTGATCTCTATAATAAAAAAAAATCTTTTTTTTTAAAACTGGTTTATGAGATCTCTAGAATTTTCAGCTGCCTTCTACCTACTAAGAACGATTTATACTCTTCTCGATACAGGTTTGAATCTAAAGACAAATATTTATAATGAGAGTTTTCAATAGGGAAAACTTGTGAATGTCCCAGTTTCTGGTTTGGCAGGACAGTGGAGCAGATGGTTCTGTTTTGACTTGAGGTTAACTCACAGCCCGCATGGAACCTCACCTCAGTTGCCCCATGGTGGAGATCATGTTCAGGTGAATGGCATTACTAAGTACTGAACTGGTTTTCAAGCAGCCAATAAGCACCAAACAGGTGCTAGGTGTGAACAAAGTGCTGTTTCTGGAAGGATTAAAGGAGCATTGAAAGGGAAGATTGAAAGATGGCCAGTGACATATTTTTCCTACTTAATTTATACCCAAGGCCATCCTTGAATAATGCTAGCTGTTTTTTTCTGCAATTCAGCAGTGATGCATATGGAAATGGTGTAAGCTATTTAAAAATAATTACATTCATTGAAAATGGCAATAAATATGACAACAATAGATAGAAAATTAATTTTAGATGTCATAATTTTTCTGCCTGCCACTAGCATTTTCACTTTATCTGGATATTCAAGAGTAAGAAATAATTTAACAAAGTCTGATACCTATAATCAAGTTGTAACATTTCATATTAAGCTCAGTTCATATCTTCAAGATGACATATAGAAATTTTACGGGAAAGAATGAAACAACATATAAGAAGATCACATTTTCCCTTCATTCTTTCAACATGAACTTGTGAAATGACCACTGTAAATCCACAGTATATATACTTGGATTAATTACTATAGGAAAGTTAGGAGAAGTTGATGTCAAGGCCCTTATCCTTAAAGACCTTATGGTTTAACCAAAGAGCACATAAACTAGATATAATCATTATCAATGAAATATGTTTACCTCATTGATACGAACTAGTGTGATGACCTTGAGTCACAACTCAAGTCTGATTTCAAGTTTTTTTGTCTCCAAGTTTTCTTCCATACCTAATTTTGATGATTATATGCTTTTTATCCTAATAAAAGAGTACTTTGTGCCAATCCTGTGCTCGTTTTTGGAGATACAAAGGAGATGCTTGTCTTTAGTTAGGTAGACAGGGTATATGTTTTCCTTTGTTGTTTTTACTTTACAGTTCTCTTTTTGCTTTTTTTTTAACGTTGAGAAGCTGATTTTTTTTTTTGTCCCAGGAAAGGTTGTGTGTATAATAAGATTTCTTACTATAGGATGAGTAGGCTTCTATTGTTTAATGATTATGTTTTAAAAGAAAGTTTTTTGACTCCATCAAGGTTGATACTCTCTAAGACTCATGGTAAATGAAACTGACCCTTGCAAAGAAGGTGAATCATTTTGTCTAAAGAGTTTCATTTTCCTAAAGATCTTCTATAAGTGAAGAATGTTGACTCCTAATGCATAAGATTTGAAATAGAGCTAGCCAGTAAGCAGAGAGACCTTCCCTAAAGCCCAGCAGAAAGAAGACAGTGAAACTCTTGGATGCAAATTGCCCTGAAAATGGAGATGTTAATTCTAGATCCAGGTTTAAGATAAAGGTTAGGAGGCTTTTAGAGGAGAGCTGGTTCCAGTTAAGCAAGTGACTAAGACTGGAAGTTATCTCTGAGCCAGTCCCTTTGGCAAACAAGACCCTCCAATATATGTATTAAAGCAGGATAATTAAGAGTGATCCATGATTTTGTGATTATCTTGTAACAGAACAGAATATGGGTTCATATGGGCATATAATACACAGGGAATACGATCATGGTACACTGTTATTGGAACTTAGTCCTGAAGGAATGGGGTCCTTCTTCCTTAAGAAATCCAATTGCCTATGCAGAGATATGAACCAGCCAGGGAGACAGCACTGCAAGACCAAGTTCTAAAAGATCATTCTTTTATATGGGGGCAAGAAGCAATGTTGGAGGTAGCCTTTTTAGGCTCATTCCTTCCTCTAGTGCCTGGCTAGGATTATAGGGAGGCAGGGTGTCAGAATCTCTAAAAGGGAATACATTCCTGTTAGGAACTCTTGAGGGAAATAAAATATTAATTGGAAATATTAAAATGCTCTAACTATATTTGTGCTCCATGTTGTAAAGCATGTCATAGCTGTTATAAAAGTGGATAACTGGATATATAAAAAAATAGAACAAATGTGATGCCTTGAAATGTTGTTTAAGAACTGAATAAGATATGAATGTTTGAGTTCTAAGGCTGGCCAGAGAAAGATAAGCTTTGTGAGGGTAGAAGGAAGAAGACACCCCAATCAGGTTGGAGTTTGGAAATGAGCTGGTCTTTGAAAGCCTGGAAGACTTCAGGAAAACAGAGAAGATGTGGAAGAATATACCAGTCAGGAAAGTGGCATAAAGAAAGATGAAGAGAAAGGAATGTACATAATATATTTTAGGAATAAGAAGAGAAGATAGTAAAATTTAAAGTTCCAGGAAATTATTTATGTGTAATTGCTGAAAGGATAGAATATAAAGAAATTTATGACAAAAATTGACTCCATCTAGCTGCATCTCATCAAAGTGGATATTTTGTTCTAAACCACTATAGGGCATGGCCTGATAATACACATGGTGTATGATTTACTATCAGTGGTCCTTATATAAATGAAAATGTACCAAATTGTTATTCATATCACTAGACCAAGCCCCAGTTCTGCCATTTAAATGACCATTGCTGATTTCAATAATTCAGAATCCAACAAACCCTATTTGGGGTTATTGCTTCATAATTCCAGAGGATATCACTCACCTTGTGTTCTTGGTGTATGACACCCCTGGATTGAGCACTGCACAACATGTGTATCAGGAGGTGGTGACCCTTACTGCAACACCACTTCCATTCCATATGTGCGTAAGAATGTGTAGGATGCCAAAGAAAGAGGTCTAGCATTTCTTGGGCAAAACATTTTTCTGGGATTTTTTTTACAGATGTCATTCTGTGTAATCTTCATGAAATCTTTACTAGGTAGCTATTATATCCCTCATTAAACACATGAAAAAACTGAGGTTTACATCATCTCCTGGCCACAGTCACAGTTTTATGCTTGGTGAAACTGGGTTTTTTACCTAGATCTCTTTTAATCCTTGATATATTAGGATATTTTTGTGTGTGCTTTCTCAGGAGATGGGTTGTAATTATTGTATGTATAGTATTATTTTATGGTCTGAGTAAAATTCCGAATAGTATAAAACAGAACTTTTTCTCAAAGAGCTCACCCAGAGAAAACAAGGACAAACAGATGTGGAGTTTAAATTACAATATTAGAGGCTGAAAAGAAAAGAGAAAAAGGCAATGCATGACTTATTAAGGAATGAACCTTAGTAACATTAACTGTTACAAGGTTGTGTATTCAAGGAGAGAGGCATGATAGCACCATTCATCCATTTATTCATTTATCCAGTGTCTCATTTCTGGGCTGTTACACTGTTGTGCCAAGTTTGTCATATCAAGATAAGCAAGGCATTATTTAAAGAATTCTTTTGTTGTTGTTGTTGTGTTCCTTGTAACACAGAAGTTCAGTCTTCCCTAAACCTTTTGCTTGAGAATATTCCATGAAGGCTGGCTGTCTTAGGGTAGAAGCGACACTGCAAAACCCCTATTCTTCTGGGTCTTCATTTTATTCTTTCATTGTTGTTGCTTTTTTTTTTGTAAACATAATGTTCATGTGGAGATCAGATGTAGCTAGTGTAAAGTTTGTTTTAAATGATACAACAATCTGTGCTTATGACAATGTACATGTATTGGACACTGGATTCTTGCTCCTTGTCTGTCTCTACCACTAAAATGTAAGCTTTTTGAGGGAAAGGATTGTGCCGTATTCATTTTTTTAATCTTCCTCACCTATAAAAGCAGTTGCTAATAAATATTGTTTAATGAATAAATGGAACAATTACTTTTATGTAATTGGGCTTTTTTTTTCCTTCCTAAGCAACTATTATACTGGTAGGGTGTCATATACTGGGCTAAGAAGCACAGAGGTAGGGATAATAATCGGCTGGGCTTTTATGCCACACCTCTTATTATCCAAGGCTTTGGATCAGATACTTTTTATAAATTTCTGAAACAGGAAATCTGTGCCACTAAATATATAATGCAGCTATGTATTATTTTGCGATGTTCTTTGATTGTTTGATGTGTATGTATTTGTCCCTTAATTAAAAAGCAGGTTTTATAGGGAGTTGAGTCTAAGTAATGAACTTTCCTACATCTACTACCCCATGGAGACATGTCCATATGGTATCTGTATATATATATATATATATATATATATATATATATATATATATATATACATATATATATATATACACACACACACACACACACACGTGTACATATATACTTGTATATATTTTACGCAGCTTGAACACAAATCTGATGGAGTTTAACTCAATCACCTGACAATACTTTACCTCACCATCAGTGCTTTGTTTGAATTAGAAGAGAGGAAACAAATGAGCAATGCATTTATTTCACTGTGACCTCCATGGAAGATAATTCTCAAACTGTTTGGAATTTGGGGTTTTCATAAACTTGCCTGTGAGACTTAGAGTTCTTTGATTCCAAGGCCCACCAGTGTAATGGAGAAAATAAGCAATTTGGTACATGGGACTGCTGGCATAAATGTGGATTAGAGCTTTGTGATATAAGTAACACTGTGTCTTTTTACATTTATACCAGCCATCGTGTGCTAAAATTGCCTTATCTGGTGATACACTCATCCAATTGCTCTTGCAGTACACATCTTCCTAAATATCCCCTGGCTTGAAACAGAGAAATATTGTCATGATCAGATCTAGTTCTCCAGTTTGCTTCAGTGTAAACTTTACTAACTTCAAAGAGAATTTTGCTGAATAAATGTTACAGTAATTACTCATTTCTGGGCCACAGGCATTATTTCACCAAGACAGTACTTTTCCAGACTGATGGACAGTATTTTTATAGTTGTTCATAGAAAAAAGAAATCACTTACTACAATTTGATTTTTATGTTGCTGTGGTTCGTTAGAAGTTGGTGTCAGCCACCTTGCTTTTAGAATTGAGCTCATCTGAAACATTTCACAAAAGCTGGTATTCTCACAAAGGAAAGAAAGAAATATAAATATAGAGTCTGATTATAGGGCAATCAAGACTCTAAAATATACAGTCACAACATGAATACTGAAATTCATTTTAATAAAATTGAGCTTACTAAACACATCTCTAATTTGACTTTCAGGTGCCATATTTTTCAGTGCTGTTGTCTTAAAAACACCCTTATTTGGGCGCCTGGATGGCTCAGTGGGTTAAGTGACTGTCTTCGACTCAGGTCATAATCCCAGGGTCTTTGGATTGAGCCCCACGTTGGGCTGCTTGCTTGACAGAGAGTCTGCTACTCCCTCTCACTCTCCCTCTGTGCTCTCTCTCTCTCTCGTTCTCTCAAATAAATAAATAAAATCTCTGTAAAAAAAAGTCCCTTATCTTTCCATGAAATGCTTGTCTCTTCTATAAAATTAGTCATTCCTGGAAATAGAGGCTTATTAAAGTAAAGCACTGGTATAGATAATGATTCTGGAAAAGGAAAGGGTTACAGAAAATTATTCTGCAAAGTCAGCAGGGGCCTGTGTCATGGTATCCAGGAACAGGGCTCGTTGGGAAAGGCTGGTATGGCTTTGCTTACTTATCTAGCTTTTGGGGTGAAAATCCTAAATTGCTTTAGCACATAACCTCTATGCCACACAACATCACTAATGAGTACACCAACAAATGTTATCTTTTTTATCTATATTAATATACTGACTCTTCATTAGATCAAAAGACCTTGGCCTTTGGCATCAGTTTTAGTAACTGTGTGTCCAGGTGCAAATTGTTTTATCTCATTGTGTACCTGTAAAATAAAAGTTTGTGAACATTAAATAAAATATTTTTATAAAATTCTTGCAATGCCTAGTTTATAAGTGTTCAATAAATACTTATCTTTTTTTTTTTTTTTTTAACCTGAAGCTCCTCAGGTGGGGTTCTAGAGCAGACTAGGTTCAATCTAGCTTCTATGACTTATTAACTCTGAGACTTTGGGCTTCACATCTTTGTGCCTCACTTCATCTATAAAATGGGAGCCATAAAACTTTCTTATAATATTCTTATGGAAGGCCCATGAAATAATAGGTGTTAAGTGCTGATAGCAGTGGCTGGCACATAATATATGCCATAAAAATACTTGCTATTTAAGAATGATTATATGCCCTGGCCCTCTGGTGCTCAGAATTTGTGGTTGATGAGAACAGTAGAGCTACCATAGTGAGTAATGAAAGAGAACTTCAGGAACTAAAGAAAGACATGGTCCTGAACCAGGAAAGGCAAAAATATGTTAGTCATCTCTTTTTGCAAATGAGTTGAGAATTCAAATATTAAAAGGTAGATAAGTGGCCTTAATAAAAGGTTGATGGGAGTGTGTTAAAAACTCAGAAATTTTTTCTGATTGTTATAGAAAGTTTATGTGTTGAAAACAGGATCTAGTTCACATAAAACCTTCCCCTGAGTAACTCTTTCCCTAGGAATACTGGGTCACATCCAGCCTGAAAGTCCAGGTGAAGAAATTAGACCTCAAACAATTTTTTTAATTAAAAAAAACAACAAACATCAAAAAAAAAAAACAAACCCAGGCTTATCCCTGACAATAAGCTTTGAGCAAAATGTTCTCAGGATATGCTTTTGAATATGTGAAGTATTGAATCAAGGGCAAAGTAGGATTTCTAGAACCCAGAGTCAGAATCAGATACACCATGGTGGATAAAAAATACAAGAAAAAGTCTTACTTCATAATTTGATACCATGAATCAGATGAAACTGAGGTTGTTTCAGGATTCAACAACAACAACAATAGCAACAATAAAAAGCACTAGAACAGAATGCCTGGAACCAGTTATAAAATGGTACCACCTATCTAGTATAATGTTAAAAGGAACATGAAATGGCTATTCTTTAAAGGGTGCTAAACAAGGAAATGTGGGAGATGTAAAGCATTTAATATGCAAGGTCTAGGAAGAATGAAAAGAGATATGATATGTGAAGACATCAGAATTCAGATCAAAGTTGCTTAATCCCTTTTTCTGCCTTATCTTCCACCATGAGAAACTGAGACCTTCTCTTCCTTCCACCCTTTCCCCTACTGCCTGTAACAAGGACCTCTTCTGAATACATTATGTGATAACTGTATCATCACTGATCATATGGGATCCTTGCTATAATGTGTGAAGTTTGCATTTCCTCAAGAGACTCTTGAGGACAGAGGAACTGTTTAAAACCCAAAAGAATTGCCCTACCAAAGGTGGACTTTGGAAAAGGGTATTACCATTTGAGAGGAAAATGGTCCTTCCAGATGCATTCACTCTGCCTTCCCATAAAGACCAGTCCCAACCTGGGCCACATGCTCTGTCCTCTCACAGAGCCCCTCTGCATGAGAGAAGAACACTTAGGTCACTTCAGCCTGGAACATTAAAACAAACGCTGATAGTTCAAGGTTAATAGATGCATAAAACAAAAGTAATTCCATGTCAAAGCTGAGATGACAGGCGATTTGACTTGAGGCAGCCTTACAATCACTCTTTTACATGTGCTCCGTCCTGAGACCAGGCGAAGGCGTTATGTTTCTGACATTTACTTGTCAGTAAGGTATGACAATAGAGATTGTTTCTATCTCTGCTGCTCCCAGATGTTAACCTTCCAGCTTTAGTTTGTAATTGGGGTTCCGTGGAGCTTTAACATTTTCTATTGATTCAATAGAAGCAATAACATTTCCAATCATAAGACAACATTATAGAAATATCAGGCAATTCACATATCAGAATGTTTGATAGCTGGGCTCGCCGCATTAATTTCTGTCACCTTTGCCAGGAACCCTTTATCCTCTTTTTAATATTGAAGGACACCTGGGAGTAGTTGCTGCCACTTTTATTGTTCAATAAAGTAGACAAAAGTTTCAATTAACAACCAAGGGGCCTCTAGGAAATTGTGAATGAGAATATATTTTACTCATTTTACTATATTTCTTTTTTCTAATGTGTCATCTGTGACTTCGAAGCTGTACTTCATTCAGAAGGCGACCGCACATGCGTGCGCGCGTGCGCGCGCGCGCACGCGCGCACACACACACACACACACACACACACACACACACACACACACACACATTTTCAGTCCTCCTAATCCAGTTTACTTTATATTCAACAAAGAAATCCAAGATG